>NC_044909.1:47989111-48364045 GCF_001633185.2 Quercus lobata
AATTTTTAAAAGATCTTAGTATTAAAATTGTAATTTGATTATGTGTGTGTGTGTGTGGCACTTAAAAATCTTTCCATTCTAATTATAGATAAATTTCTTGCATATATGGCCAAAAAAAAAATCCATAAATTACAAAAAATGCAAGTATTTAGACTACAATATAAATGTAAAATTTTATCTATAAATTACCAATCATAACCACTTTAATGTTTCCATAAGGGAGGAGATAATCTGTATAATCAATTAAGAACACCAAATAAAAAAATAGTATCAATAATTAAGATAAATTGCATTATCTAATTTTTTTTTAAACCATATAATTTAAGCAATAATTGAACTACTTTAATAGAAAAATAGAAACTAAAAAAAAAATGAAGATAGCTCTTCTCACATAAATCTCATAATTTCATATTGTAGATGAGCTCCATCCCAAATAGATTCAGTGATAATATTTTGACTAAAACAAATATTCCATAAATTACAAAAAAAAAAATATAAGTATCTAGACCTTCTAGAGTATCACAATCAAAATAATTTAAAAAATAGATAAATGAAAGTACATAAAGAAAAAAGAAAAATTGTATTGCAATGTAAATGTGTAAAAGTTTACATATAAATTACCCGTGTCTAACTATTTTGATGTTGTCATTTGTATCTAGCCATCTTGATATTGCTATAAGTGAGGAAATAATCTGCACAATCAATTAAGAACACTAAATCAAAAAAATACATCAATAATTAAGATGAATTGCATTATGTAAAATATTTTTAAAAAAGCATAGAATTTAAGCAATAATTGAACTACATTAATAGAAAAATGCAAAAAGTAAAAAGTAAAAAGAAGATAGCTATTCTCATTGAAGAAGCCAAATCCTTCATTTAGTAGTTCTTCACTTAATTAATTTTGGTTTTTTATGTATTGATTTTAGCATTCTTAAATAGTAGAGTGGAGTAGGTTTAGTAGAGTTTTAGTTCAACTCAATTTTCTGCTTGGAATCAGAGTTTTAGTTCAACTCAATTTCTCTTGAATTCAAACTTAATTGGTAGAGCTATTTTCTTTTTACGTGTATTATTATATATTTTTTTATTAGCTGTTTTCTTTTTAAGTGTAGCTATATCGATTTTTTTTTTTTAAATCATAAAAATGTGCTCTATGTTGCTATTTTTTTTTTTAATTAAGATTTGTTTTTCAACTTTTTTTTTTTAATAAGATTTTTTTTTTCAACTCAAACGTGTGCTATGTTGCAGGTTTTTTTTAAGTAAATTTTTATTTTAATTTTTATAAAGGATTAGATAAAGAATTTAGATTGAAATCAAATAAAGATAAAATTTTGATTGTAATTAAATTATGATTTTTATCAACTTAAATTTTACCTTTTTTTTAATTAAGAATTTTTTTATAAAGGATTAGATGAAGAATTTGGATTGTAATCAAATTAAGATAGAACTTGGATTGTAATCAAATTATGATAGAATTTGGATTGTAATCAAATTATGATTTTTATCAACTTAGAAATTATAGGAGAAGTTAAAATCATATAAATGTGTACTATGTTGTTGGTTTTTGTTTTTATAAAAAATAAGGTTCTTTTTACGTGTAGTATTATTATTATTATATATATATTTTTTTTTTTGCTATTTTCTTTTTAAGTGTAGTTATATCTGTTTTATATATATATATATATATATACTATATCATAGAAACATGTACTATGTTGTTGTGTTTTTTTTTTTTTTTTTTAATTAAGATTATTTTTTCAAACTTTAACGTGTACTATGTTGCTAGTTTTTTTTAATTAAGATTTTTTTTATAAAATAGAATTTAGATTTTAATCAAATTATGATTTTTATCAACTTAGAAATTATAGTAGAAATTAAAATCATATAAACGTGTACTGTGTTGCTGGTTTTTTTAAAAAATTATGATTTTTATCAACTTAGAAATTATAGGAGAAGAAAAATTATATCTATTTTTAAGAAAAATCTAAAAGAAAATTCTACAATTTGGTGAAGTCATTTGACATAACCATAGCTTCTAAGCCCAACTTTTATTATATAGTATATGATATATATATATATATATATATATTTTATTTATTTATATAATCTGATTCGCTGAAAGATGCCACCAATTGGAACCTGCATAAAAAGACAAGAGAAGAGTACCTTCTGTGTCTACTCACCAAAAAGCATTACAAGAAAGAGTGCCTTCTGTTCGGTGAATCTTACTATTCTACACGCCAATCAAAGCCCTCCGTACAGCTCCATGCTAGTGCTACACAACCTTCACGCTGTTTATTTTAGGACTTAAAAAATTTTGGGTCGTACCCTGCTACCCTAGTAGTACTACAATAAATCTTTCAATAAATATGCATAAACAATATTTTTCATATCTTAAAAAAAAAAAATAATAATAATTCATAACCTGGTCTGTTATTGGTACATAATATTTTTCTTAAAATTATTGATTTAATTTGTAACATTTATCATTAAATATAAAGGTAGTGTCAAATATGAATCAAGATAATCATAAATTAAAAAATTTAATGACTTATGAGAAAAAAAGTTGTAAAGCAAAGAGTATTATGTTAAGTGTATGTTTGGATAGTGCTGAAAAACACTTTTTTTGCTTTTCATGTTTTTTCAGCAGGTCTTGTGCACTGTTTATAGGATCTATAAATATTTTTTTTCAGGAAAAACAACTTCAAAACTGAGTCTCACGACACTATTCACACATTTAAAATTTATTTTGCTACATTATTTTCAGTTTTCAGCAATATGCGGTATCCAAATACACCCTAAGTAAGATTAGCCTCTATCCTATCCACCTAATCTATTTATAAATAATTGTCCTGAAAAGCAACCGATTGGAATTAAAAAAAAAAAAAAAAAATTCATTTGATTTATTACTGAGTATTGACCGGTGTGGCTCTACGTGCCACCCTGACTTGAAAAAAAATGTATATATACACTTGTCAAAACATATTATATGCTAAACTAACCTATTATGACTATTTTAATAAAAATTATGAACACACTGACTTGAGAATTACAAAAATTTGGGTAAAAAAAATAGGAGTAGTGCTACTACATTCATAACATTTTCACAATAATTTTACAACAAATTTGATGTAGTAAGTTGTTACTGATTCTAATTTGAGCCAAATACTAATATTATTATTTTTTACCCACCAATAACAACTTTTTATATAAGATTTATTGTAAAAATATTATAGACGCAATATTATTCCAAAATTAATTCTGCCTTCAAACATAATTCTTAATCCTTGTTTTTTTTAAGCTTAAATAATGACAATAAATATTTAGCTCAAATAACAACAAACATAAACTAAATAAAAATAAGACAAGACCAAACAATAAAAAGTGAAAAAATTATTCAACAAAAAGTCTATTATAAAACAAAAAGATAAAGTTTATAGTTCATTCAACCTATTCAATAAAAATAATTTATAATTTAATTTTTCTTTGAAAAACAGTACCAAGAAAAATTATTGCGATAATTTAATTTTTTAGTGATTATCCTAAAAAAATTCTTAGAACCGATTGACTCTACTCTTTTTTATATTTTTTAATTATTATTATTATACGTCCATTTGTCTGCCTCAAACGCATCGCTAGACTTATTATTGTAGTGTTTTTTTTTTTTTTTTTTTTTATATATATAATTTATAAAAACTTAGTACTGAAGTTTTATCCTAGAAAACGTGGGGTCCATCCGTCCATAGCAGTTGTAGATTCCATGACAAGCTAGCGAAAAGCCCAAAACCTTGGCTTACAAGGAAATAGTCACATCAATTCTGTCAAAGCCAAACAAACATTGATGCTATCTCTCATGCGGATTGAGATCATTAAGCAATATATTGGATACTGAATCTGCTACAATAGCATTGAATGGTTAAGAATTACCGTTGGGGAACGTAACGTTCAATTTAAATGAAAAAAATAGTTAAAAAGTAGTTGTGACAATTTTTTTTTTTGAGAAAAGAAAAGGGTAATTATATAGTGCAATTGCATTGGATCCCAATGGACCCAATCCCCACTCTACCATAAACCGTATACTTTCTTCTTCTTCTTTTTTTTTTTTTTTTTTTTTTTTTTTTTTTTTTTTTGGGATAAAAACCATATAATCAGCTTCTCTTCATTCCCTTTCTGTAAATCATTTATTATTAGAATCCAAATTACTTTTCTCATTTGGTTACAATAATTGCATAACGATTTATAGGAGTAATTTTTACATAAATTTCATACATTAGCTTTAAAACACATATAACATACAATGATATAAGCTTAGATCATTCACACTTAGCTCATGTAAAAATATTTGTCTATTTTTAAAAAAGAACTTAAATTTTTTTTTTTTACATACTCACTTTTTAAAATACTTTACATCAGATTTTCAATTATGCGAATGAAACGCATAGCTGAAATCGTGTTCATGATTTTCAATTATAATTGCAAAAAGGTCAAAACAAACCTTGGCTATAAATGACTTTGGTTACTTAGAACTAACAAAAGTTACAAAACACCTTTGAAAATGATGCAACTTTAAGCACATCTTAAAAGCTAGTAAGGATTTCCTCTAGACACTTTAAATTCAAAAGTTTAGAGAGCTAAGGGACCTAGCGTGAAACTCTCCTGTTTCATGACTTTAAAACAGAGTGTATTTCCCAACTTTTGAAACTTTGCAGTAATATCATCTTGTTGAGCCATAAAACCCATGGATTAGCTAGCTGAGATTCCTTAAAAAATATTGATTTTCAATTAATGTAAAACACCAGAAGTGCCATAAGATTTCTAATAATAATCATAAAAGAAAAAAAAAAAAAAAACTATCGTGAGTCCATAATTAAGTTATTAGTTTTTTTGTTCTTTCAAATAATAGGTAAAACTTATCTTTTCTTATCAAAAGAAATTGTGATACTTATCTCTTGACTCTTGGTTAAAAAGAGCAAACTTAGTAAGGGGGGGCAAAATAAGCATTAAGCTGCTATATTAAAAGAGTTTGGGGGAAGGTCAGGGGGGAGGGGGCATTTGCCCCCCCTCGACCCTCCTCGGCTCCGCCCCTGACAACAACCATAATTCAATCTCTTTCTTTGTCCTCGGGATATGTAAAGTAAGAATAAAAAACTATACGCAAAGTGTCAGAATAAGTTTACACAGTTACTATAGTAACTTTGCAAATTTACACATTTATAACTTAACTAATGTGAGTAATTTTGGAAGTTAAACATGTAAAATTATATTGATACGTTTTTCTATTTTGCATTAACTAATGCAAATGTTCTTATTTATCATTATTACTTTTCTTTGGTAGCAGATGCTAACATTGTCCTTTTTTTTTTGATAAGTAATAAGAATTATATTAATCTTGAAGAAAAGGCGAAAACATCAAATACAAGGTGTTCATGATGGTGAACACAAAAAAGCAGCAAACAAAGACAGTAGAAAAACTAATCTTAAGGGATACAGCTAAGGGAAGAAAGAAACTCCCGAATAAAAGTACAGTTTGAGGAACCCCAACACCTAGCCCATTCAAAAAGAGTACTTTGGCTAAGGGCTTGAAATTGATCAAGCGATTTTTCTAAAGCCTCAAAAAAGTTCTATTTCTTTCCATCCAAATAACCCACATCAAGCAGCTAGGAACCATATTCCATATATCCGAAGAAAATTTCCCAAACCAATTGTTCCAACAAAACACCAAACTCTCCACTGAACCTGGCATGACCCATTGAATCCCAAAAACTTGTAACATTCGCACCCACAAAGAGTAAGCTACAGAATAGTGAATAAGAAGATGGTCCATAGATTCCGCAGAACAATAGCACATACAGCACCTATTCGCCAATGGGAGGCGACAGAGCATCAAATTATCCAAGGTAAGTATCTGACCATGGGCTGCGGTCCACAAAAAGAAAGCCACCCTTTTAGGAACCTTAACTTTCCAACTCCCCTTCCAAGGAAAATTAAAGATAGAAGTACCCCTGATCTTATTATAAAAATATCGAATATCAAACTTACCATTCCTTTTAAGATTCCAATGAGGACTATCACACCCAATGCCTCTAGAAATTCGAGACTGAATGAAATTTAGGAAGGAGAAAGCAGCTTCTAATTCCCTCTCATGAAAATTCCTATAGAATCTCAAGTTCCAGAAACTAATACCCCCGTCCTCCTGATGACCCAACAAATCAGAAATGTAGGCTTCCTTGTCGTGAGAACACGCATATAATTGGGGATAGAGCATTTTAAGTGAGGTGTCCCCAACCCACCTATCATGCCAAAAACAAGCGCGAGAGCCATCCCCCACCGCAAAAGTCAAATGCTTGGAGAACCTCTCCCAACCGTCATTAATACCACGCCAAAGACCACACCCATGAGCTCTTCTACATACTTTAATATTCCACCCCCTTTGACCCTCACCATATTTGGTGGCAATAACCCTATGCCAAAGATGTGTTCCTTCTAGGCCAAACCTCCATAGCCATTTCCCTAAAAGGGCCTGGTTAAAATGAACTAAATTCCTGACCTCCAAACCACTCGACTCTAGAGGTGAACACACCTTCTCCCAAGCCACCAAAGAATGTTTAAAACACTCCTCCGAAGACCCCCACAAAAAGTTCCTCTGAATACGCTCCAATCTGTTAACCACAGCTACATGGATGGTAAATAAAGAGAGATAGTATGTAGGAAGACTAGAGAGGGTACTCTTCAAGAGTGTAAGTCTACCACCCTTGGACAAATATAGACGCTTCCAACCAAACAGCTTCTTCTCCATTTTTTCCAAAATAGGATTCCAAATGGATTCAGTTTTGAATGAGGTGCCCAAAGGCATTCCCAAGTATTTCATAGGTAGGCTCTCCACCCTACAACGAAGAATGTCAACCAAATCACCTATATTACCAACCTCCCCCACCGGGACAATCTCACTCTTCCCCACATTTACCTTCAACCCAGTAAAAGCTTGGAAGCAAGACAAAGCCAGTCTAATGGACAACATCTGATCTCTAGAAGCATCACAGAATAAAATAGTATCGTCTGCAAACAGCAAATGTGAAATGCGAACCACGATAGAGTTAACTGGACCCACTTGTAAACCACGAAGCATACCACTATTCTTAGTTTTCTTCAGAATTCGAGATAAGACTTCCATGATCAAGAGGAAAAGAAGAGGGGACAAAGGATCACCTTGTCTTAACCCACAAGAACTTCCAAAAAAACTAGCCGAGGATCCATTTACAAGAACTGAGAAACGAACAACAGAGATGCAAGCCTTAATCCACTCCCTCCATTTCAACCCAAAACCCATCCTATTCAGCAGATAAAGTAAGGCATTCCAATTAACATGATCGTAAGCTTTTTTTATATCCAACTTACAAACTACACCCGGGGAGTGACACTTCAATTTGCTATCAAGGCACTCATTCGCGATTAATATAGAGTCCAAAATTTGTCTACCACCAACAAAGGAATTTTGAGTCTCCGAGATCAGACTGTCTAACACCACTCTCAACCTATTCGCCAACACCTTAGACAACAACTTATAAATACTGCCCACCAAGCTAATAAGTTGATAATCCTTAATATTGATAGCATTAGATATCTTAGGAATCAAAGTGAGAAAATAAGCATTAAGGGACTTTTCAAAACTGAATACCTGTGAAAATGCTTGAAAACAGACATGACATCAGCCTCCACAACCCTCCAACATTTGTGAAAATTGACATGGTAAACCCGTCCGGATGCTAACATTGTCCTTGACAATGGATAGCCTCCATTTGGATACAGATTATAAATGAAAATTATTTCACTATTCAGCTTATTTTTGCTACTATTCATGAGTTCCACTGTACTTTTTGGTACTATTCATGACCCCACTGTACTATTTGAATTAACTTTTACCCTTATTTACAGTACTTTCAACAAAAAAGTTTTCAATTTCAGTAAAATAAGCGGTATTCAAACAAACCCGTACTTTCATAGTTTGCAAAAGCTTCGCAATCTAGTAATGCTAAAAAATGACGAATGATTTATATATTTCTTTGATTAAAAAAAAAAATTGCTTATTTATGTTTCTGATTCTATTGTGCAAAGCTATTCTGATATCAGCTTTGCATTAGCAATACGAAAATGCTATACTTAAATTGATTATCACGGAGAAATGGTTCATACTCCCGTTAATTTTTGCTAAGATAATTTTTTTTTTTTTTTTTTTTTTTATGGCATCTACTTCTGAAAATAGTTCTTTATCATTAGACCAAAATACCAATCAATTTTTGATGTAGGCAGAGATTGAACCCAAATTTCTTATTTAACCATCAAAGATTTTACTAGTAGAGCTAACTAGAACTCACTTGCTAAGATTATTTGAGAACTATTTGAGAACTAGAAAAAATGAGGGTGAAACCATAAGTGCAAAGTTTCAAATCTACTCTAAACGGAAGGAATATTATATTATCTACTGGCCACTCAAAAACGTCTCCAATAAATGCTATATGATGTGTAAATAACAGGCCATGCTTTTGTGCTTATCAAGATCATTAAAAGAGAAGAAGTAAGCAAATAAAAAAAATGTGTATAAGAAAAGAAAAAGTCTGTATCTTTTAACCACACTTATACAAGAAAAGATTAGAAGATACGCACCTAATGAAAATTTTAAGCAGGAACGCATTTCTTATCATGGTAATTGGAACTTTGTATCTAGCACTACAAGTCATGAGTGTGACATGTTCTCTACCACTAGAATAGAATCAATAGATAAGCTAGAGTTGTCAACTTAAATCACACACCAATAGACTGGACCTTCCTATGTCTCAGATGAAGCACCCAGTGGTCTGTCATCGCTCAAATTGCCATTTTCTCCAATAATGCCATTCCCATTTATATGACCATTGTTTTCCAAACCATAGATATGCCCCATTTTCTCACGTTTGGTCTCCAAATACCTCTTGTTCTCCATAGTTATTGGTGTCAACAATGGGACCCTGCCTGCAATTGCTAAACCATAACCTTTAAGACCAATGTACTTGGCAGGATTGTTTGTCATTAGCCTCATTGTCCGGACACCTATATCGCGAAGTATCTGCAATAAATTGGATTGAATATTCAGCTACTTAAGATGCACTGCCGACCAAAAGAAAAAGAAAAACAAGTGGTAGATAAAGGAAGGCCAAGAGGGAACACAGAAAGTCCATATATGCCGATCATAAAATCAACGTAAGTTGTGTAACTAATGAATAACCTAAAAAAATTGAAGGAGAATTATATTCCACCTAAAAGTTTTGATTATAAAAGCATGGTTGACTCCAAAGTCCAAATATCTAAATGAAAGGATGCATGGAAGAGAAACTACTTAACTGAGTGAAATCCTTATCTCATATAGGAAAGGAACTCTAGTGTTACAATAATAAAAAGAGAGAAACATGCGCATGCATCAAAGCATACATATTTTAAATGTTTTATTAAAATAAGGTCTCATCCAATATTTTAATACCCCAATATCCAATGATTAATATAAAAATGAAATGGTGGCAATTTTTTAGTGAAGTAAGCCATTGAATGGCCACAATCACCAATGAGATGGTTCATGAATGAGATCCATTCAGATAAGCAACACAAAGCGCACACTGGAAATATGGGCATGGATGAGATCTAATTAAGTGGTGAAGAGACACTTCTCAAAAATATAAGTGTTGAAGAGACAATACCTGTGCACCAAGGCCATATTCCCGAGAATCAACGGGCAACCCCAACTCCTCATTTGCTTCAACTGTATCACGCCCATCATCCTGAAGGTTGTAAGCACGAAGCTTGTGGCCAAGACCAATTCCTCTACCTTCATGTCCACGGAGATACACCAATACACCCCTACCTGTTGCCTCAATTTGCTTCATTGCTAGTGCTAACTGGTTTCCACAGTCACATCTGGCTGATCCAAATATGTCTCCAGTGAGACACTCGGAATGTACTCTCACAAGAATATCTTGCCCATCCCCAATCTCACCCTGTATATATTAAGACCTTTTATTACTCTTGGGAGTGAATGAAGGTGAAACAATGATTTTTTCCTCTCATTTGTAAGCCAAACTACAATTTCCCCTAGTTGCGAACTTGTGATTTTCATCCATGTATTGACTAGATCACAAAAAATAATAATAACAAAATCCATAACCAAGCCTTAATCCCAGAATTTTGGAGGTGGTTACATATAAAAAAGAAAATAAATAAAAAATGAAAGAAAAAGACGTATAGCTGAGTTTTTTATTGATAAATGTAGAATTTGAAAACAGAAGGGACACATGTTGAGTAGAGAATATCAGTTGACGGTAAAATAATGGCCAACCAAGCATCTAGGCAGAGCAGAAACAGTTTTTACCCTCAGTTGTGCAAAGAAGACAAAATAATGACACCAAAACCAAAGAAGATGCATGGTGTTTAGGAAAACATTAAACAAAAGACATGAGCAATGTGATCCTAGTTTTTAATGAAGTTCTTATAACCAGTCTTGAAGCCCAAATTATATCAAGATAGCCAGCAAATGAAAGCTAATACACCAAGAAGCCTTCAACCCCTCTAGCCAAGAAGTGATGGACAATCTCCTCATCTCCCAAGCTAAACAAAACCTGTTTAATTTGCATGGTGGTGGATGACAAAATCCTTGGAGAAATTCATATAAAAAGATGTCCAATTCAAATGCTATGTACCATGCAATTGGGTTTTTGTTTTAATCAATTCTGAATAGGTGAGAAAATGCCATTCAAGCCCAATGACTTACAAATTCACCAGACCACAACCTTGAAACTGCCACTAAAATACTATGCATCAGATAAACATAAAATAATATATTTGTTCAAAAGGTTTCTGCAATATGCTCAAGGAATAATGAATCCATGATGACATAAGTCTTGATATACCATATTAAACTTTACCTTGAAACTATCCCAACTATTCATTCAAGTCCATTTTTTAACTGCCAAAATACACAATTCCAAGAGTCATGATACTGAAAAAAAGTATGCAGTCCTTCATTGCCTAGCTTAGCCTGTAGAGTACCTTCTGAATTCAAATGTAAATAATGTAAAGGGAAAAGTACATACAAGTGAAGTGGCTCTATATCATTTTATATGTTACTCCATTGATGTGAAAAGGAGCTGATGTATTTGGAGTAACTTTCCTCCAAACCGTTTTAAAGGAAAATTATGTCATTATCAAAACACTGCAATTTCCAACAAGCTAGTCCACGTTGTGATATAGAAGATGAATAAAGAGGTTGAAAAGAAAAATGCTTTACCACCCACTATTTACCAAACATCATCATCTACAAATTAAGGATTGCTTCAAATTTCCATAATTCTTGCATCTTCTCTCTAATACATTCCAATCGGAAAAAAATCAAAGTCATTAGTTTTCCCTACCGTTGTGCAATACCACTCTTAGGATTTAAACCAATAACAATAAAGCCAAAACTAAATCAACAAGGACATACATAAAGAACACAAGATTTATGTGGTTTGGCAAATTGCCTACATTCATAAGCAACAAAGAGAAAGTTTCACTAAGAAAAAGAAGATTATGAAAGTGGCACAAAAGCTCTCTCAAGAAACCCAAAACCCAAATAAACCCAAGAAAAAATAAAGGAGATCACTATTGCTTTTACAGGGGAAAAAAGCCATTGCTTTATTAAACTATGTTAGGAACCTAGTGGTTCCTAATGAGAATGGATAGGAATTATAGGGGAATTGATGAGAATTGTAGAGAAATTAACTTAATTCGAGGTAGTCACCTTCTATATAGAAAGAAAGAGATTAAGAGAGAGAGAGATGCATTAATGCACTAAGAAATTTGTTTATTCTTCAATTGATATCTAATGTTGAATTACAATTATGTATTTATAGGAGACTAGCTCTAATCTCATTGGTCCACATGGCTTAAGATAATTGGCTAGTTAATTCAACATGTGTTCTATGAATAAATCCACGTGTTAAATGAGCTACATGTGCTCAAATCCTAACTAACTCATCCTAATCTCAACTAACTAACTAACTAAAGGGATTACAACAATTGTTACAACAATTATTTCATATTCCTAACAAACTATTTTTCTTTGATTTGGTGTTTTATTCTATACCTAGAGTGTTTTATTCTGTACTTCAAAATAAGTAAAGAGTAGTTCAGGAATGTCAAATAATTATGTGCATTGATTTTGGAAAGCAAACATCTATTATGGGGCATCTCAAAAAAGGAAAGAAGGACAAATGTAATGGTATAAAGGAAGAATCTGGTAAGGCATTGTCATCAACATTATGAAATTCATTATATAAATGTTCAATATGAATGGCTGAACCTAGACAAGACACCATGCATGTATAATACAAAGCTACAGAAAAGTCACTTCAATTACCAGTTCAACCAAAATCCAACTGATTGAAATAATTACTTTTAATTTCTTTGTAACATGAGAATGTTCCCTGTAATTGATGAAAATCATTAAAATTAAGGGAGAGGAAAGGGTTGGGGGGGGGGGGGGAGGGGAAGAAAAGGCAAAAGAACATTCCATGTGGATACAACTTGACTCAACTAATGACCAAAACTAAATGAACTGCAATTTGAGTGTTACAATTCAAGAAGATTTCAAACTCACAAATGTTGGTATTTCCAACATAACCTAGCTAAGGCTATTCAAATATGAAGGACAAGGCCTCAAAGAAAATCAGGCTTTTTTTCCTTTTACAAGTAAGATATTTTATTGAAGAAGAAGACTACTTAATGTACATAATTAATAGTACAAAAGAAAGCTTAATACATTACATATAAAGAAACATGTGAACGGGAGACTTGATGAACTGTACAATGGAATGAGTTTCACTAAGACCCAGTACACAAGACCTTCAAATAATGATCTAATGAAAAGAGTATTCAATTGCTCCTCTGAAGATTCCACATCTTTGAGAGAGCAATAATTCTGCTCCCTCCAAAATAACTACATTGGTATAAGAAGGCCAAATTCTAAACAATAGAAAAGTGTTATCAAACCAATTCCTCCATCTAGTTAGAAGATCAATTACCCTTTTTGGCATCACCTAATGTACTCCAAAAACATGAAAAAATGAAACTCCACCAAGCATGTGCAAGGTCACAACATAGCAACAAATGATCCACAATTTCCCCATTGCAACTACACATACAAGATCAATCTACTAATGCAATTCCCTACTTTATGAGATCATCAATGGTCACTATCGTATCCCAAGCTGCTGTACACACAAAGAAGGCAACCACTTTGGAGCCTTGGCACAATAAATGCTTCTCAATCGCACTCATCGACATGGCATAGTAAGAACGAACATGAAGATTTCTATTAAAACTCATTTTCCACCTCATTCTATCAGAGATCTCTCTATTTGGCATATTGGAATACATTCAAGCATAGATTCAATCAACTCCAACTCCCAATCATTAAAATCTCTATTAAACTTGAGATTCCAATAACTTAAATTCCCATTATTTCAATGCTCCCAGAACAAAGAGTGATTGAAGCATCTTTGTCAACTGTAATTGCGTGCAACTTTGAGTAGAAGTCCTTTGTAAGGATCATGTTTTTATGTAATTGGCATATCCTTCAACAAAACGCACTTTATGTCAAAACTTATTTTCCGCTACACTCTAATTTAGTTGGTGATTTGATTGTGCCTTAATCTGATTTGCACGTAATTTGACTAATTAAGCTACTTGGGTAATTGGATTAATTAATTGGGGTCAATCTATAACCCAACATCCTTCAAAGGTTGGTCCCCACACCACTTGTTTTGCCAAAAGCTCATTTGATTACCAAACCCTACCTCAAAATGGGCTTGCATATCTCACCCACCCTAATAATCTTTCCTAAGCTACAACCATGGGATCTTCTAACTTGCTTCATTATCCATCCTCCCCAATCCTCCTCATACTTCTCTTCTACAACCCATCACCTTGAGTGTATTTCTTCCTCCCAAAAGCGCCATAGCCAATTACCCAATAGAGCTTGGTTAAAGATGCCTAACTTGTGCACCCAAAACCCCCCATTGGCAATTAGGGAACACACTGTATTCCAATCCAGAAACCACTCCACAAGAAATCCCTCTATAACCTCTCCAACCTATCTGTCACATAAGTAGGTCTGGTAGACAAGAAAAGATAGTATGTTGGTAGACTTGAGACTTGAGAGTGTATTTTTCCAACCCAATAATCTCTGCTCCATTTTCTCTAAAATGAGGTTCCACACTGTTTTCACCTTGAATGACAATCCCAGAGGCATGCCTAATTAATTCATTGGCAAACTCCTAATCTTACAACCAAGGGTATCCATTAATTCAGAAAAAATTCCAACATTTCCTACAAGGACCACTTCACTCTTACTCAGATTTACTCTTAAACATGTTGCAGCTTCAAAGCATGTCAACACCATCCTCATATAAAGGAGTTGATCCATATTTGCATCACAAAACAAAATCAAATCATCGTCAACCAATAGGTGTGAGATCATAAAACCACTTTCTATTTCATTACCAACATAGAAACCAAAGATGTAGCCCTCTTCATCTTCGTAGCATCCTACTCAGTACCTCCATAACCAAGATAAAGAGCAAATTTGAAAGAGGATCACCTTGCCTTAACCCCTTCAAAATATTGAAGAAGCTTGTATGGGAACCATTCACCAACATTGAAAACCCATAGTAATGCATTAGTGAATCTGACGACTCCACTTATTACCAAACCCCATTCTCCTCAATCAAATAAATAAGAGTATTGTGATTAACATGAGCATATATTTCTTCAATATCTACTTTACAAATCAAACCTAGAACACCACTTTTTATTTGGCTATAAAGAAACTCATTAGCAACAAGAACCATATCCAATATTTGTCTCCCACCCACAAATGCAATTTGTGATTCAAATACTAGTTTCTCCAACATAGCTGTTTAATCTGTTATCCAACAATTTGTAAACCTTCCCACCAAACTAATGGGTCAAATCCCTAATATTAATAGCATTATTCTTCTCAGGAATTAATGCAATGAACAAGGAGTCAGTTTACACATTTTTCAAACATATAGGATTCATGGAATTCTTTGAAGAATGCCATAATATCAACTTGAACCACCCTCCAGTAATGTTGGAAGAAGGCCATAGTGAAACCATCCACTCCAGGAGCTTTATCACCCCTTAGCTCCTTTAGTGTCTGAACTACTTCCTCCCTATCAAACTCCCTTTCCCACAGCAATTTTCATTCTCATCAACGATAGAAAATTTCAACTCGCCCTCTGTTGGTCTTCAGCGCCCCTTTTCCTGATATGCCTATGAGAATTAGCAAACCTGAGGAAGAACCTAGTGTTGTTATCACCTTCTTTTAGCCATAAGGCACTAGATTTATTCTTCCATGAAATTTCCTCCAACAAAGCATCCTTTATACTTCACTTTTCAACTACTCCTTCGGATTCATTCTTCATGTGACAGCCCAGTGCCACATTCTTTCTCATCCAACATTAACAAATTATTCAGCAATGCCTTTTTCTTCATTCTCATATCCCCAAATTCCTGCTTATTCCACTTTTTCAATTCTTCTTTGAGAGCTTTTAGTTTCCTAGCTAAAAAGAAGACATAGAAGAGAGCAAATTAGGAAAGTAGAAGTTCAAAGCTTTCTTACAGGATTCAAAAACTCAATGTGCACGAGAGAGAGAGAGAGAGAGAGAGAGAGAGAACTTCTGAAATCTGATCCTGATAAACATTCATCTCTGTTTCTATAACCTGAAATTGCCATAAACAAGCCTACTGAAGGCTTAACAAAACCTGAAAAGACCTTCAAAATTTCATCTTAATAACTCTCCACCACTGTTATCCATTATTTATATAGATAACCTATTTGAACCGAACGCTTTGTAAAGCCCATATATATAAGTACAACCATTTTTAAACCTCATTGTAATAGAAAATAACCTTTTAAGTTCCAAATTCATCTCAAAATCACCAAAAAAAGTTCAGACTTTTTGAAACAAGCACTTCCTAATCTGGTTCCTCCACACAGTTTTGACTCAATCCAGGAACATCATATGCGGTTGCATCAATGTCGCATAGGACACTACCATCTAAACCACTCAAAGTGGCCTAATCAAGCAAAATATGCTACAAAGAGGTATTAAATGCCACATGGTACAACTTACAAGGGGTATTAAAAGGACACTTATAAGAAGTGAAACTTGTAGGCTTGTAGCAGAATACAGATTAAAAGAGTTAATGAAAATAAAGACAGATGGAAAGTGGAAACATTTTAGAAAGTCAACCGTAGGAGTATGAATTAATGAAATAGGACGTATAGCAGAAACATTATGCATGACTCAAACCACAACTGCAACTTCCCTTTGATTGACAATTATCATATTAGGTTATTTTTATATTGGCATTACATAATTTAGATAGTTTTAATTGTATACAATCTAATTATAAAGATTGGCTTACTTTAACCATCGCAATGTGCTCCATCCCATCCAGCAATGACCTATAACAGTAGGCTTTGAATGGCCCCCACATTGTGGGTATTGGCGCAACAGCAGCCTGCTCCACCAACTTATCTCTTTTCCTCCTATACCTGCCAATTGTAACCAATGGTCGGTATGAGAAGAGATAATCCTTTATATTAGTTTAAGTAACAAGAATCAAAAAACAATTTGTAAATGAAAAATTCCACCAAGAACCATGAAAAGAAGCCAGCTTTTTTTTCTTTTAGACATTTCTGAAGAGGCAGACTTTATCAATTGATAGAATAGTTTTACATATATGTCCTCAAGCATTGGAAGAAGTGTTTATTTGGCAACTACAATTAATACACTTTCTAGGAAAAACATGAAAATTTGCTGAAATACCTGATTAAATCAGCAATGGAAATAATTTTCAAGTTTTCTGCCTTTGCAAACTGGCGAAGCTTTGGTAATCTAGCCATTGAACCATCATCATCCACAATCTCACATAACACAGCAACAGGATCAAACCCAGCCAAAATAGAAAGATCAACAGAAGCTTCTGTGTGTCCAGCTCTTTTCAAGACCCCTCCCTCCCTGTACTTGAGAGGGAAAATATGGCCTGGGCGATTGAAATCTTCAGGTTTAGAATGTCTTGATGCAAGAGCCAATATTGTGGCTGCCCTATCGCGAGCTGAGACACCAGTTGTTGTACCGTATTTTGCATCCTATGGTTTTCAAAACAATTGAAGTCAGACATATAAATCAACATTAATCATAGAAGGCAAGCAATTTAAAGATGGAAAAAGTTTAACTACAAACCGGTTTGAAGCAAAATTCCTCCAACCATTATATGGCGGTTGAAAAGACCATTCACACGTACTTTTAGGCACATGACCTTTTTAATGAGTCATGTGACTAGTTTAAACTATACGCGGGGATGGTCTTATGAATTGCCACATGGTTGGAGGAGATTCCTCCAAATTGATTTGGAAAAAAAACTTTTTCTTTTAAAGACATATCCAAGGTGATACTAATAATAATTAGAATCTTACATATTAAACCTATTCTGGATGGTAAAGCAAAAGAAAAATTTCTTGAACAAATTAGAATAAACATTACATCATCACTATCAATATCAAACAAAGATTGGGATCAGCATGGCCATCTCTTTTTGCAACTTCAGCCTCCATTATTCCAAATATCCAGTCAAATCATATGTATAATATTCCATCATGTATGTAGACATTGCTGTCTTTATTCCATATATTTTTAGGGGTACTAAAATTCGTTGGACTCCCAGAATTTAAGCATTTAGGAAGTATGCACTCATAATCATATATAATACATGGACCACTAGGTCTAGGAACAGGATCAGGTCACCTTTATTGTGGCCACCTAATAAAACATCAAAATTTACAACATGCCCACATGTTCTGACTGGTGGTATAGTTGCAAAGTTTGATCAATATTAAATACTCACATCCTTCATCTAAAAACCTACTAATGAGTCTGCTAAAGACAGCTCAACCAAAGTTCCAACAATTAATTGAGCTTCAGGCATATTTCTCCAAATTGACCATTACAATTATATTTTGCATCAATGCAACAATAACCATAAAAATGAAGTGGTTGTTATTTGCTCAAACATTTCAACAATTTAATTGATGCTACAGTGAATTTTTTCACCGATTCTAAAATTATTGTCTTCTGATTATATCTAGTCATCTACTCTATTTTAAACAATGCGAAAAACAGTATATGTTTTCTTAGCTACATTTATGTTTCATCTCTTGTCCAAGAAAACAAACTAAAATAGCATTTCAAGTCCACAAACACATTCACAATGATTTCATACCACTGACACAGTAAATGCTGTAGAAAGCTTTTCTTCATTCTCCTTCTGCGTCACCATCAATGGAAGTTGCAACCTCTCCAAGTCCTCCCCTTTCATGCTCACACACACAATGCCAGTTCCATGCTTGACAATAAACGCCATAGCCTCCGGCGTCACTTTTGATGCTGCCATTATAAGATCTCCCTCGTTTTCTCTATCTTCATCGTCCACAACAATTACCATCTGCAACAATTAACCCACATTAATAACCCTCTTATCTTATTATCCTATCCCAAACAAAACAAACACAATTATCTAGCCAGTAAGCCAAAGCCCACCAAAAACAAACCTTGCCTTTCCTAATATCCTCAATAGCGTCCAAAATAGAGGCAAACCCATCTGTGGGACGGTCCAGATCATACTCATCATTGTGAAAGAAACCACTAGTTGCTGGTTTGATCTCTGCTGATAGTGTTCCAAAACCAATTTCATCACTCTGTGTTTCAATCCCACCCAACTCTTTATTCACAAAATCGTCATGCCCTCCAGGTATTACTGAAGTTCTAATCACTCTACTATCACCCTTGAAACTCAAGCTCAATCTTTTTGTAACATTTGCCAAATCAAAATCAAAAGGGTACCCATTTGCAATAAACGGTTTTGCACTACAATACACACCACTCTGCCCTCTGCAATTGACCCAAAAAAAAAAAAAAAAAAGCAGCTATAAATCACATCACAAACCCAAAACAAAGCATTTTATACTCTTATTTCGTATAAGAACAATGAAAAATTAAGAATTCTTGTTTTTGTGATATGGGAATTGTAAAAGAAAGCTCACTGTAAACGGGAAGGAAGCAGCGGAGAGAAATGGTGGAGGTTGATCGAAGCCATTCCGGGAGAGTTGGGAGCTTCTGAGGTCTGAGCCTTTTGAACGTGTTAGTGTTTGTGTCTGTGTTAAAGATAACGTTTTTGGCAAAACGGGATGGACAAAGCCCGCGAAAGAAAGAAATGAATAAAGAAATGGTAGAGAGGGAGAGAGAGATTTGGGACACTATCAAGCTCTCTGCGTATATTACGAGGGAGGGAGGGGTTGCTTGATAGTTGATAGGATTAGAATAATCACGAACACCAAGAAATGGGGAATAAGGGCAGTGAAAATATGAGTTATTTTTTAAAAAAATTTATTATTAGAAGTGAAAATATAATTGTTTTTTATTTATTTTTTTGGGAAAGAAGTGAAAATATGAGCCAAGCTTGAGCTCATTAGTGTGTTCTAATTCGCTTAATTAATAAAGAATTTGATAGTTGGATAAGAAATTTGAGATTCAATCTTCGCTTACACCAAAAAATCAATTAGTGTCTTAATTTGATTATAAAGAGCTCTTATCAGAAATGGACATCATAAGTTGAAACTCACTAAAAAAAATTGAGTTTATCATAAGTTTGTTTAATGTGTTGAGTGTTTTTTTTTTTGGGGGGGGGGGGGAGGGACTACACATGTCATGATTTAATACCTTAGCGGTTAGATATTGGTAAGTCGAGGAGTAAGTTCGGAACTCGTGTCAATGGGTCACTTTTTAACCGGTAATTCGAGGAGTAAGTTTGGAACTTGTGTCAATGGGTCACTCTTTAACGGCTACCATTGTGTTTTTCAGGCCTACGCAATCAAATAACATGATAAATGTTCAAATAACATATAAGAGCCTTTTCCATTATAAGATAAAAGGAGAGAAACAAAATTAAAAAAAAAAATTATCTTGTATTTTATTGTGGATTGCTTTTGCTATAAAAAAAAAAAGAAGGGTTGTGTTAAAGGGAATTGCAAGGTGCCCGTTAACAACAATTTTTTTGAAATTTTTCTTACAATTTTTTTTGTTTTTTTTTTTTTTTAACAGCTTTATCTCATTTGTTATGTTTTTATAAGTACCGCTTGATTTTTTTTAATAACTTTTTTCTGACTTTTTTTTTTTTTGTGTCTTTTTTGCACCTTAGGTGCTTGTTAACATTTCCCAAAAAAGAAATATAAAGTTTTTTAATAACAAAGGGAAGTCTAGTCTACTGAAACATTCCGCCGTGGTATTCAGTTACAGAGTGTTGTGATATTCTACCATAGTATTCAGTTACAGTTTGCTATTGTGATATTATGTCATAGTATTTTGTCATAGTGGAAGGCATTTAGTATTGTCAGACACAATAAAAATGTTTGCTGCATTACCTGAGTCATCCCACAGCATTATGTGGGACATTCTCACAGGTCCACATAGATGAAATTTGTAGTAAAACATTCAAGTTATTGTGATTGTGTGACCATAAACTTAGTTCGCATAAGCTTCTGCTATAAAGCTCCAAAAATGTAAAAATATTGTAGATAATAATAAGATACAAGCAAGAGTTTGTTTGGATCGGAGATAGTGAGATTTAGTGTATGCATGCTTGGAAAAAGGTTTTTTTAGAAGTTAAGTGACTGAGATTTAGAAGGGGAAATTGTGAATGATACTAGATTATCTTGATGTTTCATGAGTGTTTGATTCTCCTTTTGTAATGGGTGTGGTTTGATTTATGCATAATAGAGATGCCTTTGGTCTGCTAGTAGACCATGGCTTTCTACAGTTCAAGAGGCTTTATATTGGGTAGAGGGTTGTAGCAAACTTATAATTATAAAACAGGCTTACGTGTCCTCTTCACAATTATAAAACGTAACTTTTTCCAAAAAGTTACGTTTTATACTCACCAAATAGACTTTTGGACTGGCTATTATCAAAACGTGACTTTTTGGGCCCAAAAAAGTTGAAACAAACGGACACTTAGCTTACTTGAGAAATTATAAGGTGAAAGTAACACTTGGCTTTAACTATAAAAGGAATATGCTTTCTTGAAGATTCAAAGATTAGGTGAAAAAATTTAATGTAATGGGTGACAGCTTGCATTGATATAGACAATTAAGAGGAAACAATCAAGAAATTGACATGCATGCAATAGAATGAAGTCAAACTATTGGTTCATATGTTCCAAGCTAACACATTAGCCAAAAGGATAACTATGCATTATGCCACTCACCAAAAACCACTCCCCTATCTACCAAACCACTTCTCCCCTGTTACAAACTAAAAATGCATTATGCCCTGTTTGGTAGAGCATCTTAAACACATGTTTTCAGTTTTTAAACAACATTACACGCATTTCCACACACTTTTTCACCCACACATATTTCAAAAAAATACAAACAACATTACTCAAACTTCTCTACCAAACGGGCCCTAGATGTTAGCTTACTAGTCATGGTGCCCTGTTTGCAGTAGTGGTATAATATGGTCTATGTTGTCCACTGAATGAGGTCTATTGGATCATGGTATATTTGTATACATGTATATGCATAGACATATAATATTATATACACTTAAATCGAGTCTTATTTTTGTGAATTTACTCGTAAACACATTATTATATTTGAATTTAACCAATGAATTTACAAGTTATTTTGCATAATCTACTTAATGGGGTCTATTGGATCATGGATATGGTTGATAAATATCATTATCTAACTCTAGCATGGCAAAACTTCCTTAATTTCTTAATTATACTTGACCAAGTTCACAGATTGGATAGATGATTCTCCCACCATGAGCTTTAAGCTTGTAGAAATCATCCCTTCTTCCCACAAATGATGATCATTAGACTTTTAGCCAAACAGATATGATTATGATGTGCTCGGTCAAACAAACACTTCAAATTCCATCTCTATTTAATCCATTATCAAATCACATCCTTAAAGGTTTAGCTTCACACGTCTCATCCATCTGGGCCTTATTACGTGTGTAGAAGCATCGAATCCAAACTTTTGATCCCTCCAACCATGGACTTCCGGACTTCTCACTTATGGTGACATTTGAATGGTGTGCATTGCACATTATACTCTTGAGGAAAAGCAAAAAGAGAAGAAAATTAAAATTTCTTTTGGCAGTATGAAGTAGAATTAAAATCCATGTGCTTGATAATGATGAAAAAGAACAATATACTTTCAAAATGTTGATCCTCTTGAATGGATAGGGAAAATATTTATGTATAATAGTCAGAATAATATATAGTATGAAAGAAAAGAACTATGTATATATTATATACATACGCGCTCCATCCAACAAAGAAAAGAATTACGTCATTTACTAGAAAATTGGAGAAATCTCAAAAAAATATATCAAAATATAAACAATTAACAAGTTATAAAAACAATCTTTCTCAAAAAAAAAAAAAAAAAAGAAGTAATAATAACATTATTTATTTTAATAATTCGATAGTTATAATGAGAGAGAGGAAATTTAAACTTATGATATTTTTCTTAGAAATACTAATAAGTGTTAATTGAGCTACAAGTAATAACATTCTTGTCCTAATGTATGACATATACTATAAGGTCTTGACTTTTTTCTTTTTTTGAGAAACTATAAGGTCTTGAATTTGATAAAAACAATTAAATAAGGAAATAAAAACTTAAAATATAGATTTTTTGAAAATTACAGAAAAATAATTTTGAAAATCAAATTACGAAGTGAAATTTGAAAAAGAAAACTTTATTAAAATATGAATAATTGTTTGTTTTCTTGTATGTCTATCTAGTTTCAGAATTAGGAATTTTTGTTTGGATGAGGCAAATTATCATATTGATGATACGTTAGTCAATACATATTCAAGTAATACACACACAAACAAAATACAAGTCTTTCATTTTCTATCACTAGAGCAAGTCATAATTACTCATAAATAAATTACATGCATAATTATCAACTTTTTTTTTTTTTTTGAGAAACTATCAACTTTGACACACACACACACACACACACACATATATATATATATATATATATTTGAAGATAATATAACATCTTCAATTAAAATTATGCTTGACGTTAATTTTCCACTAAATAAAATTCCATTATCATATACTTAATTAACTGAGTGAAAACTGAAAAGCTCATCCATCTATGAGAGTTGAGAAAGGTGGTCGTTGGGCCAAATCTTATTCTTTGGGGGCCCAATATATAAATATTTGAAAAACTTCAAATTTTGGAGAGGCCATGAGAATCACTCCACCCCAGCCTAGGCTTATTTAATTATAGGTACTAGAAACTAGAAAGGTCAATAAGCAAGTAACGTTTTTTTTTTTTTTTTAAAAGCAAGTAACGTTCTTAAATTGCCTCAAACCTTTAAAGTATACTAGAAATTTTGAATTTGATCCTAAAAACACCTTAAAATAGATTTTAAAAGACCTAAAATTTATAATTCCAGAATGCGAACATTACATGGAAATCATTTAAAAAAATAACCAAAATTAATCCCTATACTGCATCCTGCATCATTTATTTATAAAGAATTATTATTCATTTGGAGTTTTATTCAAGTTTTTGTACGCAGAAGGTGTTAAATTTTCACATATGCAAGTATAAATGAATGCAACCATTTGAAGATATGTGTAACATGTCTTCTTTCTTATTGAAGATAAGACCGTGGGGTTCTTATGGCTCTTAGCTAAACCTTCACACTGGCAGCAATCATTTCAGTCTTTCAGAGTACATTGGCTTCTAAGAACAAAAGTTTTGCTTGGAAATGAAGTGGCAAACCCTTTGGATAGAGCAGTTGCTTTCAAGCAACTATATATGCAATTTGATAGCTTGGTGGGGGCCCTCTTCATCTGCTCCTAACATCTATCAGTAAAAAGCCAAGTCAGGTTAAATGGGAAAGACCTCCTTTTCACTTTATATTAAAAGTGAAATTGCTAATTAGAATTAAACTTCAACTAAAATTTTATACATACTTGACAATTTTAGTCATCTAAAAGAATGTATACTACAAGTTAATTTAGATATCTATTATTTATAAAATACTTTATTTGCCCCTGGAGCTGTATTTATGTGTTTTTTTTTTTTTTTTTTTTTCCAATGAATATATTATATATAGTATATAATATGTATAAAAAAAAATCATTTCTATTTTATTTTGGTCTCTCAAAAATAAATTCCTAATTTCTTGACATGCAATATAAGCATCAAATTATACAAAAATACAACTTATGCTTTTTGTATGCCTTGTACAAATTGTAATTTGGAGGAAATGCGTGTGCTTCTGCGTTAAGCTGCACCTGATTGAAGGCGTTTTGCTTGAGTCACTTCAACTGTTTCTTTCTTTCATGTGTACTTTGATACACCTGGCATTGAATTCTTCGCCAAGGCATGCTTTTGGTTAACACCAATGGGTGAGAATTATGTGTCATCAAGGTAAGAAAATTAGATCCCATAAAAAAACTAAAAAAGGTTGATCAAAATTAGAAATATGGTACAGTGATATAAGTAAAACCGCTGCACCTAGCCATGCTTTTAATGACACCAGTGTGTCTGATCAATATAGAAAACCAAGCATGCTATTCTAAAGCTAGGTAAAGGTTCAGATATTATTCAAGTGAGAAATATATTCATTGCATCTGTTTGAATATATTCCAAGTCCAATAGTCATAATCGAATTGCTTTCTGAACAATGCTTGTAAATACGTCTTTTAGGTTGTCTCCTTTTTCTTGGTGTGTTTTCTTTTTATGCAGCTATTTTCATGACTATTGCAAATCTTGAAGACCAAGAATTAGCAATAGAAGTTAAAGGCAAGGGTTTTCCTGAGGTTTGTAGTCTTTTTGTTTTTGTTCAAAAAAAAAAAATTATGAGCGCTTGTAGTCCTTTAGTTTTCTTCTTGTTCCCTCTTCCTTCAAAGAGATATTGATATGAAAAGAAAAAAGGTTAAAACGTCAAAGCAGAACGGGTAACATCACACATGCACACATGATCAAACACCAGAGTATAATTGGTTGTTCTTCTTAGTTCTTATATTTATCCTTGACACATTGCTTGTAAATTCCCTATAGAAGAATAATTCCACAACTGGAAATTTTAATATAGTGCAGATGATAGTAGTTCACTACAAGAAAAAATATTTATTGTAACGAAAAAAACCGTTGCAATAACATTAGAGTCATTGCAATAGTTGATACGATGTTGCAATAAAATTTGAGGTAATAGGTTTGTGCAATAAAAATTTTTGTTGCAATAAATTCTAAATATTTTAATAATAACTTTGATGCAATGATATATATATATATATATATTATTACAATAAACAATTTACTATTTTGAATATCTTGTAGATATACTATTACTTTACAAAACTTATTGTAATAGATTGCAAATAATTTGTCAAAATAAGTCGGATTAAATTATTGCAATAATATCTTCATTGTAATAAATAATTACTTCTGTGGGGACCGGCCCAGAATAATAAGCTGACTGGGCCCTGAGCCCGTCCAAGGAGACGTCATGGCCCGGGCATTCTTTGTTTAGGCCCAAAGACAAAGAAAACGAGTCCGAGGAGTAAATCCTCCTCAGACATTGCAAAATCCGGATCAAAGGTGCGCCCCAGCCACTGCAGTCCATCCTCTAAACACGTGAAAAAGAAGGGAACTTGAAATATCTCATCAAAGGCTGCCACCACCACATTAAATGCATCACAACTACTCTCCTGGCCGCATTAATGAGGAGAAGACCCCTAAACAGTGCTACCTTGGCCACTGCAACTCACAAAGAGTTGATAAGGGTGTCTAATGGGACAGGTGCTCAAGTAGGGGTTTGGATGATCAACAAGTGTAAGGCCCAGTCGCCCAGATGATAAAAGAGAGCCTATATAATATGTAAGAGTCCCCCAAGAGAGGGGGACGGAAAAAAGAGAGAAGGAACATAGGAGCAAAATTTCACTGTATGCCCATGAATAAAATTTCCCCCTTCATGTCCATCTTCTTCATTCTTGTTTCTGTATTCCCATGGCTCATGCAACAAATCGTCTAAGCTAACTGAAACTAAGTTCTTTAATCTATACTCTACAAGAAATTCATTGTGTGGGACTCCTTGGGCCAAGACCTGACCAACAGGGATTGGATCATTAAAAATTGTGTCCCTACAACTTCATTTTGTCATTGCAATAGACTATGAAATAATTTAAACCAAGTTATTGCAATGATTTATTTGTTGCAGTTTCATGCTTGTTATTGTAATAGATTGTAAAAGAATTAATATCAAATTATTGCAATAGACGAAGTGAACGTTAGTTAGTTGTATGCCATGCAACAGTCTGAACGTGAGAATATTCCATTTAAGTTTTACAGGATACCAGTCCGAGGAGACGTATAAGTGCACCTCTTACTCTGGTTAAAGACTATAGAATTCTTTAACCTCTCTCTCTTTTTTCTCTAAATTCTCTGATCCCTTCTTCATGGTGATTTCTTTCTCTTATATAGCCTCCTTAAATTGATAAGGGTCTTACACTTGTTAACCATCTGGACCTTCACTTGAATGCCTGTCCCATCGGACATTCACTTTATCTTTCTGTGAGTTGCACTGGCCAATGTAACACTGTTTGCCTGTCTTCTCCACATTAATGCGGTTGAAAAAGTAGTTTCCTTGCATTTAATGCGGCAGTTGTGGCTTTTCCTTAGACGTCTTACATTTTCCTCTTTCCTGATGTGTGAGGCTCATCCTACTACCCACGTTTGTTTGGGATGGTTCTTCACTGTGGAGGGGGCGCACATTGGGCCCATATTTGTGTGTCCGATGAGACATTTCTCCTCGGACGTCTTTTAAAATAAACTAGGCTCAACAGGACTGGGCTAGAAGCCTCTTGGTCCCCCTTTTCCCTTTTTGTCATGGTTGGGCTCCGTGCAGGGCCCAAGACCCATTGTTGACTTTGGGAATTTTACCCTTACAATAGCCACTCAAAATTCCGGCTCTTTCTTTCTTGTCCAAGGAGGAAAGGCGGGATTTTGACATTTATAGGATTATTTATTGTGGATTCCTGCTTCACCCGTGCGGAGATATGCTTCTCACGTGCCTCATTAATGACAGAGGTGTTTAGTGACCCATGAGGTGCTAATTATTGCTTTTAGCGGTTTTATATCCTTTCAATCCGACGGTTGGATGCTAGATCAACAGTTGGTATCATTTCCATTTCTCTAGGCAGGAGTATGTCTGTCCAGTTTCTCCCGGATATATAAGATTTTTCAAAGGCATTTCCTTCTCATTTTTGAACAAGCACTCAGAGCACTCCAGTACTTTCCCTTTCAAAGTGTTCAAGCCTTCGCAGTCGTCCCCTTGAAGATTTCCTGCAAGTTCCTCACTCGTAAGTGCACATTTCTTTTCCGTTGCCTTTTCCGACGTTATTCCTTAAGTAAGTCGTCCTCGCATCACCTAGGATTAGGGGGATGGGTAAGCTTGAGAAAATGGTAGATTCCCCGGCCGGTATAGAAGGCTTCAGGGCTAAGTACCGTATCCCGCCGGAAGTAGGCCTAGAGTATTGTTCTTTGGAGGAAGTCTTAATCAAGAGGAGGACGGGGTAGGTTGCCATTCCCGTGATAGCCTTTGTGGAAGGAGGAATGACCATCCCTATGGGGAGGATAACTAGGGATTATTTGCGTGGTCATAGGTTGGCCCCTCACCAATGCATCTCGAATATGTTCCGGATTTTGGGGTGCGTAGATGTCTTGAACGATCAAATGAACCTCGACCTTTCATGGTATGACGTGGTTCATCTATATGAATTGCATAGCCTCGGCGACTCATATTACTTGAAGTCCAGGTCCGATGAGGTGAGGTTGATATCCTGCCTTCCCAAGTCTAACAAAGACTTGAAGGACGACCTTTTGATCGTCTCCGGACCATGGCACGATGGTATTCACTGCCCGGTCAGGGCAGGAAAACCAGGTGGGGAACCATAGAGTTAGATCCCTTGAAAGGGATCTTAGTTTTGATCTTTCTTTTTCTTTGTTTCAATTTTGATTTCGCTTGTTTGCCTCCTCGGACTAACGTAACCCTTTCTTTGAGCTTTGCAAACAAGGTGCATACGACTCCTCGGCTAAGTTTGGTCAACGTCTCAGCACTCAATTTCCTTCTAAGGTCTGAAATTTACGTGAGTACAGACGGGCAATTGCGGGCTGCACCTCTGATTTTGGACTACGAGCCCCTTACTCGTGCTCTAGTGGACGCCGGTCAAGCAATCAGGGCTGGCAGTCCGCGATTAGCACGAATCGATGTCTCCGTACTAGGTTTTCTCGTTTCGAGAGATTTACCTCCCGTCCAGCTGCCTGCTCAGCGTGCTTTTCCCGCAGTAGTTGTCCCAGCGGAAGAAGCCGGTTCCTTGCACTCATCTTTGGAAGATCAGATAGATCAGTTCCATTTTGCCGAGGAAGGAGAGGTGTCGGCCAGGCCAGTAGAGTTCTCGGACTTTGACTCGGATTTAGACCGCTCCTCGGCAGCCCCTGATCTTGGTTTAGTATTTGCGCAAGTCGATACCAGTCAAGAGATCGAGGAAGAAGGAATGGATTTGAAACCAAGGTCTGGTCTCAGGGGCCTCCTTTCCAACAGGAACAAAGGGCAGTCCTTCAAGGATGTCCCAAAGGAACAGCCTACCTCCAAGGCTCCTCCTCCTCCTCCTTCCACGTTGGATGCGGCATTGCAACCTATACCCAATTTGAGGAGTAAAAGGCCTGTGGAAGAATTAGAGGAGGGTGAGGTTGGCCACGAAAAGGTCAAGCCTCAGAAGAAAGGCAAAGAGACCAAAGAGCCTAAGGAGAAGAGGATCAGGTCCATTGATAGCCGAGACGAGGCGGCTATTCGGAGGGAGCAGCGGATATGGTTGCCATGGCTCGAATTGGA
The DNA here is from genome assembly GCF_001633185.2 of Quercus lobata. Taxonomy (NCBI): domain Eukaryota; kingdom Viridiplantae; phylum Streptophyta; class Magnoliopsida; order Fagales; family Fagaceae; genus Quercus; species Quercus lobata. The sequence continues at coordinate 48,018,194 of NC_044909.1, forward strand.
CGGCGCCTCAATTTCCTGGGATGCGACCCGGTGGGAATCCCAACGAAGGCAGGCGTCATTCTTGGCTGAGGCCCTGCAACAGCCTCTTCTTTTGCCTCGCGATATGAGGGGTCTCCGGGATACTCGGCAACCAGACCTTTTCATGTCGCTGAAGAGGGACATAGCCATGGTAAGTGAAAGCTTCTCCTACCTCGTTTTCTTATTACATATCTGTTTATTCATCATTCTCTTTAATTTGGCCTTTACTTTTCTGGCGCAGGTCACTCAACAAATCTTTGTTGCTGAGGAATGGGCCAAAAAGGCTCGTGAGGACCTTCACAGTGAGGCTCAATCCCGCTGTGCTGCCGAGAAGACCGCTGGTGACCTCAGGCAGGAAAATGATCGCCTGAGCAATGAAGTAAAGGAGGCAAAAAAGGGTCGTGCGAGCGCGGAGGCCGGCCTTAGAAACGCCACTAAGCAAGCTGAGGATCTACACCAATAGCTCTGCCAGTCTGAGGAAAAACTCGTGACAGATAAGCAGGCGGTTTCAGATCTCAAAGCCGAGCTTGCGAAGGTCAAGGAAGAGGCCCGCCTGGCCAGGGAGGCGGCCGAGAAAGCAGTGGCAACCTCTTATGATGGCGGAGTCAGGGACACTGAGATCAGGCTGACCGAAGAGGTGGCCGCTGTATGCAGGTAGGGGTGTCAATGTTCAACCCAACCCGCGAACACGACACGAACCCAATACGGTTTTTTTCGGGTTAGGGTTGGGCCTTAATGGGTTTGGGTCATAAACGGGTCAACTCGAAAACGACACGATAAGAAACGTGTCATAAGCGGGTCAACTCGCGTAACCCGCAATAGACACGTTTGACACGTCAATTTATTTGTGTCAAACCCGAAATGACCCACTTAACACAACCCGTTTAACTCGTATAACATATAAATAATTATTTTATTTTACATTTGTCAAATACCTTTTATATACATAATATATTTTAAATTAAAAAAGAAAAGTAAGTAATTACAAAAATTTACAAGGGATATAACTGAAAATTAAAACTTCACAAACCATAAATCTCTAAACCCTACAAACCCTAAACCTCTAAACCTTCTTATAAATATCTATTTTTTTTTTTATTCCAGCCGTATTATTCTTCTCACGCCAATTCTCAACAGTTAAACTCAAGTGTAAACTCTCAAGCCCGTTATCTCTCTCTCTCTCTCTCTCTAATATTTTTTTTTTTTTCTTCTGAATGATGCTTTTCAGCTTTTGTACAGTAAACTTTGAACCCATGTGCCTTGTGTTTTTCTTGATTGCATGATATGGTCCACTTGTTTTAGTTTCTTTGAATGATAATAAGACAACTTGATATTATATTATTATGCTTGTTGGCCATCTTATAGACATGTGTTAAGATGCAAATGCTGAAAAGCAACAAAAAGTGTATTTCATATGTTGCGGATTATAGAATTCATAACCCTTGGATCCATAACATCCGTATATCCATTAGTGAAAAACAACAAAAATTCATAACCCTTGGATGTTATATTTAATATTATGCAGGTTGAAATAGGTTGTGTTATATTCATGTCAACCCAACACGACTCGTTTATTAAACGTGTCAAATGGGTTGGGTCAGGTCAACCGCCTTATTAACAGGTTGGGTTAGGGTTGAAGGATCCTGACACGATTATTAAATGGGTCGGGTTAGAGTTGAGCCATTTAGTCTAATACCCCTACCTCGACACGACACGAACCCGACACGCTAACCCGAATTGACACCCCTATATGCAGGGATTACATCACCATGTCTTGGGGTGTAGCCTTGGATTGCGTAGCAGTCCCAACGGACTCCGATCTCCGGAAAGTTGAGAACATCTTTTTTCCAGAGGATGTTCGTGAGATCGCCGACGTGGTTGCCCCTGAAGAGCCTCTCTCAACGAAGGCCTTAGCCTCGGACTCCCCTATGCCTGAAGCTGAGGATACGCAGCTGGCCGTGAAGGACAAGTTGCCCGAGGACAGTCTTTCAATCAGGGAGGTTGTTGCACAGGCTAAAGAGACTGTTCCGGGACCCCAGGCAGTAGACGATCAACCCGGGCCTACTCAGGGTTCAGACTTAGGAAAGTAGTGTAGGATTTTATTTGTTTTACCCTTTATATTTTGTTCTGTTAATGTTTGTAAAAGGATCGCTTTTGGATTTTAATGAAAGGTGTCGTTTTCCTTTAAATCTTGTTGTTTTACTTTCTCTTCTGTTTTCATCATGAATGAATGTCTATTCTGCCATTAACTGTTGAAAACCAAGCATGAGTGAATGAATATGTAAAAAATGATAGTCGATAATTAGACAAAATTGCTGCGAGGTTAATTTCCCCCAAGTCTGTGGTCCGAGGAGCCAGGCAGGACTTGGGTTCTGTTTAACACTTAGTGAAAATTGCTGCGAGGTTAATTTCCCCCAAGTTTGTGGTCCGAGGAGCCAGATAGGACTTAGGTTCTGTTTAACACTTAGTGAAAATTGCTGCGAGATTAATTTCCCCCAAGTCTGTGGTCCGAGGAGCCAGGCAGGACTTGGATTCTGTTTAACACTTAGTGAAAATTGGCGCGAGGTTAATTTCTCCCAAGTCTGTGGTCCGAGGAGCCAAGTAGGACTTGGGTTCTGTTTAACACTTAGTGAAAATTGGCGCGAGGTTAATTTTCCCCAAGTCTGTGGTCCGAGGAGCCAGGCAGGACTTGGGTTCTGTTTAACACTTAGTGAAAATTGCTACGAGGTTAATTTCCCCCAAGTCTGTGGTCCAAGGAGCCAGGCAAGACTTGGGTTCTGTTTAACACTTAGTGAAAATTGGCGCGAGGTTAATTTCCCCCAAGTCTGTGGTCCGAGGAGCCAGGCAGGACTTGGATTTTGTTTAACACTTAGTGAAAATTGGCGCGAGGTTAATTTCCCCCAAGTCTGTGGTCCGAGGAGCCAGGCAGGACTTGGGTTCTGTTTAACACTTAGTGAAAATTGCTGCGAGGTTAATTTCCCCTAAGTCTGTGGTCCGAAGAGCCAGGCAGGACTTGGGTTCTGTTTAACACTTAATCCAAGTAGCTGTACAGTAATGCGGCGTCAAGAATGATGTCTTTCATTAATAACAGTATCTTTTCAGGTTAATTACATTCCATGGGCGTGGCACTACATGTTCATCCAAATCTTCCAAAAAGTAAGCTCCTATGCTGGCTACGGAAGTGATACGGTATGGGCCTTCCCAGTTTGGTCCGAGTTTTCCCCATGTAGGGTTCCTCACGGTGCCCAGGACCTTCCTCAGTACTAGATCCCCGAGCGCCAATGGTCTTGACTTCACTTTGGCGTCGTAACCCTGTTTGAGCTTTTGCTGATAGTATGCTAGGTGGACCATTGCAATTTCCCTTTTTTCTTCGATGAGGTCCAAGCTTTTTTCCAGAAGTTTGTTATTTGCAATGGGGCTGAAGGCAGTAGTCCTCTATGTTGGGAAGTTTATCTCCAGTGGGATGACAGCCTCGGCTCCGTAGGTCATTGAAAAGGGGGTTTCTCCTGTGGACCTGCGAGGCGTGGTGCGGTATGTCCACAAGACGTGTGCTAACTCTTCAAGCCACCTCCCTTTTGCATCGTCCAACCTCTTTTTCAGCCTATTCACTATGGTTTTATTGATGGCTTCCGTCTGTCCATTACCCTGTAGGTAGGCCGGTGTGGAATATTGATTGATAATTCCCAGCTCATTACAGTATTTTCTGAAGGCTTTGCTGTCAAACTGGAGGCCGTTGTCCGAGATCAGGATGTGCGGGGTCCCGAACCTAGTGATAATAGTTTGCCAGTGCCTCAGCTTCGACCCACTTTGTGAAGTAATCGGTGTCAACGAGAAGAAATTTCTTGTTCCCTGCCGCTTTGGGGAATGGTCCTAGTATGTCTAGACCCCATTGTGCGAATTGCCAAGGGCTGGACAGCGGGTTAAGTTCTCCGCCTGGCTAGTGTATGTTCGGGGCGAACCTTTGGCACTGGTCGCACTTCTTCACATATTCCAGAGCCTCTTTATGCATGCTCGGCCACCAGTAACCCAGCGTTATGGCCCGTGGGATAGGGATCTACCCCCCGTATGACTTCCGCAAATTCCTTCATATAACTCCTCCAGGATGAGTTCAGTAGCCTCTGGGTGCACATACAACAGGTATGGCCCCGAGAACGAGTGTCTGTAAAGTTTGGAGTCCTCGGACAGCCAGAATCGAGAAGCTTTCCTCCTAATTTTGTCGGCCTCAACCTTATCGTCTGGTAAGGTGTCGTGCTTTAAGAACAGCACTAGAGGATCCATCCAGTTAGGTCCTGCCCTGACATTGTCTACCTGAATTTCGTTGGCCTTCCCTGTTGTTGGGCGATAGAGATCTTCAACTAAAATAACCCGAGGAAGGGGCTGAGCCGAGGAGGTAGCCAGCATTGCGAGACAATCAGCTTGGGTATTCCCACTCCTGGGTACATGCGTTAAACGGAAGTGATAGAAATGGGTCTGCAGGTGCCTAGCCCGGGCCAGGTACTCTTGCATTCTTTCATCCTTTGCCTCCAACTCCCCGTTTACTTGTCCCACGATGAGTCTCGAATCCGAGAACATGTTTACAAATTTTCCACCCAATTTCTGGATCATTGACATTCCCTCCAATAGCGCTTCATACTCGGCTTCGTTATTTGTGGCAGAGAATCCGAGCCTCAACGACTTTTCTATGGTTATCCCTTCGGGAGAGATTAGAACGAGCCCCACCCCTGAGCCCCTTTGGTTCGCTGCACCGTCGATGTGTGCTTTCCACCAGTTGTGTTCATGCTGAGAGACTGTGCTGATTAGTTTCTTACCAGCACTTAGTGATCCCGACACTTCCTTTCCTTTTAGGGTGGGCTCCGCAAATTCAGCTACTAGATCAGCGAGGACCTGACCCTTTACGGCGGTGCGAGACATGTATCTAATGTCGAAGGCGCCCAGGATCGTTCCCCATTTTGCAATTCTACCTGTGTAGTCAACGCTGCGGAGGACGGATTTCAACAGAAGTTGAGTTAGCACAACTACTGTATGTGCCTGAAAATAGTGGGGGAGCTTCCGCGTGGCTTGTACGACGGCCAAGATATCTTTTTCGAGGGGGAGATACCGGGTCTCTGCCTCCTGCAGCAATTTGCTCACATAATAGACGGGTCGCTGCGTGCCGTTGTCTTCTCGGATTAGCACTAAGCTCACCGCATGAGAGGCTACTGCGATGTAGGCGAACAACACCTCGTCGGCATCGGGACTGGACATAATCGGTGGTCGGGCGAGGTATTCCTTGAGCTGTTGGAAAGCTAAAGCACACTCCTCAGTCCACTCAAAGCCCTTCCACTTGTGCAATAGGAGGAAGAAAGGCCTGCATCTGTCCGCTGAGCGAGAGATGAAATGGTTTAAAGCAGCTATCATGCCGGTGAGCTTTTGGACTTCTTTGGGATTTCGAGGAGGCTGCAGGCTATGAATGACTCTTATTTGGTCAGAGTTAACTTCTATTCCTTTGTGGTTCACCATATAGCCTAAGAATTTTCCTGATCCCACCCCAAATGAACATTTGGATGCGTTCAATTGTAGCTTGTACTTTCTTAGAATTTGAAAGACTTCGCCGAGATCTCTGATGTGGTCGACCACCAATTTGCTTTTTACCACCATGTCATCTATATACACTTCAACACTCTTACCCATCTGCTGTTCAAACATCCTAGTCATCATCCTTTGATAGGTCGACCCGGCATTCTTCAAGCTGAAGGGCATCGCCTTATAATGATAGTTTCTGACTGGGGTGACAAAAACAGTTTTTTCTTGGTCTTCGGCAGTTAGGGATATCTGATGGTAGCCCTGGAAGGTGTCCAAAAAACTCATTCAAGGGTGTCCGACAGTCGAATCTACCAATCGGTCTATACGTGGCATTGGAAAAGGATCCTTCGGGCAGGCCTTGTTTAAGTCCGTGAAGTCTACGCAGACCCACCATTTCCCGCTTTTCTTTTTTACCACGACTGTGTTGGCTAACCATTCGGGGTAGAATACTTCTTTGATAGCCCCAGCTTTCTTCAATTTTGCGACCTCTTCTCTCACAGCGTCTGCATGTTCTTTTGACGGTCGTCGAGGAGGTTGCTTCTTAGGCATTATAGCTGGGTTAACATTAAGGTGATGGCATATGAGATCTGAGTCTACTCCGGGGGCCTCATAGGGATCACAGGCGAATACGTCCACATTTCGTCGGAGAAAATCAATTAGTGTTGACTTCTCCTGTGGTGGTAATTCTGAGCCGATCTGAAAAAACCTCTCAGAGTCTGATCCGACGAGTACTTTCTCCAGCTCCTCACAGCTCACCTCCGAGGCTTGTCCTCCACCACCCGCAGTTGGGACCGGGATCATTAATTGCTATAAGCCGTTCTCGGCTGAAGTGGAAGGTTCACTATTTGGTCGTCGTGAGATTGCCGACACCATGCATTGCCTAGCCACTCCTTGGTTCCCTATTATTTCTTTGACTTGACCTCCTGACAGATACTTCACTTTTTGGTGCAAGGTTGATGGCACAGCCCCCAGTGCATGAAGCCACGGTCGGGCCACAATAGCTGTGTAGGGGGAGTACGCATCTACCACAATGAAGTTCACCTCTACCACGTCTGAGTCTGTTTGCACAGGCAGCCTAATCATGCCTTTCGGGGTGACGGTTTTTCCTTTAAAGTTGACCAGAGGGGAATTGTATGGCGACAGGTCTTCTGGTTTCAATTTCAACCCGTTATACAAATCAGGGTACATTACCTCCACGGCGCTGCCTTGATCAACTAACACCCTTTTCACGTTATAACTTCCAATTCTGAGCGTGCCGACTAGGGCATCATCGTGTGGTTGAAGGGTTCCCTGCTTATCCTCCTCTGAGAACCCGATTAAGGGCGTGGCACTCACTTTGGCTCTCTTGGATTCCCTATCGTCCGGCTCAGTCGGGAACCTGCCCACTGACATTACTCTGAAAGGGCTGGAACCAGTCCTTCCAGGCGCGACATGAATGACATTTATTGTGCCAATGGGTGGCCTCAATGTGCTTTGTCTGGTTTCGATATTTGACTGTTCCTGCCATCCTTCAGAGCGATGCAACAGATGCCCTCAACTTCCCTTTTATGACAAGCCGATCCAAATGGTTTTTCAGATTCCTGCAATCATCGATGGTGTGACCTGGCTCTTGGTGGTACGCACAATACAGATTCTGATTACGTTTTGAGGGGTCACTTGCCATCCTGTTCGGCCATTGAAAGAAAGGTTCGCACTTCACCTTCTCTAGGATCTTGTGTAATGGTTCTCGGAACACAGCATGGACTGCCTGAGCCCCAGTAGATCCGGACTGTTCCGCGTAGTCTCTTCTCGGCCTGTTACTGCTATTAAAGCGGTCTGACCTGAAGTCCCTCATCTCTTGAGGGACAACCTTCGCTTTACCCCTCCCCATCTGCTGGTCCTCCTCGACCCTTTTGTACTTGTCAATTCTGTCCATGAGTTAGCGCACGCTGGTGACTGGCTTCCCAGTGAGGGACTTTCTTAAGCCATGCTCTGTCGGCAGGCCTCTTTTGAACGTACTAATGGCGACGTCATCGTAATTTCCTTCTATCTCATTATACATTTCTCAGTACTTGTCTGAGTAGGCCTTCAGCATCTCTCCTTCCCGCATGGACAAGGATAGGAGGGAATCGAGGGGCCGAGGGACTCTATTGCTGGTGATGAAGCGGGAACCAAAAGCCTGTGTCAGCTGTTTAAAGGAATCTATGGAATTCGGCTGGAGGGCATCAAACCATCTCATCGCCATAGGTCCCAAGCTGGACGGAAACACCTTACACATTAACGCCTCATCCCTGGAGTGGACGACCATCCTCTGATTAAACTGGCTTACATGCTCTACTGGGTCAGTCCGACCATTGTATATGGCAAACGTTGGTTGATGGAACCGCCGAGGAAGCACTGCCCTCTCTATTCTACGCGTGAAAGGCGACTAGGAGATGCGATCCAGGGCCTTGCTCATGGCATCGTTGGCCAGGCCTTGGTAAGATGGGCTTTTGTGGCCGCGTTTGTGAGGACGCTCTTCCTCATAGGAAAAAGTCTCGCTCGGAGGGGTTCTTGATCTTCGCCTGTATTCGTTATCCTCATCACTGCTAGTGTTCGAGCCGGGTGAAGGACGTCTTCGCTACGCTCAGCGCAGCTTCTTCTTCAAATCATCAATCTCTTGCTGTAGAGCATTTCGATCGTTTTACTTATGGGATGCATGATCTTTCCCTTTTGAGCGGCTTCTACTCGTGTGAGAGGTGTTCACACTGCCCTCTCGTTGATTATCTTGGTCATTTTCTCGTTCGAGATTCATGAAATTGTCCTGCCGTTGGGAATCTGCACGTCCGATTTGGCGCGGACCTGATCCTTCCATTTCTTACAGTTTCATTTGTCGAGACACAAGTTCTTCCCACAGACGGCACCAATTGTAGGGGCGGTTTTTGGGGCCCAGACCCAACAAGTAAGTGGTTCTGACCCAAAAGTCCCTAGACAATGAATTTGTAGAGAGCGGTTTACAGAACTAGGGCTGGACGAAGTGAACGTTAGTTAGTTGTATACCATGCAACAATCTGAACGTGAGAATATTCCATTTAAGTTTTACAGGATACTAGTCCGAGTAGACGTATAAGTGCACCTCTTGCTCTGGTTAAAGACTATAGAATTCTTTAACCTCTCTATCTTTTTTCTCTAAATTCTCCGATCCCTTCTTCATGGGGATTTCCTTCTCTTATATAGCCTCCTTAAATTGATAAGGACCTTACATTTGTTAACCATTTGGACCTTCACTTGAGTGCCTGTCCCATCGGACATCCACCTTGTCTTTCTGTGAGTTGCACTAGCCAATGTAACACTGCTCCCCTGTCTTCTCCACATTAATGCGGCTGAAAAAGTAGCTTCCTTGCATTTAATGCGACAGTTGTGGCTTCTCCCTGGACGTCTTACATTTTCCTCTTTCCTGCTGTGTGAGGCTCATCCTACTACCCACGTTTGTCTGGGATGGTTCTTCACTGTGGAGGGGGCGCACATTGGGCCCATATTTGTGTGTCCGAGGAGACATTTCTCCTTGGACGTCTTTTAAAATAAACTGGGCTCAACAGGACTGGGCTAGAAGCCTCTTGGTCCCCATTTTCCCTTTTTGTCATGGTTGGGCTCCGTGTGGGGCCCAAGGCCCATTGTTGACTTTGGAAATGTTACCCCTACAGGTGGTATTAACACTTGAAGTAATAGATTTTTTTAATGCGGAGGTTCTACTAGTTCATTGCATGTGATTCATGTAGTGCAAAAGGCTAGCAGATGATTTGTTGTGATTCTAGTTTTATAAACGACCAATTAATCTTGTACTGGTGTCTTGCATGAAATAGACAATGAAAGAAACATATATAGTACTTACATAAAAATATATATATATAGTGATCATAGAAAAAGTAAGGAATTATTTGGTGTTTATTATATTTGGACTATGGGCCAAGAGAAATGATGTTGCCGGTGGCAGGAGGTATAGATAGTTTCTGCAGGTTAAATGTGGTAGAAATAGAAGGTGAAGTATATGACGAAAGAAGAATTGATTTTAGTTAGGTTCATTTGGATTTAGGCATTTAGTACACAAGTTATAATCTATTATGAATGCAATTAATAAGAAATAGGTATTTTATATTTATATATATATATATAGCTAAAAATAAAAAGAAGTTTAATTTCTTTAAACTACCTTTACAGATGTTATTATAGCATTTGTGTGTACCAAAAATGAGGTTGATGGGTCAATCCTTACTTGGGTTCACAATCTATTTGTAGTATGGGCTTTGGATTTCCTACCCTAGGTGGTTCCTAACGCAGAGACCCAACAAAACAACCTCTTCCTACGAATTCCTCTACTCTTTCTACCACAACTACAACTCTCTTGGTGTTCCCTTACTCCCCTTATCCTTAGTTTCCTTTGAATCTTCTTCGACCTTCTTTTCTTCATCCCCTTCTCCTCTTTATAGCTTGAGATTAGTGGAAGGGTTATAATTACTTTCGTTATGAGTGGGAAAGGAGGTCCAATGTTGTTATCCTTAAGTAGGTGTTTAGTTGGAAGTGGGGTGTGGTAAAAGTAGCATTGAAACTGATTCCCACATCAGTAGATTTGCCCAACGGTGATGTTTTCCAAGGTAATATTGGCCATTCAGGATCTCACTTTCCCGGGAAATTGCACTCCCCGTCCAGGTTAGAGTTGATTGGCAAGGTCTTACCTTTGCCGTTCATGCCATAATGGCTCCATTGTGGTTTTTGGGCTTTGGATGGGCGTCTAGACTTGTCTGGGCCAAGGTTGTGGGCCCAACAAAATACACAACCGCACATGATGTCTCGAGGTCTTAGGCCCAAGGCTTAACAAGTTCAAGGTCTTGTACACGTGGCATCAATGTGATGGATTCTATGAACAATGGGTCTGAGGGGGAATAGTGCCCCGTACAACATTCATCTTGGATTAATCAAAATACTATTTCAATCTTTTAATCAACTAGCTTGTAACTTCATGCGTATGTATGAATACACTTAAAGATATACAATAAGATGCATAATATAATTCTTATATATAATTTAAATATTATTGATAGTTATTTTTATATTTTGTTAACTCTTTAAAAAATTTTGTAAGGATATTATTAGGTATAAAATGTAAATTGTCCATTTAAAAAAATATATATTGTAAAGCACTTTTTTTTTCTACGATTCATTTATTATAAACTCTTTTTTTTTTTTTTTTGTACTTAATAACTCACTTGAATGAATATTTATGATATGGTCCCACATTTTATTCTAAAATTAAGAAATAAAACTCTTTAAGAATAAATAATTTATGACATATGGCACAAAATTGGAACTCTATTATTATTATTATTATTATTATTATATTTGATATTGATAGCTACCCACCCTTGGTGGATGGGGTGCCCTTTAAGCCAAGGACAAAGGGCAAGTTGAGACGAACTAACAGTCACCTCTCCCACCAATGGGCTCCACCATATGCCTAATATAGACCACAAATAAATAAATAATACATCCATATTTTTTTACTACGGTCCTTCTCCAAAAACATTATTTGGGAACAGTTTATTTAATTTTTTGCTGAAATTTTTTTGTTGAAAGTATGCTAAAATATATTTGTAAAAGGTATAAAAAAAATTTTAAAAAAAAACCAAAAAATCAAGAAAAAAGAAAAGAAAAGTGGAGTTCTAAAAAACTGTACATGAAAGCAAAACCGACACTTGAATATTGTAGTTTAGCCTTTTGTTTTTTTTTTCCTTGTTAATTGAAATGGCTCATTCTCTCTGAACCCCTACTCCCTCACCTCACTGAACTCATCATCTCTCACACCTCAACAAACAATCTTGAAACTTACTTACAAATCCTTTATAGTCCTTGTTGGTAAAGAACTTCAAACACCTTTGGCCACAAAATCAACTTGGCGCTGATTTTCTTCTCCTAGAGCTTGGCCTAAGGAAGATGGGGGTTTAATGCCACGCTGATTATTATTTATGTTGAAGACTAATAAATGTCTTACTGTATTAAATTGTATTAAACTGTTTTACAATGAATTAAACGGAGCCTAAGTGTAATATAATAATAAATTGGCTTAAAGCTTGTTGGACTTGTATTCTACCAACTTAATCAAGTAAAGATTAGCCAAAAATGGATTTTAATTCAACTCAACTGAAATATTTTTCATTGATGAGAGCCTAAGCCTTTGTTTAGCAGCAGTACAAAACCTGGGGCCATGTATTGTCATCTAAGGACTACAGGTATTAAAGATCATCTTTATTTAAAATAGATTTATTTTATGGTTAAAATTAAATATTATAACTTTATCCAGTATTACCTGCATATGTCATTCTATACAATATCAACTCTAAGATTATTTTTAAAGATAAAATATAAATTCAACTTATACTGTTTGCTCCATGATAAACGTTCTTTATTGATTGAATTAACTGAAACTCACAAATTCAAAAAAAAAAAAAAATTAACTACAAAATAATTTCACTACATATATTTTAATAAAATTGAGGGGATCTTGTTCTGAATTATGTATAGTTTTTTATTCCCAAATTTATTATTTTTCTTTTGGTATCCTAGGTAATGAGTAAGCCACTAAACTTCTTTTTTATTTTATTTTATTTGTTTGGAAATTACACTTTTTCACCATAAATTATACTCCATTTTATAATTACCCCTTGAATCACAAGAATGCATGATCAGCCCCTAAACTAAAACCCGTGTAACAATTTATCCTCTCTTGTCACTTTCTCAATTAATTCTAACAAAATATAGCATCAACAAAATCAAATTATCATCTAATGTATGTTTTGGAGGGAGGGGTAAATCGGCATTTTAATGCTAAATTCTGTTAGGCTTAATCCCAAAACAAATGGCAGTGAACTAAGTACAAAAAAATTATAACTTTGGTGGTCAATCGTGCATTTCAATACTTTAGGGAGCAAAGTATAAAATGTAATATAATTTAGGGTGGAAAAGTGTAATTTTTCCTCTTTTAATATAATTTTGGCTAAAATACAAATTGTATCCTCTAATTTTAGCTGAAATTCATTTCAAACCTATAACTTTAATTTTATTTAATTAAGACCTCTAAATTTCAAAATTATTCAATTCAGACATTGCATCTAATTTTGTTAAAAATTTGTTGTTAACAAAAATGAGGAATTATGTTTCTTTTTCAGAAATTATTTTTATTAATTCTTTTAATAATTTTTTTTTACTAGTTAATTGCAAAGAAAAAAAATATAATGGAATTGACAGAAGATTTAAATTGAATAAATTTTAAACTTAATTGAATAAAAGTAAAATTAGATGACTAAAATGAATTTTAGCCGAATATAAAGGTTGCAACTTTCATTTTGGCCTATTATTATTTAATTGGTTATATAAAGTGGAATGGTTTGCTTTTTTCTTTTTCTTTTTCTTTTGAAAAATGTAGAATTTTTTGGTTTGCTTGTATTCTTACTATCTTGTATATACTTTATATGTGATATCATATATCTAGGAGTATTCATTAGTCCTACCAAACGTTCTATACATTATATTAAAAGAGATGACAGGAAAGTCTTGAGTTCTATACTTTTCAAATTAGCTTTTAGACACCACTCAAAACATTAGAAAAGAAAGCGAAAAGAGAAAAGCTGCCTACCATTAGGGTATCCATAGTCCATACTTTACATAGCCCCACCCACCCTTATCATATTTTATTTATCTTCCTTTCTCGCTTTTTTATTTCTCTCTTTCTTTCTTTTTTTTCTTACTTTGTTTTGTACCCATCATGTTGGTTTTTTATGCACACCAGCTCTCATAGGCCCCATGAGCTAAAGCCCAAAACAAAAAGACCTCTCTCTTTTCTACGTCTAAAAAGCATATGGGAACTCATTGAAACCATTTCTGTCTGTTTCTCTTCGCTTTTGAAGCAATTAACTCAACCTTGACCATACATTCTCTTCTTCTGGAAATACAAATAGGCCTTGCTCTCAATATAAAACCATGTGTAGCATTTCCAATTCCATCTGCTTGATTGATAGATTTTTGTGGGATTCAGATTTTGGTAAATTGTGTGATCGCTTTTGCCTCTTAACTCTATTCCTCTCCTTTCAATTTCCATAATTGGATTAGAATATCAAGGAGACACTATGCACATAATACATGCATGCATATATGTCTATAAAATTCACAAATCCCTTGTTGCCTTACCACTTGGCCACGCCCCATTTTTCCCCTACTAAAGTTTGCTACTTTATTGACCATTTGACATATTGTTTTAAAGCAACACTTTTTCAAATTATAAATTTTTAGTCCATTTTTGAAGAAAGATGAAAAAAAACAAAAAACTGTATCAAACAGGCACTAAATTCCATTGGTTTTGGAAAAAATATTACAAGCTCATGGTTTTAATAAGAGGATTAGGTGCTAGTTGCTCATTGTGGTTACGGTCTTAAGGCTGTACCTGGGCCCTACTATAGCTGGCTTATGGCCCAACTAGAGATTTCTTAGACTTTATTAGTTATTACCAACATGCTTTTGATTTATTTATTTTTTTTGCCAGATGAGAAAATTGACTCGTGGTATTAGTAAACTACAAAGGAAATTCGTGATAAGTGGCGTATTTGTCTTCTTGTCAAGCTTGATTTTTGCCCTATCTTTTAAAACAAATTAAGTTAGTTCATGTGTTCCACATTGGAACACATCAGTACCATGTCAAAATGTCTTTTGGGGGTTTTGCAGTCTTACTCTTATAGAAGTTTCTTGTCCTTCAACTTGTGCAAGAAAGTGCAAACTAAGCTGTACTAAATCTCAATATAGTTTTTAGGCAGCTTAGCTAGGGAGAAGTGGGAATAAGCTCTTACAAGTTACAACACCAGCAAGCAAGTTTTGGTCATTGATAAGTGCCATGGTCATAGAGAGACTTTTTTTTTTTTTGATTTGGACATAGAGAGACTTGATCATTATGTGTGCTGTACTACTATGTAGGAGTTCTTGCTTTTGGTGGCTTTTTTCAAGGAGTTATCATTACCAAAATCAACAAGTTAAAGTGCTTTTGAATTTGACGTTGCGCTTATCATTTGGTAGGAGAAAAAAAAACCAGAAATTGTGACCTAGAAGCTTTTCATAAAAGTCAGTTTTCCAATTAATTAATACATCCATAATCAATCCCCAAGCAAGTTATTCATAAAATATATACAAAGTCCTTCTCATACCCAATTCATTATTTGGTTGCACATCCTGTACCGCTCAGAAAATCCTACCAAGAAAACCATAGCACACTTCACATTACAAACCTCTAAAGTCTAAATAATAGTAGTAAGTTTAGTGACACAAGAATTTTACACCTCTTTTTTTTTTTTTCAAAACAACTGAGATAATGTCATAATTGATGCATGATAAAAATAACATTAGCAATGGACTTATGGACCTATGTTAAAGTGATGACTAGTTAGCCTAACAAGTTGTGAAAGAAATTAATTTTGAAAGGACAATGTTTCTCTTCTCTACCTTTCTAGGATGCAAAGCAATTCAGTTGTGAACTTCTGTATGAGGATTAGAAGAATATCCCACGTGCTCACAACACAGCCAAACCGGGGACGAAGCCAAAACTTTGAGTCAGGGAGACAGTTTTACTGTTGGCTGCATGTAGTGATTTCAACCTCTGATTCTACTTAGCTGTTGAGATTTTTTTTTTTTGGTAAAAACAAAACTATTTTTGTTTAGAATTTTTTTAAAGGGCAAGGTTATTTAATTGAGCTTAATTTTGTTTTTTAGTTTTATTGGTAATTTTTGTTGTTGAGCTTTTCTTTCTTTTCTTTTTTTTTTTGGGCTTGTAGATTTTGTTTTAGATTTTAGATCTATAAATTTTTTATGATCACTAAAATGAGGAAAATGCTAGAGTTGCAAGTCTTTTTATAAATTACTTATGTAATAAGTGGTTACTGATAAGTAAAAAAATGATATAAGTGCTATGCTCATATGCGAATCAATAAGAATTTGCCATCAAAAAGGTTTGTAAAAATGTTATAAAAAAATTTGTGAGTATAGCATTACTCTTAAAAGAAGCAATGATATTGTTAAAGGGAAATAAAATGTAATTTTATAGAATGAAATTGCTAAAATTAATACACATATATATATATATATATATAATTTTTTTTTTTTTTTTAATTTAGGGGGGCCATTGCCCCCCTTGGTCCAAGGGTAGTTCCACCCCTAAGCCAGACAATGGGGACTGGATCACTGAAAACTTGAGAAGCCAACCATAAAAATTTTCACAACTTCTTGGCAAAACTATAACGCGGCAGAATATGATTGATAAAAAAAAAAAATAGCAAGTCTATGTATAAGTGATGGTTAACTACTCACAGTCTGCCAAGCAGAGATGTAGCAAATAAGTTGGGGAATAATTTGTAGTTGTAGACCTTCTCATATTCCACATGCTCACAACTCAGCCAGAGCCAGACAATGAGGACTGGAAACTTGAGAAGCCGACCATGGTTGTTCCTGTCGTTAAACAGAGATGTAAGGGTCCCTCCCCATTACTAATGCATGTGTATTGTCACATAGAATGGTGGGCTCTGATTCTATGATGAACATACTACAGATAAACCCGCGTGTGCTTTGCCTATCCCAGGTTGGGAACTGCTTTAAAAGGCCTTGTATTGCGTAGGAACCATATTGATAGATTGTTTTCTTGTGTAAATTGACCACACAAGAGCTGCATGTGACAAAAACTCTTAACTTATTATACACCACAAGCTTTTTGGACAAGAAATTGGTCGGTCTGATCTACTTTTTTGTTGTTAATTTTAGTGGGTTTCTCCTCTTAGCACTGAATTTATATTCGTAGTTATCTGTTACCTCATCCTAAATAGCTCAACCCATCTAGATTCCAAACATGTTGATATCAAGGCATGTATGATATATATTGTCTACGTTATATAAGGGAAGGACATTAATTCTTCCACTGCTAATCTACCCAACAAGAATTTACTAAAGCAGATACAAATAAAGGAATTACATGGCCATATCAAACAAGCACGTATTGTCTACGTTATATAATTGAAAGGACATTAATTCTTCCACTGCTAATCTACCCAACAAGAATTTACTAAAGCAGATATAAATAAAGGAATTACATGGCCATATCAAACAAGCACCTGATAAATTAAACTTCTTGGAGCTTTTGTTAACTTTTAGAGGTTTAACTTATTCTCTTTTTCTTGGGCCAGTATAGAGGTTTTACGGCTTTGTTTTGAACTAGACCAAACATGTTTTAGGATTGAAATGGCCCATTTTTTGGTGGGCCACAATGCCAGATTCTAAAAAGGAGAGTTTCCTTCCTTCCTTCACTTTTTCTATCCATCTAATCAAAATGAATGGGAACTCTGAACTCTCTCTCCACAAATTCCTCATTCAGTCAGCCATTAAAAAAAAAAAAAAAAGGACGCATACCAAAATAAGCTAACTAACATTCATTTGATTTTTGATAGATTTGCTTCTTTTTTCTTTTTTTCTTTTTTTTTCTTTTTTTAATAAATCTACTCCATTTTCACATGAAACAAGGTGCAAGGAGACAAATTGAATTGCTTACAATTATTGTAATTTAGAATAATTTGGTTTGGATGTGCAGTGACTTTTAATATTTGATGCCGAGCAAAAAATCCATTAAGGATAGATAAATCATTCCAACAATTAAAATATGTTGCTCAACTTCCAAATGTTAAACTAAGCAAATGTTTATTAATTTGTAACTATGATTCTTAATTTTTACAACTGTACAAACTCGTTTACTAATCGAAGTTAAATTTTTATTAATATTCAATGAGTGGTCATTGTTTGATCAAGTGAATATGACCTTTCATTTAATTTTAAGTCTCTGCCTGATATATGTGTGAGGGTGGACTCAAATCCAAATACAATATAGGTATTAAAAAAAAATCCATAGGATGCAATGCACACATTTTCAGAGTAACCTATCAGTATCCTGTCACAATAGTAGATATTTTGTTTTGTAGGTGCCTTATCGGAATTGATAGTTAGGGTCAAAATGATTATGTGTTCCTAAACTATTCCTTTCCAAAATCTAGTTTAATTGTAATGGAATTGCTAAAGTTTAGTGTTTAGGATAGTGTTTGAAGATTTACATTGAAGACATTAGTAACTACTTAAAAGTTGATGAATCGATTGCCTCAACTGTAGCTCGATGAATCGAGTTCATTAAAGCTTGACTTGTACCTTGGCTCTAGTTGATTGATCAAGCCTCAAGTAAACTAATTTCTCAATTTGTGGTCCATATGACCAAAGACATAGGGATCTATACACTAGGGTTCTAGAACATAATAATTCATATTAGGTCGTCATAAACACAAGGAGAATACTCTATGAAGAATAGATATTTGTTACCTTAGAACCTTTCAAAAGGCTAAATTATAATATATTTTTTTTGGTAAATAGTTTGTTTGTTGTGTAAAATGGTTTTGCAACTTTTGCTTGGCTAAATTATAACAACTAGTTAGTAATTCGTGTGTGTACATATATACACAAGTTACTAACTAATTATTAAAATATTTTCTGAGTTTATATTCTATTCGATCTTTTTTATTACTCCTTATGTCTCTCCCACCGACATAATATTTATGCATATAATAAAATTATCTAAACCCCCAAAATGATATGCTCAAATAAACTATCTCTTATTTATATATATATATATATATATACACACCAAAATAGAAAGTTTATATATACAAATCTTGTACCAAAAGTATGAATAGATTGAAGTGGTTACTTAAATGGAATTGACAACCTTGAAATGTTTTTATGATTGGATTATATAATTATACTTAAGACCCCTGCTGATACTTGATGAAAGGTAAAATTATTGTACACTAATCACAAATTAATACTTAAATATATCGTGAAATGAATAGTTTTAGTATCACATAAAAAAAAAATCATAATTACAATCACTTGTGATTGACTGTTCGTTACTTTTATATCAACCCACTACATTTTGTCTAATATCATCCTACTACATTTTCTCTATTACTTGTAATCCAATATGTAGACAATTGTAATAAAAATTGAGTTTTTTATTTGACCTTAATCTTAAGAATTTTGTTGTGAAATTTGTTGTGAATTTAGGCGAATGGTAAGTATTGCACCGAAATATTTTGTGTACGAAAATATTAATCGCGGATAGATCGCACCGAGCACCGCGTAGTATTAGCATGTAGGCGATGATACGCTGACGCCATCCAAATCTTCCTGAGCCGAAATGGAGCCGAGCCTTATAAGCCGAGCCTTCAACAGAATCAATACACGATCTTCTGCCTTTTTTTACTTTTAAAATAATAATAATAATAATAATAATAAGTAATTTGAAGAAGGAAAATACAAGAGCCCTGAGAGTGTTTGTACCTAAAGACTCGGGACAATGTTGAAATTTACGAAGTCGTCGACAAATTTTGTGGGACAATACCCACGAAAGAATTTAATATTAATTAAATTAAGAAAGAATTGAGTAAATTGAAAATTTTATAAATAAAAGTTTAATGATCACTTTAGCGTGTGTTTGCTTAATCTTCTATATTACTACTATTTAAAAAGTTTCTTCTATTTGGATTAGATTTTTTTTTGTTCCAATTTAACATAAAGATGAAAAAAATATTTTTTTATTCTAATAATAGATCTCTATATCACAAAATACCTAAGGGTGTGATGAAAAAATATTTCATCTACAAACGCATAACACTCATCACACCTCTAGGTATTTTTTTTCATCACATCCTTAGGTATTTTGTAATTGAAAAATGTAGTAATCTCAAATTATAATGAATTTAAATTATTAACATTTACTAAAAAAAATAGAAGAGTATCTGAGCATATATGTGAGCATGTGCTTAGAGACTAGTATTTGTTTAAGTATTAGCTAATTTGCAAATACATTTTCGACAAAATAAAAAATAAAAGATTTTGTCAATAATTTTGTAATTCACTTTAGTGTCTCGAACAAAGAAGTTCAAAGTTTAAATAATTTTTCTCTAACTATTGAATTATTATTAAAAAAATTGCTAATTTATTTTTTGAGTTGTTTTTTGGACACAATACATTTTTATAATAAACTGAGGTATCAACTCACCATAAATCATAATAAATGAAATATATATATATATATATATATATATATATATATTATACTCAAACCCACTATAACTCAAAGCAAGGGTAGTGTGAAAATGTTGAAAGATTTTATTGTGTCCTTAAAATTTGTCTTGTTTCATAGAATTGAGCACCGGTACTAGGTGCGATATTTTTGAATGGATAGAAATCAAAATTTAATAAATTAACTTTTAATCTTAGCTATTAGATTAAAAAAAAGTTAAAAGGGTGAAAGATTAAAGAGCTAAAAAGTTGAAATTTTTGTGAGTGATTTAGAGGTATTGTACCAAATCTAAATCAGAATTTTGAAGTGCATCTTAGCCAAATTATTTGTTTAGAGTTGTAGGGTCACGATTCGTGGCGGATCGTAACAGTGTCGGGTTCGCACGTAAAACGGCCCTAAAAATATCATTTGTAGAGCGTGGATTTGAAAGGCTAGGCCTTGATCGACAGGCGGCGGGTTTTTCAGGGGGTTCATACAAGGTTAAATGATCGACACCCCTAGAGTACTTCTCATGGAGGTGGGCTGGGAGGCTTTCGTTTCTTGGCCATTTTTCCCAGCCCCTCCTTAAGATTACTTCGTTTTCCTTTTATACTCGCCTGTATCCATTTATCCTTCATCCACGTGTAGGGTCAATCTTTCCAAGGCTGATACTTGTCCCATCAGTCTATCCCCCAAAGTCGTTGGGGGTGGTTGTAGAAGCCAAAGAATGCGGCCCTGTCGGTTTCAGAACATTAAATGATAATAACAGCAGCTTTCCCCGGATATTTTAGATCTTTTTTCCGAGTTTCAGTTTTATACCATTTTTACCCTTCTTGATGAGGGGGAACTTTGGGTCTGCCGAGGACTGAACTACCCTCGGTGGTACCCAAAGGCTATTTTGTTGAACTTGGGCCATAATCCTCCTCGGCTTGGCCCATAAATCATTTACGCCCTACATTAGCCCCTCAAAACCCGGCTGTCCAACCTCTGGGCTGGACAGGGGGTTTTGGTGACGCCAAATCTCTTCCTGTGGCCCAATCCATTCGGCCTATTAAACATGCTGGCGGTTCCTCATATGCCTAAGAGATTCACCGGTCTACGAGATAGTTTTTAATTTCACGCTTGAGGCATTCTTATCGCTTGGGGTATCCAAAACGCGCTTTGAATAATCACTATTTACGAGACTACTTTAATTCGACGGTTTATTTTGATGGGGTGGAGAAGTGGAACCGGCGTGTTTGGGTTTGCTGATTCCTTTGGAGATCTGAACCCATTAAATGCCCCCCGCTCCGCCCTCTGTATAAGTAGGACAGGAGGAGGTTATTGTTTTTACCAAAAATCCATTTTCATCCCCCTGCGACTCTGAAATACTTAGCCTCCCTTAGGATTCGGTTTACTCGCTGATTTACACACTTAATCGTAAAATACTTTACCATAACAACAAGATATGCAAAAGCCCCACCCCTCCCAAAAACGCCACGTTCCGATAAAGCTTATCATGGCTCGATCGGGACAAGGATGGCGAAGACTCAAAATCAACCTCATCCTTCTTTCAGTCAAAATCCGAAGCAGGGACTCGTTACGTCAAACTTTCGACGTGACTGAGTCGGGAACACCCAAGATCGTTACCATCCGGCTCCTCACGAGCGTACCTAATATGGCACCGGCGTGTTAGGAGTCAGGGCTGAGGCAGGGGCTAAGTGCTTTTGCTTCTCCCTCTTTTGCTCCTTGGTGCCCTCCCCCTCCCTCTTCTTATTGTCTTCCCAGAACCAGTTCCGCCATGGTGCTGTTTCTTTTCTATCTTTTGTTCCTCTCTTTGTCTCTTCATCTCTCTCTCCTCTTCTCCTCCTTCTTTACTCATGTCCTCCATTTTCTTTATTCATCCCCTTCATCTTCGTCATTGATTTCTTCCTTACTATTTCCTTCTTCTTCATCCATTTTCTTTTTTAAAGTGAGTCCCTTTCTTAGTATGAGCAGCAATGAGGTAGAGATTGGAGAAACTTTGAAGACGAGTTTAAAAGACGCTTGACAGTTTACTTTTCCGTACTACAGATGTAATGGTTGCTTAGGCAGTTTACACTTTGTATAGGCTCGTTTGAGCCCCTTTTTGTATGTTGTAATATTTATTATTATTATTTTTTTTTATATTAATAAAAATTGTTGCCTACCTTGTTTCGCATGTTATGCCTCTATATTTTCATAAATTTGCAAGCGCTGCTCGGCACAATAATATAGCATCTAAATCAATGACGACTAAGACTAAAATATTTGATAATAAAATGATGTCGCCATAGCTTTAATAGAAGTGCTTGGCACAATAAGGTCGACCCGTAAAAAATAGTACTTACCCGGAACTAGCCGAGGAGAGAACCGAAGGCTTGATGCCGTGTGAGAAATAACCGTCCGAGGACATATCCCCTGCCAAATGAATAGCCCTCTTATACGACTAAATGCTGGGGCGTCCCACCACCTTCCTTACCCCCTTATTGGCCTTAACCTTCTATGGTGTTTAAGCCGTAGACGAAGTGACTTGACGTTTTTATCAAGTAGCCCATCTTACGAAATTCAAACCTTTACTTACCCAAGTATTTGGTTTCCCCATAGGCTTGAGTCCGAGGACCGTGCAAGACCTAGGTTCTGTCCAACACTTGTAATTTTCATCTTTTGTACTTGGTTTCCCATAGGCTTGAGTCCGAGGACCATTCAAGACCTAGGTTCTGTCCCCGGGCCCTTGTGCTGAATCGGGCCTGGGCCGTGAGTTGACTGGGCCCAAAATAAGGGGGTATTTCCGTATTCTCAGGCCACGCGATACTTTCTAGGCGTCCCAGTATTTGAGGTGCGCCTTCTCGAGACTCCTCTAACTTCAGGGTTGCAGACGACGTTGGAAATCGAGCCAGAGACATTTTGTCTGTAGCGCTCCTTGGGACGCTGCGTGAATTAAATGCTACTATCTTATCTTTTGATATAAATAGGAGAGAAAGTTACTTTTCCTACGCACAAATTCTTCAGCTTCCTCCTTTAGGAAATCATGTTTGAGGCGAGGGTTAGGGAAAAAGAACTTTTTCCACCGCGGAGGCGCCGTGTCCTCCCGAGACTCGAAGGAGTGATGCACGGGCCAAGAAAGCATAAACTTAAGAGAAATTTACACTTCTACGGAGGGGGGAGGGTGTCTCCCCCCCTTTTCAGTCAAAATCCGAAGCAGGTTCTGGTCATGCCAAATTTTTGGTATGTCCGAAGAAGGAATTTCCACCATCAGCACTGTCTACCTTGTAGCCGGCAAATTCTTGTAGGGGCTTCCCAACTTCCGGCTCCCTGCGCCTTTTCTGTAGATAGTGTTAGCTTGAGGTCAGGTTTTTTGGCTGCCTGAGTTATGGGCGTGCAGAAGTGTCGAGGAATAGTTTCCTTAGACAACAACTTGGCGCAGTAGCCAACCTCTCCTCTGAGCTGTCCCCACGGCTTTCTCTCCACTCGCTTGTATTTTCCTTTACTTATGTAGTCAGCTTTAGTGTAAGCTTATTTCCGCTTTTCATTGTACACTGTACTGTTCCTTTATCTTAATAGAATATGTGCCCATTTCTCTATACATATCTTTCTTCCCCGTAACAACTACTTTATGCATAAATATTAAATGCAAGCTTGCTCTTATGGATATTCCAGGCAGAAAAAATGCTTTAATACAGGTTCCTACTAATTTAAACTCACAAATATTATCAAGTATAACAATGATAACTTTCAATAAATTAAATTCTTGGAACTAACCGGGATAAGCGCTGAGTACTACGCGATGCATGCTAGACCAATGTCCGAGAACGATAATCTCTAAATAATTCGTCTGAAAGGGTAGCTAAGTAGCGAGGGACTTTGATTGTGTTTTTGGGTAGTGAATTGCGTCGTACCGGATCAACCCCTTTGACACTAGGGACCCGAGGGCAGATTGTGGAATCTATGCATTCAAGGTATTAACCCATTTGTGAACTAGGAGTCCTCCTCGGATGGATTTTGAGGTTTACGTGTCATAGTTTTTTTTTTGAATAGTTGTTCCACATCCAGGTAGTTGGTTTTCCCACAGGCTTGAGTCCGAGGACTATGCAATGCCTTGGTTCTGTCCAAAACCTAGTTTTCATTACATCCAGGTAGTTGGTTTCCCCAGAGGCTTGAGTCCGGTGGACCATGCAATGCCTTGGTTCTGTCCAAAACCTAGTTTTCCACATCCAGGTAGTTGGTTTTCCCACAGGCTTGGGTCCGAGGACCATGCAATGCCTTGGTTCTGTCCAAAACCTAGTTTCATTACATCCAGGTAGTTGGTTTCTCCTGAGGCTTGGGTCCGAGGACCATGCAATGCCTTGGTTCTGTCCAAAACCTAGTTTTCTCCAGTTGGTTTCCCCAGAAACCATATGCCTTGGAGGTAGTTGGTTTCCCCAGAGGCTTGAGTCCGGTGGACCATGCAATGCCTTGGTTCTGTCCAAAACCTAGTTTTCCACATCCAGGTAGTTGGTTTTCCCACAGGCTTGGTCCGAGGAGCAATGCCTTGGTTCTGTCCAAAACCTAGTTTTCCACATCCAGGTAGTTTTTCCCCATAGGCTTGAGTCCATGACTGTCCAAAACCATGCAGGTAATCTTGGTTCTGTCCAAAACCTAGTTTTCCACATCCAGGTAGTTGGTTTCCCCAGAGGCTTGAGTCCGGTGGACCATGCAATGCCTTGGTTTTGTCCAAAACCTAGTTTTCCACATCCAGGTAGTTGGTTTTCCCACAGGCTTGGGTCCGAGGACCATGCAATGCCTTGGTTCTGTCCAAAACCTAGTTTTCCACATCCAGGTAGTTGGTTTTCCCACAGGCTTGGGTCCGAGGACCACGCAATGCCTTGGTTCTGTCCAAAACCTAGTTTTCTCTTTGTATGGGGCCTTGGCTCGCCTTTAGCTCTAGGGGAGCTAACTCTTCAGCCAAGCCCCTTGAGTTTATCTATACGGTTAACGTTACCAAGCGCCTAGCTTGTTCTGTACGAGGAGCTTTAGCTTTTAGGGGAGTCAGCTCTTCAGCTAAGCCCCTCGTCAAGAAACGTAGCCCCTAGTGAGATTTTATACTTGAACTCTATAACCAACGGTTAGAAATAACAGAGGAAGTGTTTCAACCTACCGCCTGCGCCAACACGCAAGCCTTTCCCACAGACGGCGCCAATTGTAGGGTCACGATTCGTGGCGGACCGTAACAGTGTCGGGTTCGCACGTAAAACGGCCCTAACAATATCATTTGTAGAGCGTGGGTTTGAAAGGCTAGGCCTTGATCGACAGGCGGCGGGTTTTTCAGGGGGTTCATACAAGGTTAAATGATCGTCACCCCTAGAGTACTTCTCATGGAGGTGGGCTGGGAGGCTTTCGTTTCTTGGCCATTTTTCCCAGCCCCTCCTTAAGATTACTTCGTTTTCCTTTTATACCCGCCTGTATCCATTTATCCTTCATCCACGTGTAGGGTCAATCTTTCCAAGGCTGATACTTGTCCCATCAGTCTATCCCCCAAAGTCGTTGGGGGTGGTTGTAGAAACCAAAGAATGCGGCCCTGTCGGGTTCAGAACATTAAATGATAATAACAGCAGCTTTCCCCGGATATTTTAGATCTTTTTTCCGAGTTTCAGTTTTATACCATTTTTACCCTTCTTGATGAGGGGGAACTTTGGGTCTGCCGAGGACTGAACTACCCTCGGCGGTACCCAAAGGCTATTTTGTTGAACTTGGGCCATAATCCTCCTCGGCTTGGCCCATAAATCATTTACGCCCTACAAGAGTCATTTTTCTCCCTCTAAATAAATAAGTTATTAAAACATAAGTTTAGCAGAGTGGTATTAGCCTTAAATGATATTGGGCCTTCCAAGGGGATCGACCAAGTTCCTACTAATAAAATAAGATCTTGAGCCCAATAAGTGGAGGACAGTCCTATGCTCGTTTTCCGAAGTCTATTAGAAGCAGCCCCATATGTAAAGTTATCAAGGACCTTAACACCCTCAGAACATTCGGGGAAGATCATAGGGTCATGCAAAAATGTATGAGGATCCAGAGGAAAGCTTCTTGACAAATTAACAGTAACTTCCACATTAATTAGACCCACATACCTAGCATAGTCGCATTTATTACTGAATGACTAGCCTAAACAGTGCTTTAAGTCCTAAAAGTCCATCTTCATCATAAGAAAGAGGGAGGAGGTGTCCGATGGGACAAATATCTCACCAGCTGTATGATGACAGCATGTTCTAGGAAAAAGGGCGAGACAGGAATATGAAGAGAAGCTGAATGTGCCTTATCAGGGGACTAGAAACTTTAGAGAGAGAAAAAGAGAATATGAATAGAGAGTGAATGTATGCTTGTTCTAAGGCATCATAAGAAACAGGTAAGAGATGTTCGATGGGACAAGTATCTCACCAGCTACATGATGATAGCATGTTATAGGAAAGAGAGCGAGACGAGAGTATAAAGAAGAGCTGAATGTGCCTTATTAGGGGAGTAGAAACTTTAGAGAGAGAAAAAGAGAATGTGAATAGAGAGTGAATGTATGCTTGTTCTAGGGTATTATTTTCCTAAGCAAGCTTTTTCTTTGTGTTCTTAATCCATATTTTTAGCATATCATTCTTGTTAAAATCTCTCATTGTGGATTCATTATTGCCCATCCAATACAAATTAGTTGTGATGTCTTAAAATTGTTTTTGACTCCCACAATAAATATTGTCAAACACATATTGTGTATTTACTTAAGCTTATAAATTTATAAGTCGATTTATTTAATCTAACTTATTTGTTTAAAGCCATTTTTCGTCCTTACATTTAAGCAACTAAGCTATCAAAGTATAATTCTTGCCAAACACATTAGTATATGTATTTTTCAAATATTTTTTTTTTACCCAGTTTATATATTTTAAACTATCAGAGAGAACATTCAAACTTTTGCAATAGCTTTTTTTATGTGTGTGTATATATATTTATATTTATATATAAAAATAATTTATATTAAATTTAGCTCAAGAAAGTTGTGTCCTATGTTCTTTCAGAATACTAAAATTATTTATAATTGATTTGGACCAAAAGTTTCTAGTAACATCTATGTATTTAGGTTTATAGCTTTGAGATTTTCTAGGCAATCAACATCTAGAGTTTTAAGATTTGGGATAGAGGATTGAACATCAGCTTCTAAAATTTGAACACCTTTCTAAAATATGCATCAATTATGGATGGCTTCTTCATTGATTACTTACACTTTGAAGTCTAAATATTGAATTATATAAATGAGTTATATAGCCAATTTTTTATTTTTATTTTTAAAGTGTGAAGTGCATATTATGTTTATGTACACACACAAAAATCAAACAATTCGAGTATAAATTTTTCCTTATTTCAATGCCTTAATAAAATAATAATCCAATTTGCTATTATCAAATATAAAAATAATATGTAAGTATATAAAAATAACTCAATTACTCAAATCACTATTATCAAATTTAAATGTACAAAAAGAAACAAGTAAATAGCAAGCAACTATCAAATATAACTAAAGAATATATGATAAACATTAAAAGTTTATTGACTAATATTTATTCTATACCTAGCTTTCAAAAAAAACAATAATATTGTGTGTGTGTGATCTGATTTGGATGCGAAGTAAGATCCAGTCACTAGTACTCATTGATCGAGTGGAAATTAAAGACTTCAAAATGGACCTATGACAATTGTGAAATGTTGAGTCAAGCTGCGGAGATCCAAGGCATGATGAGTTCAACGATGATACGACAACTCAGTGATTGAGTGCGAGTTTGCGATGGTAGCATGGAGGCTAAAGCATGATGAGTCTAGTAATGGTATATATATAATTATATACTCATATTTTTTTAATTGATTTTGGGAATTTTTTAAAAAAGAAAAAAAAATTTGTATTTGTAAGGACACGATTTTTACGACCCAAGGATGACTTTGGGCTCGTGTGTAAAGGGCTCGAACAATATGATTTGTAGAGAGTGGGTTTGAAAAGGCATGCCATTGGGCGCTGGGCAGGGGTCTGATCCGGATTTTCATGGAAACCCATGCGAAGGTGAATTTGGCCTGCAGGGCCAAACCTTACATGGATTGGGTTCGAAAGGTCCGTCTCCTCGGACTTAGTCCAAGTAGCGTCTCATCCTCCCCCGTGGATAACAGTGTCTGCAAGGATTTTCCCTTGTGGGCATCGGCCTTCTCCACAATGATACTCCTCCCCCTTTTATACTAGTATTTTCTCCCGTTCTTCACATACGTGTCAGTTTCTCCTTATTTGGGGTGGTTACTCGTCTTATCAACCCTCACGTCAGAGTGGTTGGGGAAGAGCTGGATAGCATGGTACGAGTATGGGTTTGTCAGGCGATGGGCTCCACATTAAGGTGCTGGCAGCCTTTTCCCCTGTACTGCTCCTGTGCTGAATCTGTCTTTTTCTTCGGGCGTTTTGCGAGATGTCGGGCATAAAGTCGTCCTCGGCCACATCCTTGGGCCTTCAAGGAGCTTTTATTGTGTGTCCCTGACAATAGGGCTCCTCAGCCTGGGCTTTGGGCCCTTAATGTGAAGTGGGTCGGGATTCCAATTTTCAGGCCCCACAGTATTTATTTTTAATGGCCCAGATGATTTTTTTTTTTTTTTGGGTGTGTGTTCTTTGTATAATTTAAAGGGTTTTCTTGATTAATTTAAAATTTTAAGGAAATCCCAAAAGAATTTTAAAAGGGAACTTAATGGAATTTTATTTTTAGAACAAGTTAGAAAAACTAAAAGATAATTTAAGCCTTAATTAAATGATATTAATTTTTTTCTCAAAATCCCAAGGGGTCGGTAAATAAATTTGTATGCTACCCTAAATGGGAAATATCAAAGTCGGACAGTAGTCCCCCGGGCCCCGGGCCCCCTTAGCTTTGTCACTATAGTTATATCCTTGAATTTTATTTTCACCCCCTCTTCTTTTAACATAAATAAAATTTTAAAATTAATACACATGAAATAAACTATTAGGATAAAAGTAAGTAATGACCCTCAACAAAATGTCAAAATACATAAATGTGGGACTAGTCTCGTATGTACAACAAGAATCAAAGTGGGTGCCATCCAATTCAACTAGCTTGTCCATAAATTGATTAACTTTCCAATAAGTTTTCATAACAATAAACGATTTTGTTTTCTTTTATGGTTGGGGGAAGGAGATAAATGGTTCTGATAGTAATGGATATCATACTTCATATATATCATCTAATTACGGAAGAACACTTCACAGAATGTCAAAATACTTAAAGGGGGGACAAGTTTCATATCTACAACAAAAATACACGAGGTGCCATTCAAATAACAACAAGCTTTCACTATAATTAAAGTACTCGTAGACACATAGCCAAAAAAATCATGTAACACAATTGACACATCTTAGTTCTTAGTATTTTCAATAGAAATTGTTTTTAAAGAATAAATACCTTAAACTTTCATTAAAAAACCTTAGCCATATTTGGCTAGTGTTGAAAACCCCATTATATTATGGGATTTATAAAAAATCGACAGTAGCTAGGTAAAACCCAAGCTTATTTGGCCCAATAATGAGTAAATACAAACTTTTACCGTAGTATATTTTCATGTATATACCCCTCTATTTTTATTTTTATTTCGGCTGAATTGAAAAAGGTCTCCAACCGTGGACTCATTGAGTCCACACTACATAATGATAATGGGTAATATCACGTTTGTTAAATTATCAATTGTCTTAAAAGCTTAAATTATTAAAATATAGTAAATTTAATAATTTAACTACACAATTCTAATACCACCGGGTCTTATTGGGCTATCGCTTGAATTGAGCGTCAAGTGAAGCAATTTAAAGACTTCTACCATTAATACCCTATGTTTATAAAAAGTAATACTAAAATCACAACTTTTGTCATAATTTTACTATAACTTATTCACATGACGAGCAATAAATAGTAAAGACATAAACTCATATAAAATCATCATTTTTATTCTATCACCCACCACTTGCCACAACTTGTCGCATGAGAAGTTGAATACAAATGGTAACAAAAGTGGTGCCTTAGCATTTTCGGTCTGTAAAACCCAAAAAGATATTTCTGATGAAACGGTCGAAAACCGGAAAGCCACCGGATATAGCCGGTAGACAGAAAGTTTCATTTGGATTGAATTTTGGGTTCATTTCATTTGTAATTTGCTAACTGCAGTGTACCTAACCCCAGTAAGATTTTAACCACATATCTGACCAAAGTTGGTTTATTTAAGAGAGAGAAAGTTTGAGGCCAGCTGGGTTATGAACTGGTTCACTGATCTGCCCATTCTCACTTCAACTCTCTCTCTCTCTCACACACACACTCTCTCTCTCTCGCTCTGCGGTTTTCCATCGTAGATAAACAGTCAGTCTATAATAGTCTGCAAAGATATGGCTCCTAAGTTGATTGAGTAATGATGTAGTGAGAGAAAGAGTGGAGTGAGGGAGTGTATTAGTTGATCACGTTTATTTGTCTTTGTGGGTTGGGTTGTGTTTTGGCTTGATTTTTAGAGTTTTTTGCTTGCCTGTTTGGGTTTTGTGTTTTGTGGGGTTTTGGTTTCTTTTCTTGATGGGTTCGGAGGGGGGAGAAGAAGTATTGAAACTAGAGAAAGATGGGAAAGCCCAGAGAGAGAAGTGGCTGAACAATTGTAAACAGCTTTGTTCAATTTGGTCAGGTCCTCAACATGGGGGTTCTTTCTCATTGGCTTCTCTTGAGTGAAACCTTGGTATTAAGCACCCCTTGAGCTCTTAAAGATCCAACTGAAAATATTTATAAAAAAAAAAAAAAAAAAAGACTTAAAAAAAGAAGAAAAGGGTCCTGATCTCGTAAGATCTGTATAAAATTCTTTTTCTTTCTCAGTCATGAAGAGACTTGGCAGCTCAGACTCCTTGGGTGCTTTGATGTCCATCTGCCCAACTACAGGTTTATTAACAAACAATTCATTAACTCCTTTCAATGTTGTATTTCTAAGATTCAGACATGCCCATTAATTTTCAAGCACTTTTTTGTGCTTCAAATTCAATTGTTGTATCTATGTAGTCTTTTTCCTATTTTGGAACTTTCCATGCTTCATTGCTGTATTTTGTTTTTCCTTTCTGGGTCTTACATGGTTTGTGCTGGGGACAAAAGAATTAATCTTTAATTGTCTCTTTGTTTTTTCATTGATGTAGATGAACATAGTCCAAGAACCAACCATGTTTATAGCAGGGAATTCCAGTCCATGTTGGATGGCTTAGATGAAGAAGGCTGTGTTGAAGAATCTGGCCACATAGCCGAGAAGAAACGTCGATTAAGCGTGGAACAAGTCAAGGCCTTGGAGAAGAATTTCGAGGTCGAAAACAAGCTCGAACCCGAGAGAAAAGTGAAGCTAGCTCAAGAACTTGGTTTGCAACCTAGACAGGTAGCAGTCTGGTTTCAAAACCGACGTGCCCGTTGGAAAACCAAGCAATTGGAAAGAGACTACGGAGTTCTCAAAGGCAATTATGAAGCTCTCAAGCTCAACTGCGATAATCTCCAACATGACAATGAAGCTCTGCTCAAAGAGGTACACCATAAAATAAAATCCACGGTTTTTGAATTCTCTAGCTAGTAAATGCGTCAAGTTCATTATGTTTCCCGTGAATAGCATATTCCAATTACTTTATATATATTATTCAAAAGGCACTTTCATGAGGTATGTTGTCGGTGATATATGTATCAAAATTTTGAATGGTTTTTGCTTTTGTTGCTTCAGATAAAGGAATTGAAAGCAAAGCTCCATGAAGAAAACACAGAAAGCATTAATCTTTCAGTGAAGGAAGAGATAGTGGTGGCCGAATCCGATAACAAAGCGATGGAACAGAGCAAACCAGCTCCTGATTCTCCTCCTCTACCTGCATCTGACTCCAAAGACTTAAACTTTAAGTGTTTCAACCACAACAATGGAGTTGGGGGAGCCACACTCTTCAGAGGGGACTTCAAAGACGGCTCGTCAGACAGTGACTCGAGCGCGATCTTGAACGAGGATAACAGTCCCAACGCAGCGATTTCTTCATCTGGGGTCCTTCAGAATCAGCTCTTGATGTCCACCTCTCAGGCGGCCTCGAGTTCTTCTCTCAAATTCAATTCCTCGTCGCCAATGGGCTGCTTTCAGTTCCAGAAAACGTACCAGCCACAGTTTGTGAAAATGGAGGAGCACAATTTCTTTAGCGGAGAGGAGGCATGTAATTTCTTCTCGGATGAGCAGCCTCCGACACTTCAGTGGTACTGTTCTGAGCAGTGGAACTAAATTGAAAAAAGCAAAGCAAAGTAGCAAAAAAAAAAAATAACCCATGTTCAGATATTGTGGAAAAATAATAGGAAAGCAAAAAAAAGAAGAAGTGTTGTATCTAGCTAAGTGAGCTCCAAGAATATTGTAAAGTTGAAAGTGGGGTTGTGTAATTTTTAGCTTTGGTCTAATATGTCTCCCACTGTGCAAAGTGAAAGTTGGAGAGCTGGGGTAGTGGTTGAAGGAAGCTTAAGATTGAGAAAAGCAAAACGGTGGATTTAGCAAAGAAAATGGTAAAAATGGAGTTGGAGCAGTACAAGCAGAGGGAGAGAGAGGGGTTCACGTTGGGTTTGGTTGGTGAAAGATGACGCCTATGGGTTCTCTCTCTCTCTTTGAGTTGGAGGGAATATGATTAGATCGTAATTGAAGTCTCTGCTGTAAAAAAAAAAAGAACCTTGGAATCCTTGGGAAGCAATTTCCTGTAATGGAGAAATAATCATTGACTCGCTTTTCTTTCCTTCTTTATTTTTCTTCTTTTTCACTTTCTTTCTCGGTTTCTACCCAATGCCTTTTTCTTTTCATTTTATTGTCAATTAAGGATGCGCTAATATCACTGCCATGGCTTCCTAAATTTGGTAAATTGTCCATTAAGAACACCATCCTTATTTGTTCCTTGTACTTAATTAAAAAAGAATGGGTATTAACTAGTGATAAACACTTAGAAATCTTGATTTAAGCGCAAAATTGCATGTGTATTTTGTGTGCAATAGTGCGTGTGAAATAAACACTACTAAAAAAAATTAGTAATTAGTAAGTGTGAATGAATTCACAAATGGATGAGCTTATGCTTATTGTGATTTATTTGGTTTTAAGAAAATAAACTATGGTATAAAACTACGGTTGGACACATGGCTAGCATGCTGCCCAATTTTTGCTCAGGCCTATTGATGACTAAGTTAAGCTTGAGTCCAGTTTTGGACACGAGTTCGAATCACATCACGTCGACACAAGCTGTGTCCTTGATGAATATCCCACGTAAAAGAGTTAACTTGCGCCTGCATTCAAACCAGACGAGAGATCAAAACAATAGTAAGGATTGAGTGATTGCCTAATTGGTCTTCTACAGAGCAAAACTTGTGAAAGCAAATGCTTTTTATCTTTCTTCAAAACAAGAAAGAAAGAGGCTGAATGGAATGCAAGTACTTTGTGAATTGCCAGCTGAAGGACGTGTAAATGGACAGGCGTAGAGAAATCTTTGATAAATTTCTGCTCCCCGTAGTGCTTCTGAAAAATGTAATGATGCAGAGAAGGACAAAAGTGCATAGGAAGCCCAAACTTTCAATGCATTTTAGTCTTTTTCTATTTTGTTGCTTTTTTTTAATATAAAAAATAGATATGATATATCAATTACTCTTTCTTATCATACCAAGCATTGATTAGTTTTGGTGGTGGTGGAATTCAACACCCTTTTTTGAAAGAATTTAAATATATGATATACGTCAAGATACTAATTATTTTTTGTGTAAATAAGATTGGAAATTATGAACTCACGTCTTTTGTTACTATTATTATTATTTTTTATTTTGATAGTTACAAAAAAAGAAGAGATTTAAATCTTAAATGCTTTTGTTAAAAACAATAAAATATGTCAACCAATTAAATTATAAAACTCTCGATCATGTCCTTTACTATGTAATAGGAAATTTTACTAATTGAGCTAATATATTTTGTCGAGGTTGATTATAATATTAATAATAATAATGATGATGATAATAATAATAAGTTAATAACATCCTAAAGTTTTAATGTAGTGCATTACAAGGACTAAACTAGTTATTATTACCATCGTCATTAGCCGCATGACCATCATATATTGTTTATTTTTGGTAATAATTAAAAGTCATAGGTAGAATATAAAAAATATTTTACTAGAATCAATAAGATTAAACAAGAAAATACACACCGGGTGAGTGTTGCAGATGGTAGCTCCCCATGCCTTAAGAAAATATACAGGAAATATTGGAAGCAATAAAAAAATATTTTTATTTAAAAAAGATTATAATAGATACTCAAAAGTCAAAAAAATAGTTCTAGGTTTCTTAAAATTTTGGTAACATGGTTCTGTCAAAAAAAAAAAAAAAATTGGTAACATGGTTTTAATTAGAATAATAGTTTATAAAACCTAAACTTCTTGAAACGTTTCCAATTACATATCCACTTAGAGTAAATTATCTTAACTACTTTAATGTATATATATTAAGCTACATGCCTACACGTCATAAATACATGGTAATATATGTAACGTTTACATTTACCCATAGGGTGGAAGCATCATATAAAACAACAAAGTTTATAATATTATTATATCTGATTTGGTAAATAATATATAATAAAAAAAAAACTTGGAAGGAAAAGGTAAGAACTAAAAGGGAATTCATTCATAATTATGATTGTAATTCATGGAAAGATAATGTAAAATGACTTCAGTGGTAATGCCAATTCGGGTTTTGATTTTTATCTTCTTCAATAATAAGTTTTCTCACATCAAAGCGATCTATGCCGTTTATGCATAATACACGGATCCCATCCTTGTAAATTTATAACACAAAATGACAAAATGTTGTTTGAACACTTCTATAGAATAAAATGAAAAAAAAATGGTTTGAAGAAAAAATTATGCCAGCCTTGCTTGTGGTTTAGAAGTTATTTCAAATTCAAGGATTTCAAAGTTTAAAATTCTTGACATTTTTCAAACTAGCCAAATAATAAAATTGAATTTTAATAATCCAAATTCAAATCTACATCTCGTCATCCAAAAGTACTAAAAATGAATGCAAGTTTTAAAAAATATGAAAAAAAAAATCAAATCTCTCAAGTTTTTTTTTTTTTTTTTTAATGGAAACATTACTGGATGAAATCCATAAAAAGGAAGTGCCATCACTTTAAATGGACTTTTCATTTTTAGGTAACAATGATCTATTATTAGGATGTTGAGCAAGCAAACAAGTAAAACATTATAGTCTATTGAAAAATACATGGCAAGTATAAAGCCTTCACTTGACTCTCGCTCTTATCAAGTCGTTTTCGCCTAGCTAGTGTCACATGTATTTATGGATTTATCAAAGA
Organism: Quercus lobata; assembly: GCF_001633185.2. Classification (NCBI taxonomy): domain Eukaryota; kingdom Viridiplantae; phylum Streptophyta; class Magnoliopsida; order Fagales; family Fagaceae; genus Quercus; species Quercus lobata. The sequence continues at coordinate 48,053,319 of NC_044909.1, forward strand.
GGCATTCTAGAAAGTATGACTAAATTTCAATTCACACCTAAGTTTTGGTTAAATTTAATTTTGCTCTAGATAGTATGATGCTAGATCATATGATTTTAGATCGTGATACAATTATATATTTATTTATTTATTGGTATTTGAAATTGAGAAAAGTGGCTATTTTAAACACTGAGAAAGAAAATGAATATATAAATAGAGAGATATTACGTTTACAACATTTTTACAACAAATCACAAATAGTTAATTGTTATTGGTTCAAATTTGAAACTAACACTAAGATTACTTTTTTGCCCTAACAATAATAACCAATAACAATTTACCACTTACGATTTGTTGTAAAAATGTTATACACATATCATTTTTCATATAAATAATATATTTAGTATGATATACGGTCTTGAAAAGTGGTTAACTAAAATAGTTGAAAAAAAGTAGGTATTTATACTAAAAGAAGGAAAAAAAAATTATAGAATTTGATGCTAATGCATTAAAGACAATTTGGTTTAATGTTGACAGATCAGGTTAGTGAGTGTTAATGTGTTGTTTTGTTTTCTAATATGAGAAAAGTTAACAAATACTTCCAAGACATTATTTTAGGAAGTATTTTTAGAAATTTTTTATAGAAAAAAAAATTTTATTGACTTTTTAGATTTCCAATAAGAATTGGGTCAAGAATTTTCTAAAATAATTTAATAATAATTACTTTAAGAATAGCTGTTAAACCTTTTTAATATTTGGCATCGATATTACTATTGGTTTAAATGAACACATCACGCGGATTTGCATATTTACCAATCAGGGGTTTTATAAAGATCTCTTAAAACAATTTTTAAATGTATACCAACTAAAGTGATTTTATTAAAATATAATTAAAATTTTGAAATGAAATAAAAAGATTAAAAAAAAAAGTTGAGAATCAAATATGCAAAAGTTAAAATGTTTCTAGCAACATGAAAATTAACAATGGTCTTTATTTTTTGTTTGTTTTTTTTTTCACTTCTTTCCTCCTTTTTTAAAAGCAAAATGGAAATAAATGGTACTTGATCACTTTAGCCAAATCAAATACCAAAAAGGAAAAGACAAAAGATGATTAAAGGGGTCCTAAAAAGATGTGCGACATGATTGGATCCCAAATATACGTGTCTGTTGGGAGCCGCAGCTTTTTGTTGTCCGTAACATCCTTAGCTTTTTGTGTTAAAGTTAGAGCACAAATCACCTTAAACAAAATTCAATTTTTTCTTATTTTAAATACGGTCGTGTCTTACGAAATTGTTTTATGTTAAATTCTTTTTTCTTTTTGTTAATTTTTGACCAATTTTATAAGGTGTAAAACTAGTTGAGCTAATTTTTAAAATTTCACTTGCTTGTTAACTTTTTTTTTTAAATAAGAAATTTTAACTGAAAAAGTTTTTTTCTACAAATAATATATTTGTAATTTGAGTTTATTTTTTTTTGCTTTGTAATTTGAGTTTATTTATATAAAACATTAATTAATATATTAATTTAATAATAAAGAGTAATTATTATTTAGCAGATGTCATAAATTAATTCTATTGTATTTTTAAAATAAATAACTAAAAAAGAAAAAAAAAGATAAAGGTTAATAAATGTCTTAGGAATATTGATTTAGAAATTTTTTTGGGTAAATTTGCAAATTACACCTTCTAGAGTTTGAGATATTTGAATTTTATATTTTAAAATTTCAAAAATTTGAATTTTTTACCTTATAAAATTTAAAAATATTTAAATTTTACACCATAATATTTTAGAATTTAAATTTTATTTCTTAAATTTAAAAATATTTAAATTTTATATTTTTAAATTTTAAAACTTTAAAATATAAAGTTCAAAAACTTTCAAACTTTAAAGATAAAAACCCTCCATGGCAAATTAGCAATAGTATGAGTGCCAAGCACGTAGTGTCCTAGGCCTATACCCAATTCATTCCCCCCAAGAAAAGCAAATCGTCTTTTTCTTTATTTTGCTATCATTTTCATATATATATATATATATATATATACATTCTTTATTGTGTGTACGGGTTTTTGAGTAAATGACCGGAAAACCCGCATCACTATGATATCATTGGCAGAGTTTCACATGGCACTGCCCAGAGAGGTCTTCCTTACTATGGAATCTGATATTCTGCCGAATTTGCTTTTGTGATTGTGCGTACGTGTGCACTGCACTTATTAATTTTACACGTGTACGGTGATGGGACGCGTAAAAAGTTCATGTAAAGTGGACTACCTGATGATGGCTTCATCACCCATTGAATGTATCTATGACTGAGGCATGCAAGTAGATACAATATGGTTTTGTTGGGAAACTTTTTAATTTCATTATTTGTCTTTTGGATTAGGAAGGTGTTGTCATGTGTGTTTGGTGAGAATACTACTGTAGTGTTAAGTTGCTTAATTTTAGTATCACAAAGTCCCCTCCATTCTTTTGTTTGATAAGATCTATCAGAGCACCCTATCAATCCATGTTTGTTTTTTACTTTTTTTTTTCCTCTCATCTTTTAGATTCTTTGTCCTCATTCTCTCCTTGGAAATTAAGGGAGGAGAGTTGCTGATGCAATAGAAACTACTTGCCATATATATTATGAATACTTGCAATCCAATTGGTAACTCATGAGTGTTTCAAATTTCAAGCTAGCTGAAATTTTAAATTATTTTGAGCTTTTTATGGCAACTTTTTAAATTATTTTTCAAAAGTATTGTATGGTCCATCCAAAAAATTTCGAAATAAGACTCGTTTGTTATTATTGTTGTTTTTGGCTGCATCTTTTAAAAAATTCAAGCTCTCCTAGACTAATAATAGTTTGAGAGGTTAAGAGTTTTGTAACTTAACTGGTTAATATTTTTTTGTTGATTTTTATAGAGATATTTATGGTTCATGTTGGGGGACCACAATTTGACTCTCTATAATCATTCTAAAAACAGGTCCGTGTGATGTGATGCCGAATGTCATAAAAGATTTGAATGTGTCTTCCTCATCACCAATTGGTTTTGAGGTGGAATGATATAGCTCACGGTCCGACAGTTCAAATCTTCCCTCTCCTAATTGTTGAATTAAAAAAAAAAAAGTTTGATAGAGGAAGATAAATAAAACCATCTACTTAACACTCTATATTGCTTAAGCTCTTGTAATTAGATTTAGATTGGTTAAGAGCAATCAAACAAATGCATATAAGAATTTCATTGATGAAACAAATAGGATCTCAAGTACCTAATGAAAACAGTTTGTGAATTAACATTATCAAGGGCAAATAATCAAATTTTAATTCAAGATGGTAAGTTGGTAACCAGGTTCAAACATATTCAAGGGCTTATTTAAAAGAGCAAAGCTCAGATTTAATACCACCCAAACAGTGTGTAAGAGAAAAATATACCATGCACTGGGTATATATTTCCTCTCAAGAGTCCCATTAAAAAGTGAGATCTATTAACTACGAGAGAGAGGAAAAACATATACACGATATAAGATATAACTTTTTGTGTGTGAGACATTAGCCGAGTTAGAACTATTTAGGACCCGTTTGGTAATATTGTTTGTATTGGTAAAAATAAATATAAAAATACTTATAATATTGTTTTAAAATTAAAAACATACCTTTAAACATATATACGAAGGAGCGATGGACAGCAAGCAGATCTTTTTGTTCTTATTAAAACAGTGTTTTAAAAGCGTGGATGTTTAGCAGTGTGGGCACTGTAGGCTTTGGAAAAATAGAGGAGATTCCAATTTTGCTTTTGCTCCCATTTCTTCCTTCCTATTTTACACGCTATGGATTATAGCTGTGGTACCACCCAAAACCCCCCAAAAAAAAGCGTGGTCCCCTACATATTTGTGGGTCCCATTACAAAACTTTCGCTTTTTTATTTGTTGAGGGGGTATTGGTAGAGGCATGTGATGTGGGTCCCATGATGCATCAAACACGTCATTGTCATCGTGGTCACAATCAGTAAGAAGAAAAATGCAAGAAAGCAGGAAGATAGGGCTAGGATTAATGCCCCTATAGTCTATACACACACACAGGAGGCCCGCCCAGTCCTTCTCTATTAGCAATTTAGCCCCTCCCCTTGGTGACAGCTCATATACCGCTAAAGTTGTCACTGTAGATTCTAGAAAAAACCTTTTTCTCTACCGCAATTAACCTATTACATACTGCCACCTCACACATTGGAGTGTACCTACTCTTGTTTGTCTTGCAGTAAAAAAAGAGTGAATCTAAGGTTAACATTATTTTTTTAAGAATGGTTACAATTATAGAATTATTTTTGAAAAAAAAAAAATTTTGACAATTTTTTTTATATTTTAAAAAAAGGTGGTATCCAACATTTTTTATACTAATTTATTAACAAATGTTCAATGGACACCTCTCTCTCTCTCTCTCTCTCTCTCTCTCTCTATATATATATATATATATATATATCACATTCAAGCAACTTGAACCCACTCTCCAATTTCCTATGCATAGAGATACCATTTAAACTACAGTGTCGGTGGTATATTTTTATTTGAGAACTTAAAAAAGTAATTTAAATTTAAATTTTAAAAAAAATTACATTTAATGTACATAATTTAAGAGAGATAGAAAATTAAACACTATAAGTTTAAAATAAAAAACAATTAAATTCTATAAGTTTAAAACAAACATATTAGATATTAAGTCTTCAAAAAAACAACAAATTAAACATTAATCTAGTTAAGTAAAAAAAAATAATAATAATTGTGTTTGTGGTTTTGAGGCTCAAAGTTTAACTTATAATTGTTTAAAAATCTAAAATTTTAATTTGTTACTTTTGAAATTATAAGTTTTTATTTGTTACTTTTGAAACTATATGATTTAATTTATTACCCTCACTATATTATATGGTTTAAAATGTAATTTATGATCTATTTGTTATGTTATTGATTGGGTGTTAATCACATCTATTAGTTGAGAAGTCAATTAGTCATCTTCATGTAATAAAATTGGTAGATTTTTTTAGTATACTTTAAATTGATATCTTTAATTTAATAATACTGAAAAATTATGAAAGTGATGGAATAATTTATTTTTAAAAAATCATATCTTTCAGTAAATTATTATATAAAAATAATTATTTCGTACTAATAAATAAGAATATTTAGTGGTTAAGTTTCCTCAGCACGATTGCTTATAAGAATGATTGCATACATAATAACAGGTGTAGAGAAACTAGGCCAGAATATAAGAAATTGAGACAGAGAATCTCTTTGTTTCCTCTTTTTCCCACTTCAGGTGCTTCACGTTGCCTTATTCTAAATTATTTTCTCTCTGCCCCCACTATATTTCTCCTTAAAAAAATTCCTACTTTTGTTAATCCCAAACATTTTTTCTCATAAAACTATTCTTAACATTCATACCACTTTCTATTATAAATTTCAGATATTTCTAGGCAGCTTACCACATAGGGTGGCATGTTCCACTTTGATATTGCAACAAATACTTTAGCTTCTTTATTCATAACTAAAGCACCCCAGGTTTTGGTCTTTTGCTTTTGGTATTGCTATACCTTTTTCTTCTTTTTCTAAATTTTCTTTTGGATCTTGTAATGCATGCGAATAACCCCTGTATGCAAGAAAAGTAAAATTATGATTGGTCCAAAAATACTCATCCCAAAAAATAAAATTCACTAACCCATATTTGTGGATGCCAAGAGAAGTAAAATAAAACTGAGGTGGGAAAATGGTGTCTTGAAATTTTGAGCATCTTTCTTGAGAATATAATCTTTTACAAGAATTTGATTTCTTAGCTAGCTAAGGGGGTTATAATCTTGTTGGAGATTAGTGGGAAATAACACCTGGAACACAAACAAATGCAAAATATACATATATATATATATATATATATATTTTTTATGAACAAAAAAAAGAAGTTTTATGCATCTGACATTGACTTGGCTCACTTGAACTTACATAATTCATAGCATGGGACACTCTTGAGTGCGTTAGGGTTATTTATGTTATGGCATAACATTTTTGTGAAATGCACGACTCAAATCAAACAATTTTTGGACCGCAGATGTGACCCAGTTTGGACTTCTACTAACGCACCACATCTAGGGGGTTAATTTTTTATTTTTTATTTTTTAAATTTCTAATTCCGAATTTGATTGAAGAATAGCACAGGAGTTTATGTTTTTTTGGAGGATTCTAATACTATTTTATAGGATGAAGGGTACACGGGAAAAGTAAAATTTGTTGCAAGAATTATATTCAGCTAATTAATGTAATGACAGCACTAAAACAGTCAAGACTCAAGACCCCACAAATATGAGGTAAGCGAAGAAAATTCTGCAGTATATGCTGCCAAAAGAAACATTATGAGATGGGTCTCATGACTCTCGTCCTCTCCTATCTAAAGTATATTTTAGAAATATTACACAAACTATGTTAAAGAAAAAAAAAATTCCATATATCTAACAAATATAGCAAGCCTCAAAATTTTTACTTTTTATTTTATTTTTTATAATTCAATTATTACTAATTCAATTGTTACAAACAAGCAGAAATGAGAATATTTGAACTTTAATTTTCCTTGTTAAGATGACGAGGCAAAAACACTCAATTACAAAACTCTTAATAAGTTTCAATATTATTTTTCAGTTTTTTCAAAATTTATCATTTATGAATACTCTAATTAAGGACGGGCTACGATAAAAAATTAGGTGATGCGTGTTTTGATGATTTGGTGAGGATGATTTTCTTTTCTTCTTTAGTTTTAACACCTAACATCATTGAAAGAGAGAAAGATGTGAGTTAGCAGTTATCTCAAATGATAATGTTTTTTATTGTCGGAAAAATGAACCTGGATAGAATTTCAATCTACACGAAAAAGAAATCAAATAGTACTTGTATTTCATATTGTTATCCAAAGTTGTATTGGGTATCCTAAGATATGCTCTAGAGCCATAGGTAACTTATACCCGGTCACCTTTTAATGCCATTATCGGTCTACGTATATATATTTATATGTAACTTTTCCTGTTTGGGTCTAAGCTTCTAGATCAAATGGTTGCTTGCAATCGTCACAATCCAATTCCAAACACAAGAGAACGGCAGTCCATTAATCTATAATTAATTTCATGATTTTAAACTTGAATTTTTTTTATCGATTATGAGATCGAGAATCATGTCTAACAATATTTTTATATGTAGAGAGAGATTAGGAGTATCAAATAGGGTTGTATTAAAAATTTTCTAATTAATTAAGCTTCATCACGTATGAAGGAGTTGGACTCTAGATTATTATTTTTTTAAATGTTCAACACGCTAATTAAGTAAATTTGGCCGACCATTAATTGGTGATTCCCCCAGAAGTTTTCCAAATCAACTTTTATTTAATTGCATTAGGATTAACGTTTTCTCTTTGTTTAACTGTTAATTGTTTCTCTTCTCAAAAAAAAAAAACTGCTTAATTGTTTTCATGTTTTAATGTTCTTTTGATAAACAAGAGTATCTCGGCTCATCAGGCCTCAGAAACCATTTAGCCAACTCTTTTGATATTTTAATATTCGAAAGTTGTAAATTTTTGTCACCATTTTAAGCTTGAAGTAGTGCTACGTGCACGTGGTTTAATCTTCTCTTTTCATCATTCAATGTCAAACTACTGTTCTTTACTTTCATATTCATGAATAAAAAATGTATCTAAATTTCAAATGCCGACAGTAATGAATTCTTTCCTTTTCTTTTCTTTTTTTTTTTGCTTGAAAACTATCACTACAATAGTATTATTGGAGAAAATGGACAAATGCCCTATTTCCCAAACTAATTAGGAAAATACTCTTATTTTGAAACTCGATTTTCTTAAAATTCAGTTATAAAAAAATAAGAAGCCTATAGTGACGTTTTAAGAACCTATAGTAGCGTTTTGTAACTCAATCTCCATGAAATCGAGTTACATGCAATTTTTTTTTTCTTTTTTTTACTTATAACTCAAGTTCAAGGAGCTCAAATTTCAAAACGCCACTATATGTCCTTAAAACGTCACTATAGACTCCTTAAAAACGTTACTATAGGGCTTAACTCGATTTTGAGAAAATCGAGTTTCAAAAAATGGACATTTCCCTAATTAGTTTGGAAAAATGGACAAAATGCTAGATTGTTTTTTTAAAAAGGCAAAGGTCAATTTTTTCCTAGTATTATTGTTTTAAGAAGTTTATATGGTTTTGCTTGAAAACTATTAGTACAATTGTATTATTGTTTCAAGAAATTTATATGGTTTGACCGAATCATTTTCGAAAAAGAATTTTTAAGGCTAATCCCAAACCAACCCCCTATCAAAATGATATATAAATTTTCATTTTAAGTGATTTCAATAGTTTAAATATGTTGCCAAGAGCCTTGTAAAGGGAATAAGGTCCTCTTGTAAAGTTGCCCAATTCCCTCTACTTTATTAAAAGAATTAGAATTTAAATCCATTCTCCCTCGTTATTATAAGTTATAACTATATAGTTAAAAAAAAAAAAAAATCAAATATGTTTTCAAAAAATTGGGAAGTCATATTATTCTACTATTTTCCCTAAAGATACTCTAGAAATCCCATGAATTAATAGTTTGATGAATTAAATCTAAATCTAAGATTTTTCAATTTTCGTTGCCTCTCAAATCAATGAGCCCCTTATCCGGTTACCCATGTTCAAGCTCTGTGTTTAGTAGGTTGTAACTGGAGAAAATGATAATGATAATGTAAAGAGAAATTGTACAGTTGTACTAGTGTCTACATCAATGTATTACATTTTGTCTCGTAGAGGTACTGCCTCCAAAAGTGTGTGCGCTCAAAGCTTACGAGATCATTAATAATTCCATATAGAACAATTAAACAATAATCATGCACATTATAATGGTTTGCTAAAGAGAGATCATCCATAAAGGAGGACTCAGCACTAAGTATATATATCTCAGGCGATATCAAGACTCAACACTAAACAAATAATATTATGATCATTCGAGTGAAGCAACCAATTGAACTCAAAATAGAATATAAAAGGATTAACTTTTACGTCACCAAGCTTTTAAATTTAGGATATGCTTTCACTCTAATTACGTTTATTCCTATCCGTCTATATCTTGGCCAGAAATTCAATAACAACTTGGGCGCTAAACATGATGATGCGAAGCTTTGGTCCTGTGGGCTCGGTGAGGTTTATACAAAGCCACCATGTCAGAGGCTGGTTGATAAGAGAGTCAATCTGGTACCAAAAGTTGTTTCGATTTAGTTAAAGAACAATATATTTGGTAACGGTTGATACCGATTTACCATTTCGGTTTTACTGCTATTTATATATATATATATATATATATATATATATATTGTCTTATTTATGTAAGTATAAATTTATTAATTTTTATGTTTATCAGCATAAAATTTAATATTCATATATTTTATAAGCATACATATTAGCTTAAGTACATTAACCAATATATTAGATTAAATAAAATGTTTTTTAATAATTTTTTTTCAAAATTTTTTTTTATTGTATTCGACGAAACGCCAATACCAGCTGGTACAGACCAATACAAGTGGTACGTTTTGGAGGAGTACTGGTATTGGTTTAACGGCCAATACGATATATTCTTTCGGTACAGCCAGTATTGGTACAATATTGACTTCCTTTTTGGTGGAACTAACTCTAATTATTAAAAAAAAAAAAATGTAAAACCGAATTACATTGCATTCACTCATTAGTTTATTACATAGCTAGACAACTTGATATAACTTCCAAAACATAATATGTTTAGTGTGGGGCCAGAGAACTTATGACTCGGCCCACCTTCCATTAGGACCCAGGGCCCGTGCTGAGGAGAGTAGTTACCGAGGACAAGTAATGAAAGACCAAATAGCCTAGTGATGCAGCTGAGGATGACCATGTCCTCGGCATCCCAAGACTTAAAAGGGAAGAACAACGTGTCATCAAAGGCAGCCTCCAAAGCGCCCCCAGAAGAAAATGCGAGTAGAATGGAGCTCATATGGGGGTACGGAGTGGGAGTGGTTCAAGGAAAAGACGTCACCTCCACATTGAATGCGCCAACAAACGTCCTAGCCATATTGATGGGAAAAGACTCCTGAACAGTGTGGTTTCGGTTATTGCAACTAACAAAAAGTAGGGGGAGGCGGCTGATGGGACAGGTACTCGTAGCATCTATACGTTTGCTGCGCTCAATCTCGGAAGCTTTGAGGGTCCGCGCAGCATCTATACGTTTGCTGCGCTCAACCTCGGCGGTCTTACTCTGCCCCTTAACTTCTTCCTCCATCCTATAGATGGCTTGGATAGCTTGCCAATCGAGACAAGCATATTGTGAATGAAAATCTGGGAGTAAGAATTGATAGAGTATTATGTTTCAAGAGTCTTACCATACCCAAGTACCTCTTCGCGCTGAGGAAAACCTTCTGCATCCTCATATCTTTCAACTCCGCCACATCAGTAGGAAGCAGCATGGTCCTCCCTAACGCGTCGGCCACATAACCGCCTTCGCTGTCTCCAAGGTTCCTCATGGACGCGTACTCCAGCAATGGCTCCCCGTGGAGCATTGGGGTGGAAAGCCAAGCACTCGGCACGGATTGGGTTTCGATCCCTTTCTCCTGGCTTTGGTGCCCGATCTTTAACTGTTTATGAACTCGCGAGGCTTCATCCCTCTCCTGAGAGGATTGAGATTTTCCCCCATCCATGGGTTCCTTACCCTTGGGACTCCTCTTTCTTTTTGAGTCAGTGGGCTCCGGGCGAGGAGGCAGAGCTGATTGGGGAGGAGCAGGAAGTTTGGGACGGGGAGATTGTGGCTGCGAGTTAGTAGAGGAGGACCTAGTCTGGACGGGCTGGGGCTGAGGTGGGGGAGTTGGAGCATTGGATTGCGGTTTTCCCTGTGCACCCTTCCCCGGCTGACCCTCGATGAGGTCGAGCAAACTGTCGGAGGCTTTCTCTTAAGACTCATCTCAGCTCGGGAGGATGTTCCCACTGACAATAGTTCTGCTTCGGACAAGTCAGGGTCACCCAGATCACTAGAAAGATCCTCGGACGTGTCAGCTTGGTCAAATGCCCCGAAACCCTCCTCAAACATACCCAAATTACCTTCGTCCTCCGTTGCCTGATGAGACGACGAAGAGTCCACCAATGGGATGCCTTCTGGGACAGGAGATCCTTTGGAGATCAAAAACCCGTGCTTGACTACGGTGATTTTCGGAAGCCAAGGATTGTTAGTGCTGATCACGTGCTTTGGGTTGGCAAATGACTTCTGGATGGGGTTGTACCCTAAAATTTTGTGAGTGGCTCTGACTTGATCATCCTCGTCATTTACAAAAAATGCCGCTTGAAGAAGAGTCTCCAAATCAACCCGGTTAATCAAATGATAGTGTCGGTGAAAGGTGTTTGGATCTGCAAAAAGAGACGTGTACACGGTTAGTAGCCGAATCACACTAAATTAAGACGGCGCAAAGAAGTGGCACCCTTCTACTCTCTATACCCCACCTGGTTCTCCCTCTACCATCGGGTAAGGAAGGCCATCATGCCATTCTCCAAATACGATAAGAAAGTCCTTGTTCAACCCTTTGTTGGAGTCGGGGAGGCACTGGATTAGCCGAACCCTATCGTCTCTCGTCTTCATGTAGTAGGATTTGCCCTTCAAATTTTGGTGATTGTAGCACCAGTTTACGTCATGATGGGTTAGTCTTAGCCCCATTTTTTCGTTTAAGGCATCCACATAACCCAGAATCCTAAACATATTGGTAGCGCACTAGGTGGGAGCTAATCGGAAATGCCTAAGGTAACTCCTCATTACCGGCCCCATGGGGATTCTCATACCCCCCTCTACGAAGGCGAGAATGGGAATTACCACCTCGCTCGTCCTTCTCAGAATATGCCACTCCCCTACCTTATAGTGCCTCAAACTTACGTTGGTGGGAATCCTATAGTCGGCGATGAATTTTTCCATCGCCTCTTCGGTATCAACCAATTTTTTCAATTTAACCATCTCTAAGAACTACTAAACAAACTCAGAGGATGACGGGAGAAGGAGAGGAACAAGAGAAAAATAAACCCAGAAAAGAAAAAGCACGAGTTAGTGAGGATAGAGAATTTACAGAAAAGAGGATAGGTTCCTCAGACAGGCTTTTTGTGCTGGAAATAGACTTGAATTTGGATGAAAATTTGGATGAACCCAGGATATATGCGCTAGAACTCTTAAGTGCAAAAGTGAAGAGACAAATCAGTTCCAAAAATCATTTATACCTCCTATCGAAAGTAACTGCACGAATTTTCCCGCCCATAAAGGTAAGGAAATCTCCATCGTTAGATCACCATTGCGCCGTTGAACGTGGTAAGCACAGAGCCGCCCGCATTTAATGAAGACATGTTTCGCCTTCCAAAGGCTCCAAGAACATGTCTCGGGCAGACGAAGAGTCTCGAAAACCGATAGGTGACAAGGTTTGACAAGGTTTGACAAGTTTTGACAGAGGCCAGATGTCATCAAAACCGTCCTATCCGTCTGAGGATCTAGACAGTAGGATTTTTAGGGGCTATTGTGGGGCCAGAGAACTTATGACCCGGCCCACCTTCCATTAGGACCTAGGGCCCGTGCCGAGGAGAGTAGTTGCCGAAGACAAGTAATGAAAGACCAAATAGCCTAGAGATGCAGTTGAGGATGACCCTATCCTCGGCATCCCAAGACTTAAAAGGGAAGAACGACATGTCATCAAAGGCAGCCTCCAAAGCACCCCCAGAAGAAAAGGCGAGTAGAATGGGGCTCATATTGGGGCACGGAGTGGGAGTGGTTCAAGGAAAAGACGTCACTTCTATATTGAATGCGCCAACAAACGTCCTAGCCATATTGATGGGAAAAGACTCCTGAACAGTGTGGTTTCAGTTATTGCAACTAACAGAAAGTAGGGGGAAGCGGCTGATGAGACAGGTACTCGAGTAGGTACCTGCTTGATCAACAGATGGAGGGTCAGGATCAACCGAGAAGGGTTATATAACGTAAAGGCTTATGCGCCAAATAAGGGGTCTGAAACCAAGGCACCTAGAAAAGGGAAAGGAAGAATAAGAACATTAAACTTCATGGACAAGATCCACGGACAACCTTAGCTCACCTCTATGCGTCCACCATGAGTACCATGACTAACCACCGTCCGGTGACCAAGGCCTAGTTTTTCAAGCCCACGCTCTACAAATCATATTACTTGGGCCCTTAACGTACGAACCCAATACCATTTTGGGGTCGTCACAAATTGAGTCCTTACATTTAGAATTTTAAACCATATTTTAAAGATTTTATGTTATTTTCTACAAGTTGCATTTTTATTTTGGCCAAATTATAATTTGTCACCATAAACTATCACTCCAATCATACTAACATCTTGAATGGTTGAACGGTTGAAACAAACAATTAATCCTCTGAAGCTAAAATTTTGTTTTAATGTATCTCATGATGTTTCTTTTGGTGTTAATTCTGACGAAATTTAACATGGAAATGCCAATTTACCCTTATTTTGGCTATTGAGTCCCTTCATCAAACCACAACAAATGCCAATTTACCCTTTTTTTGGCTATTGTGTTTTTAGCCATAACTACTCGAAAGAGGAGATGAAGATTAGTTCAATCTACATTGCAAATCCATTGCTAAACCATATTTCTAAGTCTCAATCTGTGTCAATCCATGTTGCCAGTAACCAATCCACATTGTGCCTAGATCACTCGAGCACCACTCATCAGTTTCTTCTACGACATGTTAATAAAAGTGAATAGGGCACTGGGACATATGTTAATTAAAATTAAAAATGTGTATATTTTTTTTGATAATTTCTTAAAATTAAAAAATAGTCGAATGTATACGTGAAAATTTAAACTTAACTGCAATTACTAGACATAATTAGACAAAAATACTAAAATTGAACATAAATACAAAAACACTAACATTGAACATAAATAAAAGTTGACGAACGAAATTGAAAAAAAAAAATGAAATGTTAAGGACAAAATTGAAAATAGACTAAACATAGATGACCTAGCTTGTAATTTAGCCTTCCATAAAAAAAAAAATTGTAATCTAGTATAATAATAATAAAAAAGAAGAAAAAAACTACATTTGTACAAGAAATTGGAAAATGGAATCTCGTGTTTCTCATGTAACTCACGTCAACCGCTGGGAAGCAAAGAAATCAGCGGTCAATTTTGAGCCCCAGAGTGCGTGGCAGCACATACAGCGCCTGATAGCGACAGTGTGGTCGATGGATTCGGAAAGTTGAATGAGACGTCGCCGTTCAAAGACAAAACTAATGAGAGTGACTGACACAGTTTCGATATTTAATCAATTTATAATTAATTAATTCGTTTTTGTTTTTGTTTTTTTTTTGGTTGATAAAATTAATTAATTCGTTGTTATCATTTTCTTTATGTAAGTTGTTGGCGTGTGAAGTACGTAGGTTATAGCATCAAAGGTCAATTTCTTTGACCTGTTACAGTAAGCATCTTTTTTTTATTTGGGTGGTACCCTACCAGCATATGACTATTGACTAGAGGAGTTGTTGGGACCATTTTTACCTTTGGACATGTGCACATCTCAGCTTTACTAGTACTAAACTAGCAAAAGAGTATTGACATAATTGATTTATAACCTTTTTTTTTTTTTTTTTTTATATAGGAGTATTAAATATGTTATTCGACTAAAAAATACGCATATATATATATATATATATTTATCAATCATCACATATTGGGTTGAAAGTAAAAAAAAATTTCCAAAAGAATCATCCTAATCGATTGCCAAACATATGAGGCTATATGAACCTATCTCAATTTTTTAAGGGTTAGGTCAACCTGATATGACTTCTAATTTTTTTTCACATGTAAAAAAAAAAAAAAAAAAAAAAAAAAAAGAAACTTAATGTCTTTGTCTTTCATTCAATACAAATAAGAGGAAAAAATAAACAAAAACATCAAAAAAATATATTAAATAATACGTAAAATCTTAGATTTATACCGTTCAAGTTAAATAATACATAACTACTTGAAGTTATACGGTTCAAACGTGTCCACTGATCTTATCATCATCACAAAATAACATAAAAACTAAAACTAGATATGGACCATATAACGTTATCAATCTCTTTAGGTTGCATGTAAAAAAAATAAAGTTAGAAGAAGTATATGGAAGGTTAATGGTTTAATTCTGTATGTGTAACTTCTTTTTTCCCATTATGTAAAAATCTGAAGGTAAATCGTTATATGTAGATTGTACCTAGTTTATATTTTTCACGTAACATTTTATTCAGAAATTGGACTAAATACAAAGAAAACATAATCAACATGTATAGGCAATCGTTACTTCGGTTTAAAATAATCTAATCGTATGATATTAAAAATGAAAATATTGGACTTCTTTTTAAGACTTCTTATTTTTATTTTTATTGCTTTGTTTATTGTAGCCTACACTGAAACCTTTTTCATATGCCTATACATACAACACACACTATGTCAATAATCACAAAAATTAACCATGTAAATTGATTTGGACTTATGTTGTCACATGAGATCAAAAATTAAAGATGTCATTATCACGTTAACTTTGAGACTCTAAATATTGGGTAAAACTTTTGTCTAATGTCTTTTTGTATTAGACACACTATAATGTAAATGCATATCCGTATCGTAGCGAGTTCAATGCAAAAAAACATTGAACACAAGTCTATTCCCAAATATTAAACCACAACATTTTTGTAGCCGTACATCTTAGACAGTGGTGCAATTTCTTTTCTTCTTCGTGGTTGCAGAGACAATATATAACTCTTGTTTATTACCATTGAGTTTGACTACTACCAAACTTTAAAGGCATAAACCCCAACTCTTCTTTGTACCACTCCTAATTCAAGGGGCTTGTGGAATCCACGGGTTTTGACAAATTCTAATAGTATGTCCAATGCCCATCCGCCCCCAACTTCAAAGTACACCTCCCTTTCTTAATTCTTCCTAATCCCAACCACTTTTAGTATCGTCCCTTCGAAGTTTTGACTTTTGCATATCTAGATCTTAAATTTTAGAGTACAAAATGTTTGTATTATAGTTGAATCAAATTAGAATTCACACATCACAATCTATTGGGTTAACCTCATACGTACGAAACAAATTATAATAAATTACGTTAATTAGTCTTCTTTTCATATTTTGAATATGTTGCTTATTTTGTGAAAATCGTACCCTCACTATATATATATAAAGGAGCCGAAAAAATGGAATTTTTTTTTTTAAAGATTTTGCATATCTAGATCTTAAATTTTAGAGTACAAAATGTTTGTATTATAGTTGAATCAAATTAGAATTCACACATCACAATCTATTGGGTTAACCTCATACGTACGAAACAAATTATAATAAATTACGTTAATTAGTCTTCTTTTCATATGTTGCTTATTTTGTGAAAATCGTACCCTCACTATATATATATATATATATATATATAAAGGAGTCGATAAAATGAAAAAAAAATATAATAATAATAAGATAAAATTCTTTTGTACCACCGTCCATCACTGCAGGAGTTTGCTACATAAAGTAACCTGGGATAATTTCCCATTTTATCTCTTTCCACTTTTGTAATGTTTTATGTTGGTGCAAAGTTGAATTGTTTATGCAATTTAGTATTAAAAAATATATTTTTTAAAAGAATGATTCCACAATGGCTGTATAACGTGAAAAATTAACTATGAATAAAGGGTTTTTTTTATATAATTTAAAAAAAAAAAAATTTAAACTCAATACATTCTTTGAGAAGAATGATCTTATCCCTATATTCAAGAAAAAATAGAGGAAATTATTGGCTGGGGCATAGTCTAAAACATGCGTCACTTGCATCGTTTGCTTGACGTTGAGACTTGAGAGTGGATATTAATTTTACCCTCAACTACCACGGCTACGGAGGTAATAAGGATAGGATGCTCTTCACATTTATACAATGAGTCAATTATTAAAAGAACTATATAATCATCAATGATAAATACGTGGGAATAGTATACGGTATTAGGTATGGTACTGCTATTTTTTTTTGAGAAAGTGGTACTGCTATTTAATTGCGTAGACTTTCTGACTCCAAATTGCGTATTTTGAACACCAATAACTGTACATTATATAAATTTTCCGTTCTATGATCTTAATAAAAGAAAGAGTGCAAATCTGAAATCACATATTTAATTAATTCTCATATGCAGAACCCATTTAATGTTATATAACTTATAATAATATTACTTATCATATGCATCTAATGAAAATATTAAACAATTATATTTTCTTTCTTTCTTTTTTATTCATATATAGGTATGTTACATCGTTTCTTACATTTATCCATGTATATGTTATGACATAATATTGGATATATATACCTTGAAATTTATAGTATTTTTTAATCATTAATGAGATTTATTTACAATAAATAAATAAAAAACCCTAATCCATGCTTAGGGATTAGGGTAGAGGTGGAGCCTTCTCCATTTCATGTCAAAATGGAGAGGATCCCTCAACGTCATGAACTGGGCTCAATTATAGCATACAACTCAGAAATGGACCATGTGGTGTACGGGTGCCAAAACCATTGAAAGTTTTCTACTAACTTCCATATCAGGAAGTCTTAGAAGTTATGGTTCTCTCACGCTGTCATATGCTTTATAAGTTGAACCACATATATCACAGAGAAGGGCATATGCTTATATAGCCATGGAACACAAACAGGAGAAATAAGAAGCTCTTGTTTTAGTCTAACCTCTACTTTGTACGTTCATATATATTTTTTTGTCTTCCATGTGTTTTTTCCAGTAGAGCTTACTACGTACAATAATTAATACTGTAATTGAAACATACACTTTGAAGTTTAAAGTCAAGCCACAGAATTAATTATCACTAGGCAAAAATCATTTGCTTGTGATTAGTCTAAACTAGAAATCAAATCAACAAGCAGAGCTAGGGCTAGGGTTGAGGAAAAAATTGAGAGAGTCAAAGGTTATGCTAAATCAATTTCGAATACAGTATTTTTTTTAATAGAAAACCAACCCTCCCCGGTTTGGGGTTATTGATGTACTTCCAAAATGAAACCGGTGGAGGCCCTCTTCTTTCTTTTTCTTTTCTTTTTTCCCCTTTTTTTTAAGGCTCTTTATTCATTAAAATATGTGGGATTCGTGGCCTATCACTTTCATATTTTTTTATTATAATTTTTTAATTCAATTTGGTATGTGTCCTATATCCATAGTGGGGTCATGGCATTGAAAATCTATACACAGAAAAGTTAAAATAATCACGCAACATTGGAGAAAATTGATAAGCAAAAGATTAAAGAAAGAATCACTTAGGTCTCCATCCATGCTATCAAACATCAACTTAATTAGCCCTGTTCTTCATTTGAGAGATACAAATAAATAAGCCATCAACTTAGCTATGTGCTGAATCAGACTCGGCTAAGCCTCTGCTTAAGCTTTTTTCAATCATTAAAAAAAAAAAAACTTTCAATACTTTAAAGCTGTATAAGTTAGACCGTATAAGTTAGACCAAAACAGCATACATAACTCCAAGCATCCACCTGGACCTAGAACAAGAAATAAACGACAACTTAATAGAGTTGTTAAGTTTTAGGGGAAATTACACTTTACTTATCTAAAGTATACATATTTTTATATTTATCCACTAAATTATGATAATCCACACTTCTTCCTTTAAATTATACCATATTTTATACTTAACTCCCTAAATTATGAGAATGCACATTTTACCCTTCCAAAACTATACCCTCTTTTATATTTATCCTTCATAAACTATGAGAACTATGAGTATACACATTTAATTTCCTAAACAATTACCCATGGGATGAGATGCAAAGTGTTACATGAGTAATAGTTTAGAAGTAAATATGCATTCTCATAATTT
The DNA here is from genome assembly GCF_001633185.2 of Quercus lobata. NCBI lineage: Eukaryota > Viridiplantae > Streptophyta > Magnoliopsida > Fagales > Fagaceae > Quercus > Quercus lobata. The sequence goes on from NC_044909.1 coordinate 48,072,242, forward strand.
ATGGAATAAATATAAAATAGAGTATAATTTAGAGGTGAAGTGTAATTTCTCCCAAATTTTACGTGTAGTCATCAAATCCATTGTTTAAACTATAAAAAAAAATATCAAGCTGGTATTAATGTTAGGAGCAGAAAAAATTCGGCATTTATATGCCAAGGATATAAGTGCTGATAAGCACTTTACATTCTTTAAACTATAAAAATAATATCAAGCTGGTATTAATGTTCGGAGCAGGAAAAAATCGGCATTTATGCTAGGATATAAGTGCTGAAGGGAACTTTACGTTCATGGCTTTTCCAGCATTTGGGCCTACAATAGTAGTGGCGGTCGTTACTTACCTTTCTCACCTTAAGTGCCGACCTAATCAGGAGCATAAGTTGATTTCCAATTTCCAAATTAATTCAGGATTTCCTAGATATTAGGATATATGTGAATCATGTTAGGAACATATGTCAATATAGAATTGGTTAATCATTTAACAAAACGTACTTTACTTGTAATTAGGTAAACCTAGGATGTGTTTAATACTTCAAAGAACAAGGTTTCAGGTCCAAGTGTTAAAACTATGCAAATCTGTCTAAGAATCAAGTGAATAAATGTTGGATTTTAAAACTTGACAGCTAACTCGACAGATATCATCTATCGAGGTTTAAAATGCAGCTTTTACCCGATACTTGACAGCTGCTCAATAGATACCCTATCAATCAAGATTTATGAAAATTAGATTTTAAGTTCTGATTTTCATCCAATCCGATTATACATGTTTGGGTTTTTTTTTTCTCACAACTCTAAACATATATAATGATTATTTTAAGGGCCGTTACAGCTGATGCAAGTGAGTGCAACTTGATGCAAAGGTTTTTCACAAGCATATTGTGACCGGAGACAATTTGCCCTAAGTTTGTCTTTCTCTTCAAGAAGCTGCTGCGTTTGTACGCTGACCAAGGAGCTTCGTAATCTTCATCATGTTGATGAACTGAAGAACTTAGCAGCCAACATCCTTCTCAAGTTGGTAGTTAGTCACGTACTTGGATCTGTACATCAATTAGTTAGTCACGTACTGGAAGCCATGTATTGAAAGGAGAGATTGTCACTACAAAACAAGTCCAATTTGGTATTGAGGTAAGGGTTCAACTGTAAGTTGGTATAAGGTACTGAGTTTCTTTACTTGTAACCACTTGTTATGATAATAGTGGATTCTTGAGAGTGGTGACTTTAAAATCACCCAGTGGGGTTTTTACCTTAGAGGTTTTCCCCATTTGTAAACAAATCACCGTGTCAACTTTATTTTCCACTTCATATGAACTTGGTGATTTGTTTGTGTTACCACGTGTATTGCATGCTAATTAGATTAATTGATTAATTTATCACAAGGGGTTAATACATTTTTAGCCTATCAAGTGGTATTAGAGCAGATACACTCTAATTACGTTTTAATATTTACTGTGTGATCCATTGACCTCTGTTTGTCATGGATAAAGGACAGTTTCTTATTACACCTTCTTTATTTGATAGCATTAACTATGCATACTAGAAAGTACGCATGAGAGTTTTCTTGCAGTCATTAGATGAAAAAGTGTAACAAGTTGTGGAGATAGGCTGGACCAAGCCAAAGGAAGCGCCGGCCGATTGGGATGACGCTAAGATCAAGGCAGCTAATTTCAACAGCAGGGCATTGAATGCTCTATTTAGTGCGGTCACGAATGAGGAGTTCAAGAAGATATCCTCTACTAAAACTGCAAAGGAAGCATGGACCATCCTCTAGACAACCTATGAAGGAACTAAGGCTGTTAAGAATTCAAAACTTCAAAGGCTTACCACAAGCTTTGAAGAGATTAAGATGGAGGAGTATGAGTCATTTGATGAGTTCTATGCCAAGCTCAAGGACATAGTGAACTCAGCCTTTAATCTTGGGGAAATCATTCCCGAACCCAAGATTGATTTCCCCAAGATTGTTAGAAAGGTGTTCAGATCTCTACTCGAGAGATTTCATGCCAAGATCACAACAATTGAAGAATCAAAGGATATTGATAAAATTCCTTTGACAGAGCTGGTAGGCAATTTGCAAACTTATGAGTCTTCAGATGATGAGGATTCTAAAATGAAAATCTACATTACAAGGCAATTCAAAAAGTTTATGAAGAATGCTGATGTCAAAGGATTTGACAAAGACCGTAAGCAGTACAGTTTGTCTCAGTTCAAGAATCAAGACAAAGGAAAGAAGTATGCTAGGGATGGCGATCAATACATTGTTCCCTAAAGACCAAAGTGTGTTGGGTGTCAAGACTTCAGTCACATGAAACAAGATTGCCCTACATATCTCAAGACCATTAGAAAGAGTAAGACACTTGCTGCTACTTTGAGCGACACCAAGCTTGAGGATAATTCTGATAATGAGGATGATGGAATCCTAAATGCCTTCACTGTCACTGTAAATCCTATTGAGGGGGTTGTTGAAGATGTGGATGAAGAAGAGGACTTGGTGGAGTCTAAATTTGAGAAGATGGATGAGCAAGATGACATCCACATAGCTTATGCAAAATTATACAAAGTCTCGAAAAGTACACTGTTCCCTCAAGACCAAAGTGTTTTAGGTGTTAAGGTTTCGGTCACATGAAACAAGATTGCCCTACATATCTCAAGACCATTGGAAAGAGTAAGACACTTGCTGCTACTTTGAGCGACACCAAGCCTGAGGATAATTCTGATAATAAGGATGATGGAATCCTAAATGCCTTCACTACCACTGTAAATCCTACTGAGGGGGTTGTTGAAGATGTGGATCAAGAAGAGGACTTGGTGGAGTCTAAATTTGAGAAGATGGATGAGCAAGATGACATCCACATAACTTCTGCAAAATTATACAAAGTCTCGAAAAAGCATGAGAAGTTGTATAGGTTGGTCACCAAGAAGTTTAGTTATGTGGAGCTTGAACGAGAAGAAATCTCCACAAAATTTGATGAAACCAATCAGACTATTTTAGCACTGAGATTTGGTTGGTCACCAAGAAGCTTAGTTATGTGGAGCTTGAACGAGAAGAAATCTCCACGAAGTTTGATGAAACCAATCAGACTATTTTAGCACTGAGATTTGAGAATAATTTCTTGAATAAGAAAACCATGAAACTTAAGGCAGAGCTGTTCCAAGTTAGAGCTCAATTGGAAAGGACTTCAAGTGCAAAGTTTGACGAGATGCTCAGCCTTCAAAAAATTTGCGCTTCTAATTGAACTAGTTTAGGGCAATGTTATTAATTCTGTTTCGGACCCCGTTTGGATTTGTCCAGTGGAACAAAATATTTCAGTATCGGCCTATTTCGACGTACCATTTCAGGGTGTTTCGGGGTTCCAAAAAAAAAAATACATATATATATATATGTATATATAACTAGATATTATTACTATTACAAAAAGTAATGAATTTTATTTTATTTTTAAAAAAAATCTTAAATAAAGTGGGATTAAAAAAATATTTATTTATAATTTTTCTTCAAATAATACAATAAATATAGTGTATAAACTTTCACCTTAAAAAAAATTCAGTGAAGTGGATAAAAAAATTATGTAAATATTTTTTAACTTTTTACTTGTGGCATTGTTGTAAATAACTTAGTATCTATGAATAGATTTTTAAGTAGGAAATTTCCTAGAAGTTTCCTTACCATTTCCATTAGCCCACACGTATTTTTCCACTTACCATTTCCTCTTCATCTGATCTCCTCCTTTCTTTTACTTCACAAACTTCTCCACTTTTTATCTTTTTTTTTTTTTTTAATTTTTTATTATTAAATGCATCCTTAAGTCTTAAGTCTTCCTCACACAAACAAAGGCTGAAGCTCAACACACCCAACAGGTAAGTGTTCTCCAGCAAAGGAAATGTCAACAACAAAAAGTATGGTGGCTCAAAGCAACAAGGATGAAGCTAAAGGAGAAACCATGGTTTTGAGTTTAGAAACATTCCAAAGCTTTTTTATTCAAAGCCTTATAAAAGTCTCACACTCCCTCTTTTTCTCTCTGGAAGTGGCAGAAACACAAGCTTGAAGAAGTGAGTTTTAATGGCAACACTTGAGCTTTATCCATAACTTGATTTTTTTTCCTTTTTTTTTTTTTTCCTTCGATCTCTGTGAACTGTGAAGTGTGAAGACTATGAAGCAAACCCAAAACACATATCGGCCGAATCTTTAGTTTCAGTCGGTATTTGCCGAAACACACCGGAATAACCGAAATGCCCCGGAACTGGCCGGATTTTGACCCGAGGTGAAAGAAAGGGTATTCCGGTTCTAGATTATATACCAGTACGAGAAATTTTGTCCGTTCCGGCCGGAGCAAAACGGAATTCATAACAGTGGTTTAGGGTATGATTTCTCTTCTCCTAATATTGCTTCTACTAGTACTACTATTTTTGTTTCACCTACTAATAATGTTGAATTTGAGAACAATGATATGAAAACTGTTTTAGCTAGTGAAAACATAGACAAGGGTAAATCTATCTTAAGAGAACCTCCTAAACTTGATAAGAAAGAGATTAAAAACCCTAAAGATAGGAAGGGAAACACTCGAAAGCCTAAACAGAAGAAGCAGTATCACTGTCATCACTGTGGAGTGACTGGGCATACACTACCAAATTGTTATAAGTGGTTAGCCACTTAACAAAATAAATATATGATCTTATCAGGAAACCAGAATCAGTTCCATCCTCCTTTGCTCCTATTGGAGATCTTCTCAAAGCCTTTATGTTCCTTTCGAATATGAACAGTTTCGATCCTTCCCCCTCACCGCCAGATCAAGGGTTTGCTAAACGGAAAGGTTCTTCTAAGGTGTGGAAGGAAAAAGGCTCCAAGTGATTTAGTCACTTTTTCTCTATCTCCCCTTTCTTGTTTTTGAGTATGCATTACTTGTGTGTTTTCTTATTTTGAGTCAGTTTAGTTTTATACTTTGCTTTGTTTAACATGTTTTTGTTTGTTTATTTTCAATTTTGTTTTATTTTGTTTCTCATAATTTTTTTTTTTTTGAAAAATCAGAAAAATACAAAAACAGTGTGTGTTATGTGTACATTGGTACTCGTGTACCTTGGATGGCCATTCAAACAAAGTTTTCTAAAGTTTGTTTCTTTTGCAATTTAGATGAGCATCTCTATGCACAACTAAGCAAGTGAGTTTTGTGACTCGTGTTTGTGATAAGTAAGTTTAAGTAATCTCTTGTACTAAATACTCGTATCACTCTTTTTGACGGGAAAAACTAGAAAATCCTAAGAGAAAGGTATAAATAATCATCTCACCACTGTTACCCGCCAATCATGAAATGACATCTGTATGCTTCGACATAACAAAAGTGCAATGTCAAAAGTTTAATATAATTGTGTATTTCTTTTCTTTCTCCGATATGCCCATGCATGGTTTGCTTAAAAGAAAAATATGTAAAGAAAAATAAAAGTAAAAAGAATCAAAATGGTTTATATATGATTGCAAGCGTGTATTCTAAGAGATGTGAGAGTTATAAGATGTACCTCGGAAGTGATAGTCCCCATCAAGCAGTTATGATTGCGTGTGAGTTAAAGTGATTTTCTCATATCTCAAATTGTCCTAACATGTAGACACTTTTGCAATCTTGCGATGTTTTTCACACACAACACGCAATATTCTTTGCTACTCTTAATAGATGTGCAGGTACAATGTGATTTGGCCATTACAAGGAATACATTTGTTAATGTATGCTCACTAAATTGTCTAAACTTTTTTTGAAACATAAAATTGGTTAGACTTGTTTATTATGTGTGTGTGTGTGTGTTTTGGATCTAAATGCTTGACCTTTTTCTTAATGAGAGATGTTTTTGAGAGCTTAAAATGATGTTTAGATCTTTGGTTGAGTGCATTCATGTCTGTGTTTTTTTCTTCTTTGAAAAACTGTTTTTGAGCAATCTTGACAGCTTCTTGACACCTCTCGACAACTTGGCTATCTATCGAGCCTCTTGAACTTCTTTCCTTGATAGCTGTTATCGTAATTTCGATCCATTGAGGTTTTTGATAGCTTCTTGACAGCTTCTTAATCCATCAAGGAGTTTCTGTATGCTCGATAGTTGCTCGACAACTTCTCAATCCATCGAGATCACTTTGCTCTGAACACCTCTTGATAGCTCCTCGATAGCTCATTCTGGAAAATTTTAATTCTCGACACCCCTCAATCCATCGAGTTGCGTATGTTTCTATATATAGGGTCAGCGCGATATTTCTCTCATTTTTCCCCGATCTCTCTTAATAGAACTTGTCTCCTCACCTTCCCAAATTCTTCTCTCTCACTCCAAATCTCATTCCCAATTGATTTTCGGCCTAGATTGATTCTTCCTTCACTAGTAAGATCCTGTTTTCCCTCTTTTTAATGCATCTCATTCATATAGATCTTGGTTTTTTAGGTTTTTGAAATTTTTTGGTGTTTTTCAAAATTGATAAGGTTTTTGCAAAATTTTTGGGATGGGTTTTGTTTAAATGATCCTAAATGTTCATGCATTGCGTCACATTTGTATTTTTAACAATGATTCATGCATTTTAGATGTGTGCTTACTATGTTAAAATGTTGTGTGTTGGTAGGATTGGATTGGGCTGAGCCATGATGTTTTTAATGTTGCATGTCACATGTTCATGCATTTTTCATGCATACGTACCTTCATTTATCTTTATTTTGATATTGATCTGTGTTGGTGCTTCTCTGCGTGTCTCTCTCTCTTTGTCTCTCTTTTTTTCGGTTAGTTGCTCTATGACACCTAAACGAAAATCTACTTTGTCCCGGAACCCTCTTCATTCCGGAGCATCTTGTTCTTCTTCCCCCGGCTAATTCTACTCCATCTCATGTCCAGTTCAGTGATGATAAAGCCCATAAGGACTTTTAATAGAACTTTTCAAGACATGGCATTCATTCGGAATGCCAAGTCGTTCTATCGGACTTTTTTGATACTAACCTTCCAACTATCATCTATAGTAAAGGTTGGGAGTCATTGTGTGGCATCCCAGTCACCTATCCTTCAGTGATCATACAAGAGTTTTACTTCAACATCCACGGATTCGACTATTCTGTACCTCATTTTGTCACTTGCGTTCAAGGTACGCACATTGTAGTCACTCTAGATCTTATATCTGAGGTGCTACACATACCGAGGGTAGAGTTTGCTTACTACCTCGATTGTGATTGTGTTCGGACTATGTCCAAAGACGAACTCTCGTCTCGCTTCTGTGAGACACCTTCTTATTGAGGTGACCTCCAAAACACCCATTGCTCAGGCTTTGTAAAAGGTCCGAGATTCTTTAACTTGGTGATGACATTCATTCTTCATCCATTGTCCCACTATAATTCTATCACAGAGTCTCATGCTCGATTTTTGTTATCCCTTCTTGAGGGACTCACTATAGATTTTCCTTCCCACTTCATTCTCTCCCACATAGATGTATATAGGGATATGGCAACCCGTGATAAGCTCATTTTCCCTTCGGCTATCACACAAATTCTCTACCATTTTTCTATTTCCTATCCTGTGTCTACACACTTCTCCCATATGTGTGCCATAGATGATGTTGCCGTTAAACGGAGTGAGGCCCAGCTTCGACCGAAGCGGCCACGAACTGAGACGGCAACTCCTCCGGCTTCTTCCGCTCCTTCTTCATCCACTCCTTCTTCATCGGCGAGTGGTGTGACCCTCGAGGCGGTCATGGTGCAGCGTTAGCACATGGATGCTCGCCTTGACACACTTAATGATGAGTTGTGTCAGGTGAACACCCATGTCGGCCGTATTGCTCAACGACAGGCTCTCCTTGATGGCTTCATAGAGTCTCCCTCTCCTTCTACAAAGGCATCTGCTTGAGGATGATAGCTCTTCTAGTGACGACACGATAACTGCTTGAGTTACTTACCCTTTATCATTCGTAACAAAAAGGGGGAGTAGTTTTGGGATGTGAGTGGTCATGTATTTAGGGGGAGAGTTAGCATAGGACATTTTTGTGATAAGGGGAGTGTTTATATTTTTGAGGGATGTAGTGAGGTTATTATGTATTTTCTTTTCTTTCTTTTACATTTACCTCATGTATACCGGTCTTGTCACTATTTGAAATACATTGTACTTATCTTTTGATATATATATATATATATATATATATTTATATATATGTTGATATATGTTATTCACTTATCTTTTCATGTGTTGTTTCTTTTCTCTTTTTATGCACATGCTTCTTATTATTTGTATGCAATCTTTTATTTATGTTTTACACTAAGATCTCGTGATGATTTTTGTTTAAAGTGTTTCCAAAATACAGATTGTCAAAGTCTTTCTTGCCATGAACTCTCTTCTTGCAAAGTTTTTCAAGAGTTTGTGTTGGGATAGATTTTATTGTATTCAACAAGTGAATATGAGTTAAGTGATTTATGGCTTCTCTTATATGTTCATTTATTTGTTGTGGTTTTGTCATGGATTGCCAAATGGGGAGATTGTTAGGACATATGTGAATCACGTTAGAAACATATGTCAATATAGAATTGGCTAATCCTTTGACAAAACGCATTATACTTGTAATTCGGAAGATCTAGGATGTGTTTAATACTTCAAAGAATAAGGTTTCAAGTCCAAGTGTTAAAACCATGCAAATCTATCCAAGAATCAAGTGAAGAATTGTTGGATTTTAAATCTCGACAGCTAGCTCAACAAATTGCATCTATCGAGGTTTAAAAGGCAGCTTTTGCTTGATGCTCGACTGCTGCTCGATAGATACCCTATCTATCGAGATTTATGAAAATTAGATTTTCAGTTCTGATTTTCATCCAATCCATGTATACATGTTTGGGCTTTCTTTTTTCACAACCCTAAACATCTATTTTAAGGGCCGTCACAGTTGATGCAAGTAAGTGCAACTTGATGCAAAAGTTTTTCACAAGTATATTGTGACTGGAGAAAATATGCCTTAAATTCATCTTTCTCTTCAAAAAACTGCTGTGTTTGTACGCCGTAGGGTTTTGTAACCAAAGAACTTCGTGATCTTCATCATGTTGATGAAATGAAAAACTTTGTAGCCAACATCTTTCTCAAGTTGGTGGTTAGTCACGTACTTGGATCCATGCATCAGTTGGTTAATCACGTATTGAGAGTCGTACATTGAAAAGAGAGATTGTCACTACAGAATAAGTCCAATTGGGTATTGGGGTAAGGGTTCAACTGTAGGTTGGTATAAGGTACTAGATTCCTTTACTTTTAACCACTTGCTGTGATAATTGTGGATTCTCAGGAGTGGTAACCTTAAAATCACCCGGTGAGATTTTTGCCTTAGAGGTTTTCCCTATTTGTAAACAAATCACTGTGTGAACTTTATTTTTCGCTACATATTAACTTAGTTGGTGATTTATTTGTGCTACCATGCATATTGTATGTTAATCGGATTAATTAATTAATTAATTTATCACAAGGGGTTATTACATTCTTGGCCTATCACTAGACAACCTTTAAAACGTCTCAACAGCTTGGGAACTCAGTTATAGATCATACAAATGGGTTATTTCTTATATAGCATAATTGGATCATTTGGTTAGGAAGTTAGTTAAGCCCTTTTTTTTTTGTTGATAATTTGATAGTTTATAATGAGAAATGGGGGATTTGATTCCCGAATATTTTTATTGGAAATATTAGGAGACGCCAACTAAGCATGTACTAAAATTAACTAGGATCTAATTAGCTAGCCAATAATTAAGAATTGAAAACAATATTCCAATAGAAATCAATCATGATCTTGTATAAGAGTTGCTAGTAATTTCTCAAATCAATTAATGAGAAATGTTGTATTTGTATTTTTTTTTTTTAATCCCTCGCTCTCCATAATCTACTTAACCAATAAACATTCATACCTTAGATTAGTTTTTTTTTTCTCAAAAAAAAAAAAAAAAAAAAAAAAAAAAAAAAAAAAAACCTTAGACTAGTTTTCAAATTTCCCATATATATTTCCCTATACACCTAAACGAGATATTTCCCTTTACACCTATACACTAAACTCCTAAGCACAACTACTCACTATCGAATGAAAATTGCATCCCTTCTTTTGTTACTTGTGGAAATAAATGACACTTATCAATTACATAGAAGACTTGAAGCAACTTTTCATTCAAGTAAAAGATATGAACGTGATTGTCAAGAAGAGACTACTCACTTCGTGGGTTGGTTATTGGTTGAAATTACTACTCCGTTTTGGTTATTATATGATGTCTTCTCATTAAAAATTGGACACTCCTTAATCAACACATTCATTCAACGTCAAGATCACTTTTTCTCTTTTATCCTAGTAATAGGATTGGTTTGTTTGTCAAGATTGTGATTTCTCATGAATGGCGTATAAGAGATTTATGGATGACGCGTAGGCGAAAGAAAAAGTTTATAGACAAGGGGAGCTTAGTAAGACTTGTCCATAACGCGGAGAGGTCTCAAAACCTACAAAGAGACAATGACTCACATAGTCATAGTAAATACGAGATTGTTGGATATACATATATACATTGGGATTGTTGGGTATCATTCCAACATAGACTATAAAGTATAAACACGACATGGCTTTGTTATAAACTTTAAAGTCCCTAACTGATGATGCAGCAGTACCATTCCACTTAAGTCTTATTCAGCATGTGTTATAATCGTGTGTCTCTCTAGTCAATCAATTATTTCTGTTAATTTCTGAATTTGTACAAGTAGATACACTTATAACCCTAAAAATAATGAAGAAGAAAAGTTATGCTAATAACAGATTTACCCTCTGCTCTAGGTGCATATAAATAGAGTTCCTCTCCTGTAATCATTATGATACCATTCAATAAAACTGATTAGCATTTTCTGGCTCATTTTCTATGAAATTAGTCTCAAAATTTTCAAAATAATCTCTATATATTATATCAACTTCTCAATTAAAGTCTCTACAAAGTGTTATCTTTCCAACCATACTTTAAAAAAAAAGATATGAGTTGAAGATCTCAACTTAGTGCAAAAAAAAGTACCCTAACCACATTATAAAAAATAAAAATAAAAGGCTAAATTGCAAATTACACTCCTAAGTTTGGGGGTGTTTGAATTTTATACCCTAAAATTTTAGAATTTTTATCCACTGAAATTTGGAGGTCTAAAATCTAAAACTTTAGGGTTTAAAATTCAAACATCTCTAAACTTTAGGAAATAAAATCCAAACACCCATAAATTTTAAGAAATAGAATCCAAATTATGAAACGTTAGAAAGGATGGCAATGGGGCAGGACGGGTCCGAAGGATGGGGTCTTTGCCCCCGCCCCGTATGGTTTTGTCTTACTCCATCCTCGCCCCACCCCACATGATGAGAAAAATTTTCTTACCTCATCCCTACCTCTTGGGGCCCTGTGAAGCCTGCCCCATCATGTAAAGCTCTACTTCTTGTTAATTTGTCCACAACTATTACAATTGTTTTTAATTAAACCTATTTTGTTAATAATGGGATAATTACACATAACCCACCTGTGGTTAGGGCGAAAATCACTTTGCCTACCCGTGGTTTGAAAAGTATCACTTAACCCACCTGTGGTATGTTTCCGTCAATCTTCGTAACCCACCTCAAGCCCAGCCGTTACAAAAACACCTCTTAACACCAAAACACAACATAACGCGAATCAAAACACCCAAAACTCAGAAACTTTTCAAGAGAGAGACTTGTGGTGAGATCAACGTGTTCTTCGTGGTTTTTATATCTTTTTTTCAGCCTGTCCTGGCCCGGTGGTTTCATCTCATCACGGTGGTTCTAGCTCTCCATAAGTGGTTACAAATTTTCTCCCCATTAATGAGTTGTGGCTCTCCATTTGGTGGTTTTGTGTCACCATTTGTGGGTTTTGTTGGTTTTTGCATTTGGGTGTGCTTTATTTTTTTTTTTTTGCAGAAATCACGGTGGCCAGTGGTTATGGGTTCACAATAGAGAGAAAAGAAAGATAGAAGTTTTCCCCATTGCCTCCCTCAACCCTTTGGCTAACTACTCGAATTAAAAAAAAAAAAAAAAAAAAAAAAAAAAAAAACCCAGTTGCCTATAGCCACCAGAACCTCCATAGCCACCCGACCCACCATTCGAAACTGTAGAAACTAGAAAATGATCAAAACCTAGTTGCCCAAATCACATTTCAGAACAGCCCAAATTCTTAAACTTGGCTCCATGGCTAGAACTCAACGGGTGAGAGTAAGAGTGGCATGAAGAACAAGTACGAAACCCACTAATCTGAACTGGGTTTGTGGGAATTCGGGTGGAATGCGAAATGGGTTTGTGAGAAAACCCCATGAAACTGAAAGAGAGTAGGGATTTGTGGGTGAGTGATGCTGAAAAAGAGATATAAAAACCACAAAGAACACGTTAATCTCACCACAAGTCTCTCTCTTGAAAAGTTTCTAAGTTTTGGGTGTTTTGATTCGCGTTATGTTGTGTTTTGGTGTTAAAAAGTGTTTTTGTAACGGCTGGGCTTGAGATGGGTTACGGAGATTGACGGAAACATACCACAGGTGGGTTAAGTGATACTTTTCAAACCACGGGTGGGCAAAGTGATTTTCGCCCTAACCACAAGTGGGTTATGTGTAATTATCCCTAAAAATATATTTGAAATTATAAATAAATTCATCCCATCAAATCAAACTAATTTTTTAGCAAAAATTGAACAATATTATTAAAGTGTTTAACAAGACAATATCACAACAAAAATAAATATCTCATAATAGAAAATCAATGATTCAATAGTATATAAATTTGTTTATAATAAAGAAAAAAGAAAATGTTAAAATTGGTACCTTATTTCCAATCTTGCTAGAGAAAAAAAGAGAGGCAAAAAATATTGTTGGGTAGAAAAAATTACAATTTAACCTTTATTAATGCGAGGCGGGGCGAGTTGGATCTAAAATGTCTAAACCTATCCCTGCTCTGCCCCATGGTGCAGGGCTAAAATCTCACCTCATCCTTACCCCATTACCTTTATGAGGTGAGGAAAACCCACGTGGAGCGAAGTGGGGAGAGGCGGGTCAAGCGGGGTTGAACAAAATTGTCATTCCTACGTTAAATGTAAAATTCAAACACCCCCTAAATTTAGGGTGTAAAATTTATACACCCCACACTTTAAGGGTGTAATTTACAATTTACCAAAAAAAAAAAAAAATCTTTACAAATTTCTATCTTTAGCGGTAGCATACTCACTTTTTCCTTATTTAATAAAAAAATAAAAGATAATGGCCACAAATATAAGAATACGACCTCTCAAGTTTTCCAAAAATGTTTGTTAGGCAAGTAACCCAATTACAAAATCACACATGGGGGTGCCTCACTCACTGCCTCTATAAATAGACAATTCACTAAAACAATTGTTTCCTTCTTTTTTTATTAGAAACCCACCAGCTTCCATGCAAGTCGTTATACGTGCTTTTCCAAAACCGATTCATATGATATGAAAGTGAATTTAATATAAAGCAATACAATTTTTTTACCTGTCAGGCTATATTTGTAGCAATGCCTAAAAATATATCAGTTTTTGTACTTTCTCTTTCGCAGTCCACATCACTCTGTATTTTCCGGAATAATCTGATTTGATTTTTAATAATGATATGTTTGTATACTTCTTATTTTATATATAAATATATATATATATATATATATATATATTGTGGTCGAATATTTTAGTTAACAATTCTATGTGGTTACTGGGTCAATTTATTTCTTTATAATGCAGAAGTTTCCAGGATTGAGCATGACAATTATGTGGAATTATTAATCAGCATGGGTCATAACATTTTTGTCACTTATATTGCAAAGTTGAAATTAAATCATATTGTCCTATTGTGGTATAGCCTATCTTCACGGACTCGAATTCAATTTACTAATTAGGGTTATTAATTTGTAAGTATATTGGCCCCATATATGATGAGATTCATGCAAGCAATGCATCAGAATTTTTTTTTTTCTTTCTTTTTTGTCTTTTTATTCTTGGGGGCCTGGAGGGGTGGGGATGCTTTCATATTATGTATAAATGAAAATTATGCATTTTGTTTTTTTATTCATTGTGTCATCAATACTTTAAAGACTTATTATTACGATATTGCCACATCTTTTTTTAGTGAAAATTTGTTTTTATTTTTTAGGACAGAGAAATTACTAACCTCGGATAACCTAAAAGGCTAAAACCAGCTTGTTCAGGTAGAATTGAAAATATTTTCCTACATTGCGTCGTTATCTAAAGCCTATAGGACAAAATGGGCTTTTGCCCTTTTCGGGCAAATTAATTAATCTTTTGCCCTTCTTCCCAAACTAAATAGGGAAATGCTCCTCTTTTGAAACTCGACTTTTTCAAAATCAAGTTAAACTCTATAGTGACGTTTTCAAGAATTTATAGTGACGTTTTTAAGGACCTATAACGACAATTTGTAACTTGATATCCATGAAATTGAGTTATAAAACAACGCTATAGATTCTTAAAACGTCACTATAGGTCCTTAAAAACGTCACTATAGGGCTCCAGATTTTTTTTTTTTTTTTTAACTCGATTTTGAGAAAGTCGAGTTTCAAAAGAGGGGTATTTCCCTATTTAGTTTGGGAAGAAGGGCAAAAAGTTAATTAATTTGCCCGAAAAGAGCAGAAGCCCATTTTGTCCAAAGCCTATAAATATTGGCTTTTATTAACTGGTGGTTTGAAGCACATATTGAGATGCATTTAATACAATAGTATCATATAAAATTATTATACATTGTCAACAAATGAAGACAAATTATGTATGTTAAAATATTAAAAACAAAAGTATAGATAACCAAAATAAATTTGTGTATGCAAATAAATGAATTGTTGATAAGTGTGTTTTCCTTTATAAGACGTATGTTACAACTTATAATTGAACATTTATTAATTTTTAATTTATGACAGAACTCTAAAGTATTTTCAATGTCAACAATACTAATAGAATGATACTAGAATATTATAAATTTTACCATATAAATCCTGTAGGGTCACAATTTTAAGGCCCAAGACCAAGGTGTATGGAGTCTTGGTCCAATGAGCCCAATACAATGAATTTGTAGAGAATGGGTTGGAAACTTAGACTTTAGCGAATCAGACGATTGACCAACAGGTCTAAAATGATAAAGAAAGAAAGATAACATAAGTTTGAAAGAAAGATAACATAAGTTTACTAGGGAGAGACGTCCTCGGATTTGATCCGAGGAGGTTGATTCTTAATATATTGTTCATAATACTTTGTTACAAGTCTGGTCCCCACCCCCTTTGTTCTCCCCTTCTCCTCTATTTTATACTACCTTCCTCTCATTTCCACCGTCCACATGTAGATTCAGATTGATAGTACTGATACTTGTCCCATCAGCCCCTCCCTAAAGTTGTTGGGAGTGGTTGTAAAGGTTGAAAAGCATGATTCAGTTAGTTGTAGAGCACTTAATGCAATAGTAGCAGCTTTCTCTTAGATATTTTCATGCCTTCCTTTGTCCTTTTCTTTCTTAATACTTATCCTCTTCCATGGTATGGTCCGAAGTGTCACTCTCAATGGTAGGCCATTCCCTTTGTTCTCGGCCTTGCCTAGCCTAGGAGGAGTTCTCCCTTGGCCTGGGCCCTTGGCCCAACATATTCATTGGTATAGGCTCCCTGGTCTATCATCGCCACAATAGCCCCTCGAGATTTTTCTTTTCTTCTTCATGGGAGGAAAAGAGGATCTCGATGTGATAATAGCCCATTCACGCCCATTTTACACCATCTTTTATTGCAAGATATTTTTTAGTTTATCCAAGTCGCGTCTCTGGCGTTTCGGTACATGAGGCGTGCCTTCATTAAGGTCTTTACAAAGTGACGCAGATCCAACGATTATAGACTTCTTTGGAAATTGAGCGGGATTTATCTCACTCGTAACTCTTTTTTTATGATTCGGGCAAATTAATTTCTACTAGATTTTGCCTTCTATATAAGACACCTTTAGGGGAGTCATTCTTCCTCATTTACAAATCCTTAAGTTCTGCGGGAATCTCAAGTTCTTAACACTTCAGGCATTCCTAGGGACCCTGCCAAGATGGTGATTGAAGTTTGGGGAATGAGGTGGCCAAGGATAAAGGTAAGAGCAAGGAAACCAAGCCCTCCTCAGAAACCAAGGATGCCACCAAGATCCAAGATGACGCAGTTAAGGCAAGGGAAGCAGAGGCCAAGGACGTTTCTTCCTTTCAACCGAGTAAGAAAGAAGTCCCTCCTCCTTTAGCCAAGACCCAAAGCAGGTGTAGATCACATCAGATTTTTGGTGTGACAAAATCTGGGTCTCACTTGGCAACATATATCATGTGTGCGCAGATGTGAAGACGACCCAAGATTGATCAAGCAAATCAACAAGGACATGGATGGACAGGTTTCCTGTTTCTCAGCCTTGATAGCAGAACTTCTTGTAGTTAAGAGAAGAGGGGTCCATCAAGCGTTCCCGTCTCTTCTTCTTTCTCATCCCTAGTACCATCCATATTAGCTTGATTGTTGCTAGAACAAGATTGTGGATCTAGCGTCTCCGCTTCTTCTTCTTTTTCATTGCCAGTACCATCCATACTAGCTCAATTGCTGTTAAAACAAGATTGTGGATCTACCATTCCTATGAGCTTTCTCTTTTATAGTTAGCTTTTGAAACTGGCTTGCCTATGCCATTTTGTATAAGATATAATTTTCCTTTATTTAATAAAAAGAAAACTGCACTTTTACTTTATGAATCTTTCATTTTTGCAAGAATTGTTTCATGATGGGTGTGTTGGTATTTTTTCCTCAAATAGGACTTAGAATTGATGCTGTTGATGGTAACGAAAAGTTGTCACCCTGACTTTATCAAAACTGATAGTGGCACCTGACCGCTAACTTTAAATAAGTTAACTATGTAGAAATAATCAAGAAAATAACCGTTGCTCTATACTGCGAATAGTGCAACCACCAAAGAATGTGGAATTTAAAGTAAGTGATCCGAGGGGACCATCGTGTACTAAGGTTCTGTTTAACATTTATGATGATGTTATAGTGTTAATTTTCCCTAAGCGTCTGGTCCGAGGATGCAGACATGCATTAGGTTCTGTTTAAGCACTTTATAGAGAAGTCATAGTGTTATTTTCCCCGAGCATTTGGTCTGAGGACTCACGCATGCCTTGGGTTCTGTTTAAGCACTTTATAGAGATGGTATAGTGTTAATTTCCCCTAAGCATCTGGTCTAAGGACTCAAGCATGTCTTGGGTTCTGTCTAAGCACTTTATAGAGATGGTATAGCGTTAATTTCCTCCAAGCATCTGGTCTGAGGACTCAGGCATGCCTTGAATTCTGTTTAAGCACTTTATAGAGATGGTATAGCATTAATTTCCCCCAAGCATCTGGTCCGAGGACTCAGGCATGCTTTGGGTTCTGTTTAAGCACTTTATAGAGATGGTATAGCGTTAATTTCCCCCAAGCATCTGGTCCGAGGACTCAGGCATGCCTTGACTTCTGTTTAAGCACTTTATAGGCATGCCTTGGGTTCTGTTTAAGCACTTTATAGAGATTGTATAGGGTTAATTTCCCCCAAGTATTTGGTTCGAGGACTCAGGCATGCCTTGGGTTCTATTTAAGCACTTTATAGAGATGGTATAGCGTTAATTTCCCCCAAGCATCTAGTCCGAGGACTCAGGCATGCATTGGGTTCTGTTTAAGCACTTTATAGAGATGTTAGAACTAGCCCCACTTCGGATCATCTTTGATTTGTAGTGCTATCAACATGCACCATTCTGGACAAAGGATTCCATGCAGCGAGACCGTGCCAACTAATTTTCCATCTACGTGCTGTGCTTTTATCATTTCATCTGGCAATGGTTCAGCAGTCTCGGCCGCCAGGTCCATGAGACCTTGGCCCTTGACAGAGGCACGAGATATATATTTGATATTGAAAGCCCCTAATATTGTTCTGTACTAAGCAATCCTCTGCATAGCATGCGCCACTGCCAAATGGTCTCCACCAATAGTTGATATATCGCTGCATCGCCTTTGTATGTTGAGCGTTCAACTTGCTAAAACACGAGGTTCCCACAAACGGCGCCAATTGTAGGGTCACAATTTTAAGGCCCAAGTCCAAGGTGTATGGAGTCTTGGTCCAATGAGCCCAATACAATGAATTTGTAGAGAATGAGTTGGAAACTTGGACCTTAGTGAATCAGACGATCGACCAACAGGTCTAAAATGATAAAGAAAGAAAGATAACGTAGGTTTACTAGGGAGAGATGTCTTCGGATTTTATCCAAGGAGGTTGATTCTTAATTTATTGTTCGTAATACTTTGTTACAAGTCTGGTCCCCCCCTTTGTTCTCCCCTTCTCCTCTATTTTATACTATCTTCCTCTCATTTCCACTGTCCACGTGTAGATTTAGATTAATAGTACTAATACTTGTCCCATCAACCCCTCCCCAAAGTCGTTGGGAGTGGTTGTAAAGGCTAAAAAGTATGGTTCAGTTAGTTGCATAGTACATAATGCAATAATAGCAGTTTTCTCTTAGATATTTTCATGCCTTCCTTTGCCCTTTTCTTTCTTAATACTTATCCTCTTCTATGGAATGATCCGGAGTGTCACTCTCAATGGCAGGTCGTTCCCTTTGTCCTCGGCCTTGCCTGGCCGAGGAGGAGTTCTTCCTTGGACTGGGTCCTTGGTCCAACATATACATTGATATGGCTCCCTGGTCTGTCACCCCCACAAATCCTACAAATTGATATATTATCAATCACGAAAGTAATTCAAATACTCATCTATTATCTTAAGATCAATCATATTTATTACTACATCAATTTGTTAATGTTATGCTATAAAATTTATAATAAGTCTAACATTTTTAACATTTATTTATAGTATTTTTTAAGTGCCTAACTTTGAAATTTTTTCTTTAGTCTCAGGAAGAATTTTGAGGAACTTTGACCTCCTTCCTTAAGGAATTACCCATGAACCCAAACAACCTATATTGAGTCAGCTTTAGCAAAGAGACTCGAAATATGTTTAGCAATAATAGTGATGTGGGATGCAAAAGTGACAAAAAACAAAACATATCAACTTTCAGAAAATAAGAAACAAAATATGCTTACTTCTGAAAATTATTTCAAATCTACTAGGGTTCCTTAATCCATAACGTGATAATTATCTGTAATTCACCAGAAAAAGAAATAAACAGTCTAAATTATCTTAATCTAACAAATAAATTGCCTTTAAAGTTTACAATGCATTTAAATAGTAAAAAGAAAACCTAGGGCAATTAGGAAAAGGTACAAAATCCTAATTTGACTAAATAACACCTAAAATTAAGGGAATAATAAATCTAATCCTGAAAATATAAAAAATTACATAAAATTACCAAAAATAGAAAATTACAAAAATTAATTTGGAAATTTTGCCCAACATCAAATAACATTATTCTAGTATTTAATTATTTTAAGTCCCAACCTCTTCAGTCTTAGCATCTAACCTATTTTCGCTTTATGAAAAGTTTGAAAGAAGCCACTCCACAAGAAGGCATTGAAAACCTTCTTAATATTCCATAGTCCCTCTAATTGTGAGAATGGATATGCTTGTCCAATAACTTTGGGTCCAAACAATATAAATTGAATAGTTGAATTCTACCAGTAAAAGATAAAAATTTAGCAATCCGAGACTTGATTCTGCAAGTAATTTTGTTCAATAACCCTTTGTATTCCTTCTATCAGAGGTAGGTCAACACATTTTGGTCCTAAGGCTACTATCTGGCTTTTCTTATAATTAATTTTTTGTGAAAATTATTAGTTTCTTCCAATATCTTAATAGTAGTCTTTGTTGAACACTTCTTTATGGTTTCGACAATTTTAGCCTCAATTAAATTGATTTCTTTGTACTAATAGTATGATCATGCCAAAATCATGAAATATTAACCATGTTATTGACATGTTAAATTCATTTCATTCAAAACATGGCCACATTGCTATGAGAATTTTTCACATGTGTGAAGCATTTTAAATATAAAATAAAAATTTTGTTAGAAACTCGTATATTTTAAATGATGTCATTTTTGTCATATATATCAATTCACCTTCAAATGTATTCATTTCAAATCTTATTGGTTGGCAATAATATGGCTCTATATAGGTCCAACTCAACACATTTTAGTGCCTTCTCTTTATTTGTTAAATATTAATTGAATAACATATATGTTTTGATATATTTTTTTTCATTTTAAAATATATTTTCTTGCTTTTTTAGATGCAAAATTATTAATTATGCTTTTGTGTTCAAGGTCTACTAAGATTTTTTTTTTTCAATTTGTAATATCTTTAATTCACTTAATCTTTCTTATGACATAGTTAATCTTAAATAAGATGTCATCAATTTTAATTTTGAATAAATTTTTTTTTTTTTTTTTTTTTTGTATACACAAATATAAAACATATTGTTAGTTAAAAGTGATACATGTTTTATAGAAAGAATCTAAATTTTTCTCATAATTTAATATGTTAATTTGACTGTTTTCATCTATTTATAAAACAGATGAAAATAAATGTAAACAATAAGCTTCAGAATAAATTGTTTAAAAATATCATGTTTAAGATGATCATTGTATTTTTGCAATACTATAAGACAAATAAATGTATAACATATCTCTTTTAAAAGGCTTTCTTCCTTACCCAAATAACCTAATGGATGAGCCATCCCTGACTTCCATACAAACTTAACTAGAAAATAGAGTAAAATTTACCAAAAATTGATGCAATTTCCAACGAAATCCATTTTACTTCTCCTCCCACCTCTCTCTCTCAATCCAAACAAACCATGCCAATGACTCCTTATTGATTTTAAAAATTCAAACAAAGTGCTGGGACAACAAACTTTGGTTTTTGTTAAGTGCTCGGACAACAAAGCTAGGTGCCTAAAGTATAGCTCATAATCATAGCACCGGATCCTAGGTTAATACTTTTTTCGACGCACTTCATACGGACTCAATTAAAAACAATTAAATACTTATTAGTGAACCACTTTTTTTTAGGGGTAATGATCCAAGAACCACTAATGAATATTTAAATGTTTGGCTATAGTCAAGATTCTGAATTTGGGCTGAATTTGATTCCACCTCCATGTTGAGATACAAGAGACAAGGATAAAAGCATTAATTAATTAATAATTATATTAATGATGTCGAACCTTGCACCATTTTTTACTCCTTGGCTTTGAATTAAATTTTTGTTCCCATGGCAAGAAGCAACCCCTGATACCCTCCTGGTTCTTTTTTTATAGCCTTTGAAAATGAGCCTTACCTGAAGCGGTCTTAGCACTACTGTCATCATCCTATAAATTATGGTTTTTTACTTGATATTCTACAATTGCAGAATAAAGGGGAATTGTATCAAACATCTCTCTCTCTCTCTCTCTCTCTCTTAATATATTATAATTGAATAATATTAAGGAATGTATTTTTTTCAATAGTTTGATGTAACCTATTATGATTACAACAACATCACTTTCAAGTAACTTCACATCTTACAATACTTATATTATGCGCCAAATGCAACAACTTATATTAACCATTGTGGAAATTTTTTTTTTGTGTTTATAGACTTATTAATTACATGAAATTTATAGCACAAAACTCAATAGAATTCAAAACTACAAACATATTGTGCACTTGAGCTTTGTGTCTTAGTATACCCATAAAATCAATTGTCATTATTTTTTTCTTATTGTTGATGTGGTGAATAGGATTCTTACAACACTTGACTAATCCCTCCGGTGAATAGAAACCCTATTCCACGCACCCAATAATTACAAGAAGAAATTTGTTTTAGGATAATTTTAAGTTATATTTGGAAACCACTAAACCAATCTCTTGAAATTATATCAGTTGTCGTTTGTTTGATTGAAAATACAAATCACTAGTCCAACCTCTTGAAATTAAATTAATTATTATTCGTTTAATTGGAAATACTTATATTCATGTTATAAGCACCAAGGAATCTGTTTATAATGAGAAGTTTGCCGCTTGATAAATTCATGGCATTGATTGTTCATGCAGTGTCTCCAATTAAATGTGTTAATCAATTTAATTGAAGGCAATCTTGAATCTGTCAATTTACCAAACTAAGCATGTGAACCATCTCTAAACTGTCGATGAATTTTCTGACATTTTTTTTTTATATTTTAAAAAATAAAAAATAAAGAAGAAGCACATTTGGTGAAATGTTTTCAAATATTATTATAATACATTAAATTAAAGTGTTACCCAAGAAAAAACATAACGCAACTTATTGTTTAAAATATATTTATGTAGTACACGCATATTACGCTTCCAAATCTTTTTAGGGAGCACAAAATCTTTTGTTTTGTATTAAAAATAATATTAAACCATTTCCTTTGCCGTTTGAAGGTATATGATAGAGACTTGTTAATTATTATTCTCAGACACATATGAAGTTATGAACATCTCAACGTTTTGTACCAAGCTTCTAGGTTTATTCTCCAGAATATTTTCCAACATACACACCATGTGAAAACCAAATTTGAAACACATATATTTCATTATAATAAACAGCTCAGTGATGATATAAATAAAGGATTCGTTAATTTGTGGACCTAAATTAGGTTCTACTTTCATCGTATTTGTAAAGAGAAGGGAGAGAATAGTAAGTAATCGAATCTATTATAAATATTTTTTCGCTAAGGGTCTGTTTGAGAATCACTTATTTTGTTGAAATTGAAAACTTTTTGCTGAAAATACTATAAATAAATGTAAAAGTTAGTTGAAATAGTACATTAGAATCTATGAATAGTATTAAAAGGTGCAATGGGATCCATGAATAGTAGCAAAAATAAATTGAATAGTAAAATAATTTTCATTTTTTCATTTCAATCCAAATGGAGGCTAAGACGGAAGATATTTAGATCATAAAAAATTCATCAAAAAAAAATCATAAACAATTTTATATAAGTACAGAAAAAATTCACATTGAATCTACTATAGATATTATAAAATCAAAGTTTGAGAGAAAATTCACATAGAATATTTCCATGTAGAACGTAGTTTTATGCTACATTTCATTCTCTCTTAAAAGTTAAAACTAATACATGTACATTTAGGATTTAACACGCGTACACACACTCACACACACACACAAAAATAAAAATAAAAATAAAAAACTTTTATTTTTTCTTAAAACAGAAATTTAAGGTGTGGAGACTTTTTGCCTCAGCTTGGCCAATAGCTTGCTTGTAACCGATTTTGGCTTGAATCCCACATCGAAGGAAAACCCCTCTACTTGCTGCCTTATAAGCTGTGAAGCTAAAGGAGTAGTGTACCACCAAGCCTTTGATCAGTTACAAGCAAAATCGGTTACAAGCAAGCTATTGGCCGAGCTGAGGCAAAAAGTCTCCACATAAGGTATATACTACTACTTTTTAGTTTTTCATTGGAGAAAATTCTTTCCCGGGTCTCTCTCTCTCTCTCTCTTTAACAAACAATTTGGCACATTTGAATTTAGTTAATTAATTCATGACAAAATTTTAAGTAATGCGAAGTACACACTGTGCTTTTGCCCTGTGACTTTATATAACTCTACATATTGGCTTACTATTGAATATAACTATATAAGACTAAGATCAAGGTTATTGAAGCTGGATTGGCAGCCAATGATCAAGGTTTTCAGAATATTTTGTTCATCAGTGATAGCAAAGGACTTATGCAGACAATCAAGAAAAAATGTGCCACAAATTGTATGGACAGCACTAGGCTCGCGGACTATTGCTTCCAAAATCAGAATGGCTTGTATTGTGATATTTTTTAGGTTCCTCATGTTATTGTGAAAGACATTTGGTCTGTAGCTAAAGTGGCAACACGTTTGCCACTACACTATTGCTATCGGTTTCCAGTTGGTCTTTTGTAATGCACCTGTCTATTTTATTTCTCCATTCAATGGTGTGGAAAAAAAAAATATAACTATATAAGAGCTCAAAAAGCGTTAGACATCCTCAACAAATTGAAAATATTGCTAAATTATAGGGAACAAAAATTGTATTTTTGTCTTTATTCTTTAAACCGGAAAAAAAGAAAATTGCCCAATGTGAAAAATTAAACAATAACTTTTTTTAATTAATTTTAAACCCCACATTTATAAGTAATAATAGTCTTTCCACCTCATTCATATTTATTAAAACACACCATGAAACAACCTATCTAACAAAAGGAAAATTCTCAAACCCTTTCCTCGTTAAACCTCCAAGCATTTTATGCCCGAGAAGGTGTCAATTAAATTACAAGAATATTGGCATCCTCTCTACACTATATTCTATCTCTTTCTATATTATCCATAGGACAAATCTAACCGTTAAACTGTATATTCTTTGTGCTCTTAATACATATGTCAAATTTTGTGTCAATAAGATATTATTTACTATATAATCTATAAGCTTATATTTTATGTATAATTTTAAACTACAAAAATTTGTAACTTAAATAATTTATTGATGATATAGCTATTGATTTTTAATTTTTTATAAATTTTGCAAGCGTGTAGGATATAAGAAGAAGATGTAATCCAATGGTTAAGTTGTCAAAATTCACTTCTAATAAAAAAAATATTGAGTAGAGTTGTAGTTTTAGGTTACAAATAATTTTCTAACTATACTTTGTCTTTGTCCATAATGCCCACTCTCTCTCTTCTGTAGTTATGTATTTTGCTTTCTCTCAAAGTTTGTCTTTGACATGGAGAAAAGGGTTTTTTTTTTGGGTGCAATTAACGCCAATAAAAATTTCCCTATCTAATCGTTCCACTACCTGTTGATCAATTTGAGTCTTTTTTAACTTTGCTAGTTTCCTCGGCTCTAGAGCAATAACATGGCATTTTTTAAATGACATGCTAATTTTTTTAATTATTAAAAAATTAAATATAAGCATAAATGGATCCGAACCTGTTTTATTTTGTGGGAGAAATGTTAAGGACACAATTTTTGTCATAATTCATCACATGACGAGTGCAAAAAAGGTAGTGCGTATATGTGAATCTATAATTCCACCGTTCATAATTCGTCACGTGGCAAGTTATGGTAAAAATTGTGAAAAAAGTTATAGTCTAGTATTGCTCAATCACCCCCATTTAATTAAGTCATGGTTGATTGGTTGGTCACAAATCACAATGGATAAATTCTGGGATTTGGCAGAGCTTCCTCGCGTTGGGCCAGGCATGGGTTTGCCGCAAAACATGGATCACATCTAGAAAACAGTGGGACCTACGAAGAGGGAGAATCATATAGGTGGAACCTTTCCATGGGGCTCACACCGAAGAAATTTAGAATAAATGGGCCCAGTGTGGGCAACAAGAACTCTTATTGGGCCACCAGAGATGCTAATAGGTAATAGCTGCCTGCATGCTTATTAGGACCACAAGTGAGTTTCATTTTTCACTAATGAAAGTTTTTGTTTTTGTTTTTGGTTCAGAGTCTCTAAAAATTTGCCAAAATTATTATAAATTTTCTTTTGGATTACATGAACGGATGTAGATAATTTCGAAGTACAATAATTGAAAAAAAAAAAAAAAATCTCATGATTTTGCCGATCCCTAGGGTTAGAAATCATTGGAGGCTTGGAGCAGCAATGTCTCCTCACTATACTCCTTTTGCTAGTAAAATCAACCTGCGAAGACACCACATTATGACCTTAGATTTAACAAATAACAACTGTGAAAAGTCTCCATCAATGTCTTTTAAATCATCTAGCTGCACTTGAACTGTGAATCACTTGAACTTTGTCAAAGTCACACACAACCCTTAAAGGATAAGATTGTGTCATCTCAAATCCACTCTAGTGTTAGACCTTTCTCAATAATTCTCATTGAATGCCACCATTATTACTAGGTAATCAAGATGTTTTTGAATTTGGAGATTGCGTAATGGTCTTGATTATTGTTGTCTGCAAATTAAGGATGGTTTAAGTTAAGCATAAGATTATTGCTTATTTTAATTACTATTTTTCATTAAATTTGATGTATTAACTCTAGAAAGACTATAATGAGATGTAAAAAGGAAAGGAGAGTAATAGCGTTAGGAATTAGGATGAGAAGGGAGTAGGAACTGATAGGAATAAGGGGAGAAATAGAGGATAATTAAATAATGTAGAAGTAAAAAGTCAAAATAAAAAATGATATCATTCCTTTTGTTCTTATTTCTTTTTTTGGGGTAAATTACGATTTTGTTCCTAACGTTTATCCAATGTGTCAAAATGATCTCTAACATTTTAAATGTATTAACCTAATCTTTAATCTTTTGATATTGTGTCAAAATAATCTAATGGGTAAAAAAATGTTAATGTGACTAACAGTGATAATAAAAAAATTAGTTGTATGCAACATAGTTTCCACGTGTGCTGCCATGTGGCATGAATTTAAAATAAAATTAGAAAGGGAAAAAATAATTATTCACTCTACATAGCAACACACGAGGAAGCCATTTTGTATCAAAATAAATTGTTATTATAACCATTAGTTACATAAGCTCTTTCTAGTCACTATTTAATGGCATGAACTATTTTGATACAATATCAAAAAATTAGAGACTAAACTAACAAATTTAAAATGATAAGGATCATTTTGACACACAAGACAAACATTAGGAATCAAAATAATAATTTACCATCTTTTATATAAATCTCTCCTGTCCCACGGAGTGTTGTTTTATCTTCATCCTCTAAACTCATAGACACTTAAATCTAAACCAATGGTCTAATAACACAACAAAGTTTGTGAACATAGGCTAGAATGCAATCTTTCAAATAAAACAAAGCAATTTTTGATGAGTTTTGTGAACACAATTTATTGATGTATTACTAAAAGTAATTTTCATAAGTCAAGAATCTTGTAACTTAACTAACACGTCTTTGTGTTTTTAACAAAGACATCCAAAGTATAAATCTCTCTCACCTCCAGCTATAAATGAGACAAATAATAATAAATTTTTAAAAAAAACATAAGAATAAGAGTTGGTACGGCACAGATCATTCAAATCAATCTATTAAGACTAAAATGGTAAGGATTGTAGCGAGTGGCGTAGAGATGCTGCCACTAAAAAGTAAAAAACACTACAAAAACATATGATCATAAGCCCTTCACCACCTTGAAACGCAAAACACCAACACCAACCAACACGGGAACACCTTCAAGAAGCTCTTATGTCAGACAATTCGAAAAGTTTAATCAAATCAGGAAAAAATCCCAACAACCCTCAAATAATTCAAGAAATTTTTAAAGCAACTAATAAAAAAACAAAATTTTCCACAACCAAAAAAAAAAAAAAAAAAAATCACATCCAAGTCCAACCCTTTTTTTGATTCAGTCCAATCATCAAAACATTATAAAAAGTGCTGGGTGGTCCATTAATTGTCACACTCCATTGGAAGATATTGTACCCATCAACCGGACCATATTAGAATTGAAACTTTTATATATTTGGATTGACTTCGTAGGACGGGAATGCTTAGGATGCCATTAAGGTTGTAATGGACTAAGTCAAGCATGTATTGAATGTTTAAACTTGGATTGACAAGGTTAATAGGGTGTCTAAGCTCAATTCAAACTTGTCTCGACTTATAATGTTCAAACTTGATGGTGTTAAAAATTCAAATGCCTCGAGCGATTGATGACTGGCTTCATTAGTCAACCCGCCAAGTTGATCACAAGCTTAAATCAAGCCCAAGCTCAATCGTGCAAATAAGTTTTGTTCTTTTGTTCTTGTTCTTTTTATATATATATATATATATTTTTTTTTTATAAATCTAGTTAATGGAAAAAAATAAACAAAAAAAAAAATTTAATGAGAAGGAAACTTTTTAAAATTATAAATATAAAAGTAATAATTTCAACAAAAATATAAGGTTGTAATTTTCTTTTCTTTTTTAGAGTTTCAACCTATGACATCCGTTCCTGATGATAGCTCTTTATCATCAAACTAAGACACCAATCAATTTTTGGTGTAGGCAGGGATTAAACTCCAGATTTCTTATACAATCATCAGAGACTTTACCAATTGAGCTAACTGATACAATTATCAGAGACTTTACCAATTGAGCTAACTGACCCACAAAATATAGGGTTGTAATTGAGTTAAGCTTAGCCACATACTTGGATATTTGTAGATTTCTCTCAAACCCATAACAAGCCTTATTAATGAGCTTAAGGGTCTGTTTGGATACTGCTTATTGCTGAAAACTGAAAACACTGTAGCAAAATAATTTTTAAATGTGTGAATAATGCCACAGGACCCAATTTGGAAGGTTTTTTTTTTTTTTTTTTTTTTGCTGCAAAAGTACTTGCATGTCCTGTGAACAGTGCACGAGACACACACAAAAACGCCAAACGCTAGCCATGGACTATCGCAGACACTATCCAATCGAAGGCTAAATCAAGCCCAAATTCAACTTGTTTTTCTTTTTCTTTTTCTTTTTCTTTTTTTATAATTAAAACTTGTTTATCCTTGAGCCTTATATTCACAAATTGCAAGCTTATTCTTATTCATGAACACTATAATTTACTTAAGCTCAATTAACTTTAAACAAGATATCATTAAACTAGCTTATTATCAAGTCAAGTTCAAATTGTTCATGAACAACTCAGTATGTTTATCATTCTAGACGATGCCAGGAGACTGAGAAAGGTATACATAGAGAAAGAAGGAAGCTAATTAGCTTTATGACGAGAGAAAGAGAGAGAGAGAGAAAGAGGGTACTAATTAGATTTGTGATTATGAGCGTAAAAGGTTTAAAACCAATACTTTCGCCTTCTAATCATAGCCACCCCCCTTTAACCGCCATCTTACGCCACCATAGAACCCACCACAACTCAAAGTCTTGTTAAAAATTCTAAAAGAGTTGTTATTCAAAGCCTTCCATGAGTGGAAAGAAATCAATACATGAGTAAAAAAAGTAGATATTAATGAATGAGAGAAAAAAAAATATTATAAAAAGAACAGAGAATAAAAAGACAATTTTAACCTTTGTTTAGAGCTGTTAAGAGTGATTAGTTGAGTTATAAAAATTATATTTAAAAGAAAATCACGGGTAAGCAAAATAAAACCAACTAAAACTGCAAAGCTATAAAATATAATTAACTCAAAAAGTTAACATATTAATCAAATTGGGTAAGTAATATGGTGATTTAAATTGCACAAAGGTAGCATCAGTCATATATGCATAAACAACATCACCATATTTGCACACTTAAAAAATATTGATTTGGTATGATCAATATAGACTAATATGTATCCTTAAGGCACATGTTAACCATCTATTTTTATAAAAAAAATTATAAAAATTTTAAAAAATGGTCAAAATAATAATATATATATATATATATATATTTTTTTTTTTGTTTTAAAGAACCCCACGTTGGGCTCACATGGGTTGGTGGGAAAGAAGACCCACACCCACAGGCCACAACGTTTAATGTCACATCAAAACAAAAACAAAACAATGGGTCCATGGTGGAAAAAAGAGAATAGTACTGCTTTTTGTAGCCATTCGATGGGCTTTGTAGTTTGCATTTCTCTCTATCTCGTCTGGACTCGGAGACTCGTGTTCCTTTCCTTTCCATCACTCTCACTGTCGCTCGTAAATGTAGTGTGTACGTGACGTTTTTTTCCCTTTGGTTTTCAGACTGTGGAAAGAAAGGTAGAGTGAATGTGAAAGAGAGGAAAAAATAATAAAGATTGTACAGTGACTGTGTATACGGAGTGGGGATCAATGGAACCCACCTATGATCCACCACATCTTCTTTATCTACTGTCACTCTATCGCCAGTGGCGAAGCTACGGCCTAGGGGGACCAAGATAGGATAAAATCTCAAAAAAAATCAATGAGGTTATGTTGTCACTGGACTTCTCAAATGACATTACTTATCTGACGTAAAAAAAAATTTTATCAACTTATTTTATTATTATTTTTTATAATTTATGATATTATTATATTTGTTGTCTTATTTATAGGTCTTATGATACTATTTTAACTAACTTTTATTTTTATTTAAAATATTTTTTATAAAAATTTTTTAATTTCAACAAAATAAGTCTTATTGTACTATTTCAACTAACTTTTACTTTTATTTAAAATATTTTTTGTAAAAATTTTTTAATTTCTGTAAAATAAATAGATCTTAAACAGACCTTTAAAGTATGCCTGGAAAGTGATGAAACTCACCGCTTATTAGAGGTTTTTAACTTATTTTTGCTACTATACATGGGTCTTATTACATTTTTTAGTACTATTTATGGATTTTACTGTACTATTTAACTAGCTTTTAGTTTTTTTTTTTTTCTACAATTATTCCAATAAAAAATTTTTAATTTCAACTAAAGAAGTTGTTTCCAAACAAACCCTTAGCCTATTGCTCCTGTAATTCTATAAACAAAACCCATGTTCTCTATTACAAATCCCTAATAAGCAACATCATGAAGAATGAAAAAAAAATCCCCAATTTTTCTTACAATTATTTATGTACATCGCCAACATGCAACTCCGCCATTAGTCACCACATCATCTTCTTGACATGAGCGGCCTTCGACAATGGTTGCTACCTTACAAATCTTCTAGCTGGGTGATCCTCTCCTTTGTGGCCAACCTATTACCTTACCATACATGATGTTGTTCACTCTAATTTCTAAACCACCTGACTGAATTGGCTACGACTAGTATCTCTCTCTTTGTGATGTATCCTAGGGTTTACTGAGAGAATGATTAATATTGATTGAAAAAAAATCTAGGACCACAATATTTTGCGCCACAACTCTAATGTGGCAGACATTAAGTGATGGGAAAAATTGTATTAAAAAATTCTCAAAATAATTTGTAAACAAATATCCTAAAGTTAAATCTGAAATTTAAAATGCCTTTTCCTTTCATATCCATTGATTTAAGATATAATTTCAAATTTTAATGATTTGAAAATTTTAAAATCCTGTATTTGATAAAAAATCATCGAACAGGATTATTTGAATTTTAATCCTGAAATCCAAATTCAAAGGCATCGGTCAATCGGTCCAATTTAGTTAGGTCTCAAAAAACTGAATGATTCTAGCACTGACTGTCAAAATGGGAGTGGGACCCATTAAAGTCTCGGTTGCTTTTTCCTCCCGTCACTCATGTTTGACTCTTTGGCCACTCACCTTCTTCTGCCAAGTGCCAAGGGAAAGTGAAGACGTGTCACACATATCCACAACTGACAGTCTGACATATACACACGGACACTCTACTTTTCTCTCTCTATCTTTCACACGCACACACACTTTTTCTTTCTTTTTACAGATCCCTAGAAGCATCTCTGCCCTAGAGTTTTGTGACCAGTATTCTGTAGAATAGACCAAAAATGGTTGTTGGGATTATGGGGTTTAGGCACCAACTTGCATTTTATTTAACCCATTTCCATTTCCATTTCGGACGTGGCTCGAGCCGGCGAGCCATGGCACACTAGAGCCTAGCGTAGTGTTATGAATCTTTTTACATGTCACAAACTATTAAATTAACTTATTTTTGTAAGAAGTTAATTTTTATTTATTGATTTGGTTAAAGATAAAACAAAAGAAAGATTATTTAAGTAAAACGTTGGAAGCTTTTTCATTCTAGAAAAATTATTGTACTTATTATTTTTCATAATAAATTGCGTATGAGGTATTCTCTATAATGCTTAGTTTTTTGGTTTAAATCTCAGTATTTTTTATTTGACAAAAAGACTTTAACAATTAAGCAAATTGAGCTTAATTAGTAAAGTTCCTTATGACTAAATAAGAGATACAAAGTTCAATTTCTATCTACACTAAAAATTTATTTATATATCGGTTTGATGATAAAAAAAAAAGTTAAACTATTAAAACTATAAAGAGCTTTTTTTAATTAAATGGTAAAATCTTTTTACGATCAAATTTATCAAATCTGATCTTTTGGGTACATAATCGAAACTAATGTCTCGTGGGAGCATTTTTGAGATTTATGACCTTGCCTATGACCCTTACCAACAAGTCACATTAGATATTAGTGACTATGTCTACAGTCTTTGACCAACCTTATGGCCGAAAATAGTTAACCACCCGAACTAGCAAGCAATAAATATTTGAGAGACTCAGAGACACCAACCATTGAATTTTTTTTCTGAACCCCAATCCCATAATGATGACATAAACCCCATCAATTTACTATAGACTTAAACGAAGAATATAAACACAATAATCACAATATAGAAAATTAAGTCCTTACCACAAACATAAACAAAAGATGTCTGGATAACTTCTTTTTTTCACAAGGATAGGGGACTGTTATCGTTGAGAGATAATGACCATACTAGAATAGTAATAGCAGAGAAATCAATCTTCTTTATGACAGTAATAATCATGGACAAGGAATATTGTAAATCTGTCTGGATAACTTCTTCTTTTTTCCACAAGGAAAGGGGACTGTTATCGTTGAGAGATAATGACCATACTAGAATAGTAATAGCAGAGAAATCAATCTTCTTTATGACAGTAATAATCATGGACAAGGAATATTGTAAATCTGAGACGTCATTGGGCTTGGACTATCTTGTTTAATAAGTACATAGGACTTTCATCTCTTTTTTCCTGAGTGCGGTTAAGTCACGTAGAATCATAGATTAAGACCAAAGTTGTCCATTTCTTTAGGTCACTGACATTGGAGTTGGACCTTAATATAAATCCCTATTACACTCTCTTAACATGTATAGAAAGCTCTTTCAAATTTCAATAGAAATTTGGCACCGAATCAGACGTAATATTATAGAGACTCTTCAGGGTGGGGGTGCCACACTTTGTTGATGGCTTGGGTGATAGGACAACCTATCTAACTCATTAATGGACAGATGAGACAACACATAAACACCACATTAAACTTCTTACTCCTATCCTGTTAAAAAAAAAAAAAAAAAAAAAACTTCTTAATCCTATCAAATTGCTTCTTCATTTTATATGAACTCATTATGCATAAATTAAAACAGACCATATTAATAATAGCAAAAAAAAAAAAATAGTTTATAAA
This sequence comes from Quercus lobata, assembly GCF_001633185.2. Lineage (NCBI taxonomy): Eukaryota > Viridiplantae > Streptophyta > Magnoliopsida > Fagales > Fagaceae > Quercus > Quercus lobata. The sequence goes on from NC_044909.1 coordinate 48,105,293, forward strand.
CATTTTTTTTCCCGCAATATGAGAAGAGAGCAAAATAAATTGATTTTACTTTACAATACTACATGGTAGATAAATTTTATAGGGAACTTAGCCTAACATCTTATTCTAAGAAGATAACAATTAAATTAAATTGATTTCATCACTGTACAATTATAATATTTATAGGGAATCTAGCCTAACTCTATCATGATCCTAGTATGATTAGGTTACTTTGTCCTGAAAATACAGACTTACAAAAGTCTTTGGATTAACAAGACCTTGACCCAATGAACCCTAATACATCTAACTTATAGAATGGAGTCATGTCGTCGATGCCCACCACACATTTGAGGAGTTCTTTTGCTAGCAAATCACAGTTTTAGTCTTTTAGATAACTATGATTATCTGGCTTAAGATATATATGTACTATATAGCTAGTGGGAACGAAGACTTCGTTTGACTCACTTTTTGATCACTCTGTATAATAGTAGTTCCTGCAAAGTTAAGATCATACCACCTACTTTCCCAAAATGCATGAATTTGTGCTCATTCTTTCATTTGAGTAAAGTACCTTTTGGAATATATGGTGGCCTATTATATAGTTGTACATGGTAGGGGTAGGGGTAATAATACAACCAAAAGAATTGAACAGTGACAACCAAAAAATAGGACCCTTGGCCTTTGCTCAGAAAGCACACATAATGGTCCATTTCTGTGTACTGTTTCTTGTCAGAGAACATCTCCATAGCATTTAGTTTACCGAGAATCTTTACAAGAAAATGTTTGCATGGATTATCAACATGATATTGACGCATTAGATATTTCAGACTTTTTTTTTTTAAAAAGGAAGAACTTAATTAAGGAGCTCTCTGATCTCTGTATTGATGGAGCAAGCTAAAAACCACAACCACAGAATAATGGAAGAAACGACTTTGGTCCTAGTAAATGACCAATCAAGACCATATTACACCATGAAACCACACAAAACCCACCAGTAAAACACACGGCAAAAAAAAAAAAATAAAAAGGTAAACGAATTTACTAATACAATGACTTTTGCTGCGTGATTTTCTATATCTTTCTTTGCTACAAGACTTTTCCTTTAGTTTTATATAGCTAATTTTGTTTAGAGTAGTTTTTTAAAATCTTACTTTTTAAAGTATAAGTATATACTTTAATTTCCTTTGTACAAAAAAATTAGAACAAACTGGTGCTAAGTGGTCACGATCATATCATTCTCACACAAACAACGCTAGAACTAGAAAGAAACCTAGAAAGAGACCGGGGATACTTTTGAATTTTTTTTATTAATATATAATAATATATACTGTTAAAGCTGTTGAGTGATTGAGAAATTGTACAAAGAAAATGAAAAGATTTTACATGATTCTGTCTAACAACTTATGTCTACAACGAAAAGCTCTTGTCCTTAATGGCTACATGTTTACGATTAAACTTTTGTATTACAATGACCCAATGTACGATTTATATATTAGAAAATACTAGACTGATCCTAAGCTAACTCTATACTAACACAAGGTTAGTTTGTTCTACAAGTACTTGGTCATAATATCTCTAACATATACCAATTATAAGTTTTGATTCAAAAAATTAATTCTTAGCCCACCTCCCAAATTGAAAATCAGTCCCCAAAAATTCAAAAACTAAAGTGGCCAGCTAGCTAATATATATGACTAGGGACCCCTTCCAAAACAGAAATAAAAATAATTTTTTACTAGGAAAAAAAATCCTTTATTTTTACTTTAAGAATACCTCATATCAGAAAAAATGAAAATGGCTAATGCATTATAACAATGTGTTTAGGAAATTTTGGTAGTTGGCTTATTCATGCATAACCCTTAGCTATGATCCTCTCAAGAGGCACATGAATATTTCTAGAATTTATGGCATTTGTTTGTAAGTTTAATTCATAAATCATGAAAAAATACCGTTTGAATGGATATTCACCATTATTAGCATAATATAGCTTAAGATATGGACTTTAAAAAATTATTAAATAATTTTAAATAGTGGCAATGACTTGTAAGGACTAAAATAACAATAGCTTACCAATTTGTTTATAGGGTGGTTGTACTTATATTTATTCTTCTAATTTTTATTGTACCTATGGAATGAATATTTCGAATGATGAATATTATTAAAATAAGGTTCCACAACAATATGAAAGATAATATTCTACTATACTCTTTGATTTTGTAAATCAAAAAGGAAATTGTTATGAAATTTAGTACATAATTAATCATAAATAATTTTTATAATTCAAAATGTTGAGTTCCATTTTAATATATCATAAATTATTAGGTTTAATGTACTAAAAATAACTTGTCATATATTTTTTTAATATTTTGTTAATACTATATGGACACTAGTTTTAGTTTTTATATGTTAATTTAGTTTTGAGTTTTATCATATGTTTTATTCTTGAATTATCAAATTGTTTCACCTTTTGGCCCCCTAAAGACAAATCCCTGATTCCATCTCTGCACACAAAATTCAACTAAACTCATATTGCTAGTAGTCCTACAGTCCTGCTTACTATCAATTCTTTCTAACTTTATTCTCGGCTCTATTCTTCGAACATTTCTTACTAATAATAAAAGCTGTTTCAAGAATGACTCATTGCATAGATCTATGTAAAATAAACAAACAAACAAACAAAAATTCAAATTCAAAATGAAAATGTATTAATGTGTTTTTAGTTAAGTAAAAGCTGTTTTAGTTGAGTTCGAATATTAGTTTCTTGACTCTATGGTAAATAACAATTATAAAAATTAAATATACCATAGGTTGCGAACTTGCCATGGATAAATTTTTAGGATATAATGGTAGTATTTTTATTTTATTTGTCTTTGTAACAATATTTTTCAAGATTCTAACTCTTTGGAGCCCAAAGCATTCCAAGCAGGCTAATTACCTTCAAAATTTGTGGGCCCAGAAAAAACCACATGTTGTGGAACGCATCGTAAACTAGGCCCATTATACTGTTTATTGAGCCCAATCATGCAAATGCTCTATCCCAACCCGTTCATCTTTGAACATATATTCTTTGTCCTTTTTTTTTTTTTTTTTTTTTTTTCTCCTTCCAGATTCAGGCAGTTCCATTTTAGTAATAATTTTCATATGATTTAAAATTAGTGAATAACTGTCAAAGTTCTTTATAAATCAACTTACATCTCATTATACTTTCAAGTTTCAATGACGTTCATAATTTAAATCTCGACTCCTAACAATCATATTATCAAAATAATAATAATAATAATAATAGTAGTAGTAGTGACAAACCCTATTATCTCATGCCCAATAACTGGCCCAAAAATAACCCAATAAATAAAATTAAAAAAAATAAAAAAATAAAAACCAATCTTCCTTCCACTTCTAGTCACTCCCAAATCCAATAGCCCCCAAATTCCTAACCCGTTAATCTCTCTCTCTTTTTGTTTACCTCTTGCTCAAGCTGTGCACAAGTCTCTTTCATGTTAGGGTTTTATTTCTGTCTACTTTTGTCATTTATTAAATTTTTAGAGCTTTGAGATTGAGAATGATACTCATTTTATTGTGATTTTTGAATAGGTGAGGTTCTCAGCTTCTGCAAGAATCACTAGCATCTCTATCTCTCTAAACAGGTAATAACTATGTTCTGCACTCTGCTCATTTAGTTAATTACATTTTCAACTATAATTATTGTGTGGGCACTATGCTATTATAGGTTTATTTGGAATCAGTTTATTTTGCTAAAACTGAAAATTTTTTGTTAAAAGTACTGTAAATAAAGGTAAAAATTAGCTGAAATAGTACAGTGAGACCCATGAATAATAGAAAAAATAAGCTAAATATTAAAATAAGTTGGCAAAAATAATCTTGCCAAACAGACACTATGTATGTTTAATTGTCCAAAAACATTTTCTTGGTATGTACAAATGTGGGCACTTTTTGGTTTTTGTTTTTGAAAAAAAAGAACTATTTAAAATTAGTAAATAACAGTTAAAATTCTATATAAATTAACTTACATCTCAATATACTTTCAAGTTTCAACTAAAATGTTTATGGTTTCAAATTATAAAAAAATAAAAAAAAAATAAAAAATAAAAACTTAGTTACTAACCCAATTATCTCAGGCCCAATAACTGGCCCAAAAAGATTAACCCAATAAATAAAGCTCACTGCCGTTTCAAACGTCGTCAGCCCAGCTGGCCCAAAAAAAAAATGTTGACACCTGGCAAATTTCCGACCATCAATCGGCCCAACCGGGTTAAAAGCCCTAAATCTCCCTCACACGATCAGTCTCTACTGTCACTCTCGTTCTCTCCTCAGTCCTCCGAGCTCAGCCTCTGCGCCTCTGCCTCTGACCGGAGCTCCTCCTCCCCCTTCTCGCCGGTAAGTCTCTCAAACTCTCACTCTCTCCTAGCTTTTTCAAAAAACGAAATCCAACTGACTTACCCTAAAAAATGTTATGTACACATTCTCAGATTAGTATGAGTATGTTTTATAGCGAGTTCCCTTCAAATTTCTGTCATAGTGCCCACTTTACATGGTTATGTAAAGTGTGTGTTGTTGATATATTATGCCACTTTATTTCTTTTAATCTCTATTCAGTTCCATAATTCCATTAGTTTCTTTAGCATATAACTGTCAGGTTTTGGTACATAGTGTATAGTACTTCAATTGTTTCCCTGCATTTAGGGTGAAAACAAAATGCCACTGGGGTTGATATTAGGCATAGGAAGGGCATTTCGAAGAAAGCGGCCATCATCCCTTGACATTCTCTCTTCAAAGAGGGCGCCGCGAGATTACTACAAGGGCAAGAACTGCAAACCAACTGGATTCCATACCCGCAAAGGTGTGGCCATTTAGCCCTGCATATACAGACAGTAATTTGATTGTGGGTTTATCGGTTCATTGAACATTTCTTTGTTTGTTGAACATTTAGCCTTTTATCCCAACATAAGTATTGTGCTGCAATACTCATGTGTGCTGAAATACTGGAAAGTAGAGTAATGCATTTGGAATATATTGATGCAGGTGGATATGTTGTGGTTAATGAAAAGCTGCCTAATTATGTAGTCCCTGATTTGACTGACTTCAAGGTACTCATTTTTGTAAACTTTAAAGACTATTTGTATATATTTGAATGTTGTGAGTCTTCAAAGGGAAAGGTTCCTTTGCAGCTTCATATTGTACAGAATGCTTATTGACATGTAAGCTTTTTGAGGCCTCGTTTTATTGTTGCTCAAGAAATCCCAACATTTATGTTGCTTTGCTTCCATTTCTAACGTTTTTAAATAGTAAATTCGCTCATGTTGTTTTTCCCTTTTGGTGCAGCTGAAGCCTTATGTCTCTCAGTGCCCAAGAGAAGTTAAAACTACAGAGGCAACTGATGCGGCAAAATAAAGCCAACGTGTCCACTTCTAATACTCTGGTGATTTTTGTGCCAAACAACTTTGAGTGTTTTTGAGAAAAAAAATATATCAAATTTGGATTTTACTTCCCAAATTAGTAGATTATTAGCCTAATGAGTACTTTCGCCTCTGGTTTCATAATTTTAACTGTTGTCTCTCTAGAATGAAATAGATACAATGTGAAAAATTTGGTTGGATGAAAAGTACATCACTTGCATGCCTCCCTCATTCCCCTCTTCATTAACTATGAATGGAAGGAATGCTATTTAATGTCAAGATATTCCAACCTAGACTGAATTACACAACATATGGATTTTCCTTGCGTTTCTGATTTTTATTTTTTGATAATTCAATAGTTGGGGTTCTTTATGCATTTGAATAAAACATACTTATTTATCCAAAAAAAGAAAAAAATAGTTGGTGGTAGGGGGGATTTGAACCCTTTACAAGTGTCATCTTAGCTTTAATAGATGCTAAGTAAGTGCTCTCATAATATCTTAGCAATGTTGGTTTTTATATACAAGGATCATTGAATGGGGACCAATTCAGGTTCTCAAGACTGCATCTAATGTGCCAAATTCTGTGGATACTACTATATGCTCATTAGGCACCGATGTTGGTGAAGAATTTTTGAGCTACAAGCTATTGCAAATGAAGTTTATCTATGTCGTGGACGCAGTCTGGAAATTGAAATATTTTTGGGATGTCTTTCAATGAATATGGGAAATCGCAATGGCTAATCTACCAAGAGTTATGGTTCTGTTCTTTTCAAAACAATGTCTACACAGACGGAAAATATGGACTTCTGTATAAAAAGGGGCCAGTAAATATTTCTGTTAAGCTAAAAGATCATACTAGTCTCTGTAACTAAAGGGTTTCATTTCTCCCTTCAACAGAGGAGGTTTATATCCAATAACCAATAGGTTATGCTCCTTTGCTGTGTCATTCTTGGAGGAGATATTTTATTTATTTTTGGTTTAGATTATAGTTTTTCAATTTATCATATTATTTGATAATTTTATTAGAGGTTCAAGAATTATGGTTTTTACATGTGAATATAAAATTTATTAATTTATGTTGAAAATGATTTTATTTTAGACATTTTTTATTTGAAAGATTATTACTAAACACAATTTTTTTACATTTGTTTATGCTTTTATTATTTTCTATCCTTATAAAAATGATGAAAATTCTTTTGAAAGAAGTTTAATTTTTTTTAGACATTTTTTTAGTAAAATTTTGTTAACATTTGTCATTTTAATACATTTATTTGTATTTTATTATTATTAAATTAATTATGACATAAACACTGTTCGACCTTGGTTTGACTTTAAAAATCTTGAATCTCTCTTCTTCTTTTTCGGTTCGTTGAACAGTCCTAATTTGAAAACTATGATTGAGATAGGCTAACAGCACATGCTATCAGTCTTTTTATAAATTCAAGCTTGAGTTCACAACAGAACTAGATTTCATATTTCTTTGCTATCCATTCAAAAAGGTTTTTTTTTTATTTTTATTTTATTTTTTTTATGTGTACGGTTGAATATGTTAATGAGATGGAATATCATAGGTATCAAGGTTTTTGGAAATTCTATTAGAGCTGAAAAAATACACGTTGCAAAGAAAGCTACATATTGTTTTGCTGTATTTGATTGTTCTTATTCAATTAGTTGATTAGTTAGATAGCTTGCCACTTGTCAGCTTCTTATTGGGCCTAGCTTGTTAGTGGAGTCAATTACTTCATTAGCACTGTATAACGACCTGAAAAATTTATTAAGTGGTTGACCGTTGAAGCATCGATCTCGTTCGTTATCATCTATATATATATATATAAAACCGAAACTTTTGAAACTCCCACAATTTTCCACATCAGCATTTATTTATTTATTTTTTTTTTTTTTTAAATTTCGCTTTTAAAAAAAAATTATTTTTATTTTTATTTTTTTCAATCTTTTATGCGACTCACTCATTCACTCTCTCTAACCTATACGCAGTCTTAAAGGTTAAAACCCGAAACCCTAACTTTTGAGCTCTCTCTCTCTCTCTCCGCTTTGTCTTAGGTTCTGCCGTTTCCCCTTTCTCTCTTTATTCCTCAAACCTCTCCCTTACAAGCCATCCCCATTCGCTCAGTTTAAAGCTTTATCTCAGCTTGCTTTGCTCGCTCTTCGCCGATTTCGGCGTATTTTCAGGTAATCTATATGATTTCACATTGGATCTGAAATTTTCTGCATTTTTTCATTAAAAAATATACAGATTGCATCAGATGGTTGAATTAGAACTTTGTTTCAGAAAATTAGGGTTCGTTTTCTTCTTCTTCTTCTTCTTCTATTTCTTATTTTTTGAGATTTTCGATCAAAATCGCATAAAGTTGATTTTTTTTTTCTTTATCAAACCTAGGGTTTGATTCGATTAATTAGCCATCGATTAATACTGAGTACTTCAACTTTTTGTGTGTGTGTGTGGGTTCGAATCTGTAAAACTATTTGTTGATTTGAGTAAAATCTCTATGGATTTTCAAGGGACTAGAAATTTAACTAGGGTTTTGTAAATTTTGTTTCGTTACTGAACTGCTTGATTCTGATTTGATCATTTTTTTTTGTTGGATTTTTTTCGATGAACGGTTTGGTCTTCACTACTCATTTGATCTGTTGAGTTGATTTTGCTTTTGAGTCCGTTTGATCTGTATGTATATTTATGTTCTGTTTGTGTGTATGTGTACATACTATTTGTGATTTTATTTTTTGAGATTTTCGATCAAAATCACATAAAGTTGATTTTTTTTTTCTTTATCAAACCTAGGGTTCGATTCGATTAATTAGCAATCGATTAATACTGAGTACTTCAACTTTTTGTGTGTGTGTGTGTGTGTTCGAATCTGTAAAACTATTTGTTGATTTGAGTAAAATCTCTATGGATTTTCAAGGGACTAGAAATTTAACTAGGGTTTTGTAAATTTTGTTTCGTTACTGAACTGCTTGATTCTGATTTGATCATTTTTTTTGTTGGATTTTTTTCGATGAACGGTTTGGTCTTCACTACTCATTTGATCTGTTGAGTTGATTTTGCTTTTGAGTCCGTTTGATCTATATGTATATTTATGTTCTGTTTGTGTGTATGTGTACATACTATTTGTGATTTTTTTGGTATAAATAGTTATGTGGTTTGGTATTTGCTGTTTCATATTTTGCAGCAAAGTGAAAAAAAATCAAGTTAATGCTTCTATGTCATCGTAAGATTTTTTTTTTTGATAGATTACTTCATGCTTCCTGAATCTCATTTGAAGTAATTTGTTGACTAATTGATATTTTTTTGGCAACATGTAAAACCCAAAAATATGGAATCATTGATTCAATGAAAATTATTAATGCAGAAAGACTGATTGCACAATTTTTATGAACATTTTCCATCAAATGTAAAATAGCATATATAGCCACCAAACACTCTACAGCTGACATGAAAAACAAATCAACATAAAACAATATACAAAGGCTGAAATTCAGTGCCACCAAAATTAAGCCTTTAATAGAATGGAATGGAAAGCTCTGTTTGTATAGAGGATAGGATGAAGGAAATGAAGGTCATATTACTTGAAATTGATTTACTTAATATTGGGTTTCTTCCTTTTAAGACTTGTATGAGCTTTATTTTAGAATTGCTTGAATTAGTGTAGGATATCTGTGGCTGTCAATACATGAGGTGAAATTAGCCTAATAGTCAGTTTGCTTAGCTACAGGCTATTTGATTAGCATGGGCTTTAGGAGATGATGACTAAAAGAAATTGACCATTAACCTAGATTTTTGGGTGCAAATTGGTTACATATGCATAGCAAAAACAAAACTAACGAATGTGTGCTAAAAAGGTGACCGTCATAGTAAAACAAGCATATATGGGGTCTATAAGATAAACCTCTAATGTTCTCTGCTAATTCTGGTACTTAGGACACCAGTTGCCTCAATTGTTGCAACTCCAAGTTGAGAGATCTGTTTTGCCAATTAAGTCCATGAACTTCTTGCTTGAGATTTCTAATTTCCTGATTAAGTCTATCCTTATGGAAGTACAATATCCAATTTGTCTATGTATAATTTTATGATTTTTGAATTTAATGTAAGAAACAATCACTTCCAAGTGATTCTGAATTGCAAAATATCAAAATGATTTGTTTCTATAATATTCCTTAAGAATGTTTATTTTTTTGGCAACATGTAAAACCCAAAAATATGGGGCCTTGCATGTCCATGAGAAAGGTTTTTAGAAGTAGAAGTTATGAAATCAATGATTCCATCAGAAGTTCATCCTCTTGGGGTAAGTTTCTGTGTCTAAGCCTTTTAAAGTGGTACTATATTGTTCTATCCCGTACACATCCATGACTTAGATTTGCTACCAAGAGGGAAAAAAAAAGAAAAAGAAAAAGAAAAAGCTTTAAGTGGATAAGCATAGGATGAGTGAAGATAAAATTTCTTTGTTAATGTTTAAGACAATAACATAAAGAAGTCTATTTAGTATTTTTGCACACTGTTTGTGTAACTTCTTTTCTTTTTTCCAGTACAGATTTCTTTTTTATTATATTAATTGGTTTCTCAATTCTAAGAAACTCTTTTTTTCCCTTTGGTTTCTCAACTCCCCTGAAAGTGTTCAAAGAAATGCTTGAATAGAACTTTTGATCACCATATTTGATTGGATTGGTGTTGATTGCTTGCTTTCTAATTTTTTGGGTTGCATATACTTTAAATTTGTAGAATTTTAGTGTTTTGACTATTTTCAGTTCAACTAAAATAAGGAGGTTGTAATCAGATTATAACATATAATTTAGCAAATATAAATATTCATTAGGTTAGTTGTAATCAGATATAATATATAGTTAAGCAACTAAGAGATCAATTTAGTCCAATATTAACAAATTAAATGCAAATCATATTCATTTTAAAATATAATGTTATAGTGGCAATATAAGCCATGCATTACAAGGTTTGACACATTTTACACTTAGAAAAAGTAATGCAGCAAAATGGTTGAAATCATGACGAATCCAATCAGATTTTAAATTTATTAAGAGATTAGTAAGGACTCTATAGATGTTCACAAATTCAATGGCCCACCACTACAACCAATGGATCAGATAGATAATTAGATTGCTAGGATAATATTGATGCTACATCTTGTGCTACACTATCTATAGAGGTTTGCTTTGGTATTTCAGGTTCTGCAGTTGAATCTAGACATGTACATTCATTTGTTTTACAAGTTTTCAAAAATAACTATTAGTATGTGTAAGTACAGGTATGGTGGAAGATATGAAGCATTCATTTTTAACAATTTTTTTTTTCTTTCTATTTCTTCTATATTATTTTCGTGAATAAAAGGCAGTAGAACAAATTAAGATTATATACGCTACACAAATCTGTTTGAGAAATTTTGGCTCTTTCTTTGTATTCAATATTTGAAGTTAGGGTATGTAGATTAGTAGATATATAGTTTAGTGATCTAAGGAGGTGGATGAAAATTGTGACTAAGATACTTGGAAGATTCTTCCAAACATTGTGCTTTCAACCGGGGTGAGTAATTGGTTGCCATACATAGAGCTGAACTTGGAAATTGGTGCTGAAATATGTTCGAAGAACTTCATCTTTGAGACTTATTTAAGTTTTTATGTCGCTCCTCTTTCAGATAATGATTTAAAGTAGTTGATTCTTCAAGTGGTTTTTATTTGAAACTGATGTAAATTACTTATAGTTTTTAATAACGTTTTAGAGAAAAAGAATGATTGAACTTTTACTTTTAGTTTTAATGTAGAGCTATATTCCATTTGCAATAAGATGCTGTCGCAAATTCCATTGATGACTTACATTAGTCCCCTCTCTATACCTGTCATCAATAAGTTATTTATGGAATGTTTTCCATATTATCATTTGACCTTTTTCAAGTTTTATACAGATAATTTCCATTATTAGCAAGTATGCAGCCATGAAATGCAACAATGACTTTTGTTCATGAGCTACAATGCCACTTGGGTTGATTACTTGATGGACAAAGTAGTCTCTTAATAGTTCTTTTAGCCTTTTCTTTTACTATGAGGTTGATTAATTATCTTTTTATTAGCGACTAGTATTAATTAATTTATATGCTTTATATAATAAAATTTGTAATGCTTTTAGCATTTTTTAAAATTGCATGATAATAAGAGGTTTAAAAAATAAAAAAAAGGGCTGTGGTTTATTTTTCTCACCTCCAAAATGGTCTTTAAAATATTAAACCAATATAAACTCAACCCAATCGAAAACCTGTTTGGGGAAAAAAATTGTTTTGAGGCTTGAATTTTGTAAACCAACATCTTACACAGTAAATTGTCAATATTAACCATGTTATTTAATTCTTTTTAATAAATTTTATGCTTGAACCATGTTATTTGATTCTTTATACGAAAATTTTTCTTTGGTTAGTATCAATTCATCAAATTATTTATTTAATACATCAAATTAACCCTGGTTAGTTAGTATTAAATAAATTTATATTAATTTATATTCAAATAAAAAATGTCTCATTTAAATTTATTACCTTAGGCTCCAACTACATCAAACCGGCCCTGAGACAAACTTCAAAGAAGAGCATTATTCTATGCACCCTCAAGTGTGTTTGCAACCATCAAACGAACCATTGAGGAGTACGTATCTTTATGTTAAGAGATTGTGACATTCATCAGTGTTCTCCTACAGTGTTAGCCTTTACGCCATGGATCTGTTATCCATAGATAGATTTCTACAATGGTACAATGATAATGAAGGATTTTGTTTTGAAGGGGTCATAAAGATTATTGGGGGTTGTAAACTACTAGAAAGGCTTGCGAGGATCTATGGAAGCAACTGGGAAACAATAGTCTTTTTTCTATAACATTTAGTTAACTGTGTTAACACCAATCTTGACTATAGTTTAATTTATTATCATAGTTTAATTTAGGTTAAAATGTAAAACCCACCCTCTATATTTCACTAAAATTCATTTCAATTCTCTAACTTTGTTTTCGTTCATTTTAGTCCTCTAACTTTCAAGTTTATTCAATTAAGATTTTTCTATTAACTTTTGTTATATGTTGTGGTTAATTTTCCAATTTTTTAATTTTTTTCTTCAAATTTTTTTAAATTAAAAAAAAATCCAATTAATGATTCAAAAATATTTTCCAAATTTTTTTCCAAAAAAATTTAACAAAAATTAACGAAAATGTCTTAATTGAATAGATCTGAAACTTAAAGGACTGAAATTAACGAAAGCAAAATTAGAAAGCCTCAATTAAATAAATCCGAAACTTAAAGGACTGAAATGAATGAAAGCAAAGTTAGAAGTCCTTAATTGAATAAATCTAAAATTTAGAGAATTGAAATGAATAAAAGCAAATTTAGAGGACTAAATTGAATTCTAAAGAAATTTAGAGGGTGGGTGTAAGGACACAATTCTCTGGCGGCCCAATAAGGATGTTGGGCTCGCGCATGAAAGATCCCTCACAATATGATTTGTAGAGAGTGGGCTTGAAAAGCTAGCCGTTGGTCACGGGGCGGTGCCCAGTCCTGGTTTTAGAGGAATTCGTGTAGAAAAAGGATTTGGGCTTGAACGTTTAAACCCTACGGCATCGCATCCTATGGGATGGGCCTCCTCGGACTTGATCCGAGGACCATTAGGGTCTTACCCCGGTTACCCGACGATGGGTTTTTTCTGTAATCTCAGGTGTTGTTGAGATGTTCTCACCCAGATCGTCTCCCTTTTTTGGAGGTGGAATGGGAGTCCCCTTTCGATTTACTTACTTTCTTCTTTTATACTCGTCTGCGTTAACTGTCCTTCGTCCACATGTAGGGTCAATCTTTACAAGACTGATATTTGTCCCATCAGTCTAATCCCAGAATTGTTGGGGATGGTTGATAAGGCTGCAGAGTACGGCTCTTTCAGGTGCAGAGTCTTATCTGGAAGGGTAGTAAGGATAACTTCTCCCAAGATATTTTGGATCTCCTTACAAATTCGTTCCTATACCAGTTTTACCCCTTTATTCCGGTGGGATTCTGGATCTGCTGAGGACTGAACTGTCCTCGGCTGCCTCCCAAAACTGTTTTGTGCTCTGTATTGTAGAGCTTGGGCCACAGCTCTCCTCGGCTTGGGCCTTCGGATTTTCCAAGAGCAACTGGGTCTGGCCCTTAAATTATTGGGCCCCACAATAGCCCCTCAAAACCCTGCTACCGGACTTCTTGGTTGGAAAGAAGGGTTTTGGTAAACCCGGGCTTTCAGTATGGCTTTATTTAATTCAGCCCTACATTTAATGTGGGCGGTTTTCCACCTGTCCAGGAAACTCGCCGGTTTACCAGGTATTCCCTTTAATCCGTTCGTAATCTACTCCTGCCGTTTGGCTATCCAAGATGCTCCTTTAATGACTTCCCTTTACGAGGCTAATTTGCGTTTGGCGACTCATCTGATGAGGTGGGGAAGTGGAACGGACACACCTTTATTCTTCAGATTCCTTTTGGAAACCTGAATGAATTTAATTCCCTTCGTTTTGCCCTTCCTATAAGAAGGCAAGCAGGAGGCCATCACTTTCGTGCAGACTCCCTCTCATCCTTCTGAGATCTGAAACCCCTAGCCTCCCTTAGCGTTCACTTAACCCCATTGTCATACACCCAATCAGAATGCGTTTACCATAACGAGTGATGAAGGAACCATACCCCTCCTCAAAGCACCGTATTCTAATAAAAATCGAAATGGCTTGGTCAGGGCAAGGCTGGCAGAGACTTAAGATTCGTCTCACCTTCCCTTCAGCCAAAATCCGAAACAGGGACTCATCACGTCCAACTTTCGGCGTGATTGAGTCGAGAACTCCCATCATCATAACCAACCGCTCTCTTATGAGCTCACCTAGTATGGCCCCAGCGTGTTAGGAGTCAGGACCGAGGCAGGGACTAAGTGTCTCTGCTTCTTCCTTCTTCGTTCACTGGTGGCCCTCTCCGCCTTCCTTTCCTAGTCTTCCCAGCACCAGATCCATTCTGGTGCTTTCTCTTCTCCCTCTTTTGCTCCCTTTCTTTCTTTTCATCTCTTCTCTCTTCTTCTCCTCCTTCTTTACTCATGTCCTCCATCTTCCTCATTCATCTCCTCCATCTTCTTCATTGATTTCTTCCTTACTATTTCCTTCTCTTTCATCTTTTTCCAAAGAAGGTTCTTATCATAACATGAGCAGCATTGAGGCAGAGATTGGAGAGACTTTTGAAGACGAGTTTAAAAGACGCCTGACTGTTTACATATCTGTACTACGGATGTTATTGTTGCTTAGGCAGTTCACATTTTGTATAGGCTTGTTTGAGCCCCTCTTTGTACGTTGTAATGATTTTTCGTATTAATAAAAAATTGTTGTCATTTCATTTCGCATATTCTGTCTCTTTGTTTTTATAAATTTGCAAGTGCTGCTCGGCTCAATAATATCGCATCTAAATCAATGACGACTAAGACCAAGATACTTAATAATAAAAAGATGTTGCCATAACTCCATAACTTTAATAGAAGTGCTTGGCACAATAAGGCCGACCAGTGAAAAGTAATACTTACCCACGCTAGCCGAGGAGAGAACCGAAGGCTTGATGCCGTGTGAGAAATAACCATCTGAAGACATATCACCCGCCAAATGAACAGCCCTCTTAGGCTACTGAATACTGGGGCGTCCCACCACCGTCCTTACACCTTTGTTGGCCTTAACCTTTTATGGTGTTTAAGCCGTGGACGGAGTAACCTGACATTTTTTATCAAGTAGCCCATCTTACGGAATTCAAACCTCTTCTTATCCAAGTAGTTGGTTTCTCCCATTGGCTTGGTTCGAGGACCATACAAGGCCTTGGTTTTGTATAAAACTTGTAATTTCTTCTTTTTTTTTTACTCGGTTTCCCCATAGGCTTGAGTCCGAGGACCATGCAAGGCCTTGGTTCTGTCCAAAACTTGTAAGGTTTATTTTTTGTACTTGGTTTCCCCATAGGCTTAAGTCCGAGGACCATGCAAGGCCTTGGTTCTGTCCAAAACTTGTAAGGTTTATTCTTTGTACTTGGTTTCCCCATAGGCTTGAGTCCGAGGACCATGCAAGGCCTTGGTTCTGTCCCTGGGCCCATATGCTGAACGGGCCTGGGCTGCGAATTTACTGGGCCCACAAATTAAGAGGTATTTCCGTAGTCTTTGATCACGCGGTACTTTTTGGCGTCCCAGTGTTCGAGGTGCGCCTTCTCGAGACTCCTTTAACCTCAGGGTTGCAGACGACGTTGGAAATCGAGCCAGAGACATTTTGTCTGTAGCGTTCCTTGGGACGCTGCGTAAATTAAATGCCACCACCTCATCTTTTTAAATAAATAAGAGAGAAAGTTACTTTACCTACGCACAAATCCTTCAGTTTCCTCCCTTAGCACATCATGTTTGAGGCGAGGGTTGGGGAAAAGGAACTTTCTCCGCCACAGAGGCGCCATGTCCTCCTAAGGCTCAAAAGAGTGATGTACGGGTAAAGGAGGTATAAATTCAAGAGAATACTTCAGTTCGACAGAGGGGAAAGGGTGTTTCTCCCTCTTTTAGTCAAAATCCGAAGCAGGTTCTGGTCATGCCAGATTTTTGGTATGTCAAAAGAAGGAATTTCCGCCATCAACGCCGTCTGCCTTGTAGCAGGCAAATTTTTGCGGGGGCTCCCCAACTTCCGGTTCCCTGCACCTTTTCTGTAGATGGTGTTAGCCTGAGGTCAGGTTCCCTGCACCTTTTCTTCACCGGTGCAGGCCCCAAGTTGGGTTCTTTGGTTGCCCGAGTTATGGGCATGTAGAAGCGTCGAGGAATAGTTTCCTTAGACGACATCTTGGAACAGTAGCCAACCTCTCCTCTGCGCCTTTTTTCTTCGGCTTTTCTTCATTCTATTGTATCTTTTTTTCTTTTCACTTGCATAGTTAGTTGTAATGTAAGCTTGTTTTAGCTTTTCACTGTACACCGTACTGTTCCTTTGTCTTAATAAAAGATAAGTTTATTTCTTTACACATGTTTTTCTTCTCTGCAACAACTACTTTGCGCATGAATATTAAATGTAAGCTTGCCCTTAATAATATTCCGGGCAGAAAAATGCCTTAACACAGATTCCTACCAGTTTAAACTCACAAATATTATCAAGTATAACAAGGGTAAGCCTTAATAAATTAAACTCTTGGAACTAACCGGGATAACCGCTGAGTGCTGCGCGATGCATGCTAGACCAATGTCCGTGAGGGTGGCCGAGTAGCGAGGGACTTTGATTGTGTTTTTGGGTAATATATTGCACTATATCACATCGATCCCTTTGGTGTTGGGGATCCGAGGGTAGACTGGGGGATCCGTGCAGTTTTAGGGATCAACCCTACTGTTAACGGGGAGTTCTCCTCGGATGGATTTTAATGTTCAAGTAACAGTTTTTCTTTTATGTACTTGGTTTCCCCATAGGCTTGAGTCCGAGGACCATGCAAGGCCTTGGTTCTGTCCAAAACTTGTGGATTTTCTTTTATGTACTTGGTTTCCCCATAGGCTTGAGTTCGAGGACCATGCAAGGCCTTGGTTCTGTCCAAAACTTGTGGATTTTCTTTTATGTACTTGGTTTCCCCATAGGCTTGAGTCCGAGGACCATGCAAGGCCTTGGTTCTGTCCAAAACTTGTAAAATTTCTTTTATTCGGTTTACTTTTCGACCATAAGCCCCTATACCAGGGCGGGGAAAGTTGGCTTGAGGCCGGAAGCCCCTAGAGATGCCCGCGCCCTTGGCACTGTAAGGCGTAGCCCCTAGCAGAAGCTTATGCTGAGCAACAACTGTATGTCGCCGGAGTCGGAGGAAGCCCCAGGAATTTCTGCTTGCTAGAGAGCTGACTCTACCGCCACCTGCGCCAACGCGCAAGCGTTCCCACAGACGGCGCCAATTGTAAGGACACAATTCTCTGGCGGCCCAATAAGGATGTTGGGCTCGCGCATGAAAGATCCCTCACAATATGATTTGTAGAGAGTGGGCTTGAAAAGCTAGCCGTTGGTCACGGGGCGGTGCCCAGTCCTGGTTTTAGAGGAATTCGTGTAGAAAAAGGATTTGGGCTTGAACGTTTAAGCCCTACGGCATCGCATCCTATGGGATGGGCCTCCTCGGACTTGATCCGAGGACCATTAGGGTCTTACCCCGGTTACCCGATGATGGGTTTTTTTTTGTAATCTCAGGTGTTGTTGAGATGTTCTCACCCAGATCGTCTCCCTTTTTTGGAGGTGGAATGGGAGTCCCCTTTCGATTTACTTACTTTCTTCTTTTATACTCGTCTGCGTTAACTGTCCTTCGTCCACGTGTAGGGTCAATCTTTACAAGACTGATATTTGTCCCATCAGTCTAATCCCAGAATTGTTGGGGATGGTTGATAAGGCTGCAGAATACGGCTTTGTCAGGTGCAGAGTCTTATCTGGAAGGGTAGTAAGAATAACTTCCCCCAAGATATTTTGGATCTCCTTACAAATTCGTTCATATACCAGTTTTACCCCTTTATTCCGGTGGGATTCTGGATCTGCCGAGGACTGAACTGTCCTCGGCTGCCTCCCAAAACAATTTTGTGCTCTGTATTGTAGAGCTTGGGCCACAGCTCTCCTCGGCTTGGGCCTTCGGATTTTCCAAGAGCAACTGGGCCTGGCCCTTAAATTATTGGGCCCCACAGTGGGTTTTGCAACCTTTAATTTTATTATCTTTCAAAAGTTCAGGATTTTATTTAGTACTTTTAAAATTATATATTTTAATTTAGATAATTAAATTACCCTTTAGTTTAGAATATTTTAAAAAAATTTACCTTTTTTTTTTTTTTGAACAAAACTCATCATATATATTTATATTAAGTGTGAATTTTGAAAATCTAACCGTTAGATTGCATGATTACATCCTTAATTGTGATGCCCCAATTTGATTGATTGTGTGATGTGTGTGGGTGTGTGATGAGTCTCACATCGGGTATTTATATGTAATGACCCAAGGAAAAGTACTAGCCACATCTGCGCTATACCTCAAAAGGACTAGTCACAATTGAGGCTCCTTGTAGTTGTTAATAAAGCTCAGTTCAACCCAGTAAATACCCAATGTGGGACTCATCACACACCCGCCACATCTGCGCTATACCTCAAAAGGACTAGTCACAATTGAGGCTCCTTGTAGTTGTTAATAAAGCCCAGTTCAACCCAGTAAATACCCGATGTGGGACTCATCATACACCCACACACATTACACAATCAATCAAATTGGAGCATCACATTAATGCTTACAAAAAATCAAGAAAATCAAAGATCAATTGTTATGTCATCAAATAAATGTTATAATTTCAAGTTTTTGTAATCTAAAGTTGTATATAAAAAATAAGTTAATTGATCAAATGGTAAATAATATCCAATTTGAACGAAATTTGATATGCATGTTAAGAACATAAGGAACATAAAATTCAACAATTAAATTTTCAAAATTCACACCTAAATATATATATATATATATATGAGAAGTTTGAAGAGTTTGAGAAACTTTGTTCTTTTTTTATAGTTTATTATTTTGTGGCTATTTCAGTTTGGAGAAAATTTTTATTCTTTTCTTATAGTTTATTATTTTGTGGCTACTTAAATGGAGAAAGTATATCTTCTTTAGAATGTATACATTAAGTCTCTTACAAGTTATTACAACATATGGGAGTTGGAACCTATACACTTACAGGTCTCATGTGTTGTAAGAGAGCTGACTATATACACCCGGAATAGAATATCCTTCTCCCTCAAATATACCAATCGCAAGTGTCTTATATGGCTAGCTAATACAAGAATTTGCAGTCGTAGAAGGTTGAACCATCAAACTTACGTGCATTACTTCTCTTCTTTTTCTCCTCAGTGTCTTATTAACACACGGAACAAAAAAGTTGTGCACGAAATGAAAGGTAAAGCTTGAGTCCCGTGCAAACCAAACCTGAAAATAAGGATCGAGAGTGCCCCACCTCATCGATCTACGTTGATCCTGGTCGTCCATTTAGTCGACACCCCCACGTGCACGTACTTATCGAACCTCGTCCTACTCAGTACTTTCCACTATTATTCACCTTTTGTTACACAAAACAAAGGTCCCACTATCCATCTCCTCGCTATCCAAGACTACACGAAAACATAAAAATTGAGTCACCGTCACTTCTATTTTCTAACAAATTTACTCTTTTCTTCTTCTTTTTTGTTGGGAAGACTAACAAATTTACTTTAAAGGTAAAAAGTGCCCCCACCAATTTTTCACCCCACCGTCACTCTTCTATATTGTAACAAATTTAAGAAAACTTAGGTAGGTAAGGTTACTCCTTTCAATTGTATTTACTTTCTAGCAATATAGTTATATTGAATAAAGAAATTATTTAAAAAAAATTATCTTTTTAAATACAATTAAAGTTAATATTATGATTAATTTATCAATTTTATGATTTTATCACATGATTAAACTCAAAAAATAAATCACATGATTTTGTTAAAGCACAACATTTTAAATTATTATATTAAAAAATTCATTTTTTTAACTAAATTAAGAAATTATATTACTATAATTAATATAACATCATTTTTATAAAAAAGTTATTACTCATATATATATATATTTTTTTTTATTTTACACTTGTGTGAAATTGTGTCACTGATTTTTTTTTCTTTAACTTTTTTCTGTATTCAAAGTTCCCAACTTTACCCAAAGAGAAAAAGAAACCTTTTTCTATCTACGTGACTCGAGACCCATATAGACGTTCTTTCCACGTACACTGCCGCCCCCCCAACCTTTAATAAATGTAGTGGGTCCCGCATTTTAGTGGTCGGCACTTCCTCCATTTGCATCCTTGCCGTCAATTAAGCAAACCGTTTATGGCCGGTTTTGGTATGTCTATCTAAATAAAAGTTTTTAATTTTTTTGAAAATATGTGCAGGTAAAAAAAAAGGGTAAAAATATGTGTGATAATTTTTAAAAATTGAAAATATATGTTTAAATAAGTCTACCAAACAGCCTCTAAAACTTTCAAATTGCAATTTTTTTTTGGGAGAAGAGTTCAAAGAGCAAGCCAGAGAACTGGAGGTTTGAGTCACTGGGCTGTGACCATATATGCACACACCTCCTCAATTCCTATTAATGAATTATTAATAAGTATATCAAATGTAAACACACTATTTTTACATAAAATTGGACACCTTTCTTGATTTTGTACATGGAGTCCACCTTTAAGTACAGCTGACGTATACCTCACCCCTACACAGAATATAGGATTTAGTTTTTGATATTTTAATGTAATTTTTGGATTTTTTTTTTTTTTTTGAATATCGTTTTGTTTTTTTTAGAGAGTTTTTAAAAGTATTTTAGTCAATATTGGATGCTTGTATCATATAAATATGGTAGAGTTTTAGCTAGAATGAGAATATGTTAAATAATATTTTTTAGTGACGTTCTCCTTGTTTAGTCTAATACTTTTAACACGAATTAGTGTTTTCTTTTCCCCAAATTTTCTTCCTCTAGGCAAGCATAGACTCATGTAGGGGTGCTTACGGTGCAATGTGGTTTTGGGTATTTTTAGCACTGCACTTTACGGTGTGGTTTAGCCAAAATCATAACCACTCCACATCTAATTTTTGCGGTTACATGTGTTATGCGGTTTAGAGTTTAGTCAAAACCATAACCACACCGTACCTTATTTTGGTGATCACATGTGCAGTGCAGCATATAAGATGTGATTTGAAACCGGTATATTTTTTGAATTTTGGACTTTTCCTACTTAGCCCAAAACTAATTTTTCCCTTTGTTTTGGGCCAAGGTTTAAACTATTGAGCTAATTTTTCTTTATTTTAGGTTGGTTTTCCTAATCAATACTTGTTAGAGTTATTAAAAGATCTGTGATTCAATCTCCATTTACACTAAAAACTGATTGATATCTTGGTCTGATGATAAAAAAACTATCATCAGGAACAAATGCTATAAGTTGAAACTCTCCAAAAAAAATTTGAAAATTAGGGTTATTAAACTATTAAAAATATATTTAATATAAAAAATATATTAATATCTAGTGAGGGTGTAGTGCGGTACGGTTATGCTATTTTGTGAGCGGTTTGGTGTACACCCCTAGGCCCATGTATGCCTCCCTTTTTCTTCCCAAATTTAGTATTTTATAATAAATTCATAAAACTTGCCTTCCTAAAATTTCAATTTATGTTCATAGGATAAAAATGGTTGGTTAATATATAACTTGTGACCATTTTCTAAATAAAATATATTTAATGTAAACCATTTTCAGGAATTTTAAAAGAAAAACTTTTTTAGTGTTTTATGCAACTAAAATCCTTTAATAAAAAAAAAAAATTAGTAGAACATTAAGGGTTGTAAATAAAGGAAAAAGAGCATTCAAGCAAAATTACTCTTTTCTTTTTATTCTAAGTTAATTTTGGAGAGTATTATTCTCTTTTCTTGCTTTCTAGGTTCAAGGTTTTTACCTTATATTATGTTTGAATGGAGGGGGAAGAGAAGGGAGTCGAAAGAAGGAGATAGGAGGTGTATATGGTATTTTTGTTACATGTAACATCGCAATTACAATGTGTCTCATTGGTGGATGGAGTCCACACATTATGAACTTGCAACATGTAGAGGAAACAAAATATACTTTTTCGATTTGGAGTGGTCAGATGCCCATCAAAACCCCTCATTTCAATTCTCCCATATTGGAGATTTTAGAGGGTTTCATTTATATTATAATTTTTTAAATTACCAATTTTGACTTTAATTTTTTATATATTATAATTTGATAGTTACAATAGGAGATGAAGGATTTGAACTCAAGATGTTTTCGTTGAAAACACAAGGAAGTGTCAACCAGTTGAATTAGAAGGCTTTTGGCACCAATTATGCTTTTATGATATCAGTCTATATTTATATCTTTAAATTAAACAAAATTAGGTATTTTTTTTTTAAAAGAACAAAATTAGGTATAATTGTAAATTTATTTAATGTCTTATTATTTTCTTTCTTTTCCATTTTAATTTTCAAAACAATTAATGTGAGGGATATCTAATTCCCACCTCTACTTAATTTTTTTTTTTTTAATAATTTGATATTTAGGGAATGAGAAATTTAAACCCTAGATATCTCCATTGAAAACAACAAAAAAATATCGGTTGAATTGTAAGACTTTTGGCACCTCTAAGTAATTTTAAACACTGAGAGAGAGAGAGAGAATTGATAACCATTTTTATACCATTTCCTCTGCTTCCCTAAAACCTCGTATTCTCTTCTTTCTCCAAACTTCAAATGCACCCTTACCTTGCCTACTAAAGCTAATCTAGCTCGAAGAAAAATTTTATATGATTGCTTGAGAGAGATCATGACTCATTGCTCAAATATTTCCTTAGTGGATTTAGTAGACCAAATAGTAAAAAGGCAAAGTGACCTAGAGATTGCAATATTCTTCGCAACCAGCTCTATGATTTGGAGTAAGCAAAATGAAGCTCGTTACATCACTTCACACAGGGGTGTTCACCAAACTGCATAAACCACACCAAAACTGCCCGCAAAATGGCATAATCGCACCGCACCGCAAGTAATAGTGCACCGCACCGCACCGCACCACATCGCATGGTGCAATGTGGTTTGCGGTTTTATAATAAGAAAATCACACAAACCGCACCGCACCCTCTTTATATATTAATATATTTATTTATTTTTAATATTAAATATATTATTAATAGTTTAATAACTCTAGTTTTCAAAAAAAAAAAAGTTTAATAATCCTAGCAAGTGTTGACTAGAAAAGCCAATCCAAATTTTTTTTTTTAAAAATAGCTTAATAATTTAAAGTTTGGCCCAAAAAAAGGGAAAAATTAGTTTTGGGTTAAGTAGGAAAACCCTAAAATTTGAAAAATATACTGACTTCAAACTGCATCTTATACTTAGTATCACACATGTGACCGTAAAAATAAGGTGCGGTACGGTTATGGTTTTGGCTAAACTTTAAACCGGATTACACCGCACCGCACTGCACATATAACCACAAAAACAAGATGCGGTGCAGTTATGGTTTTAACTAAACCGCACCGCAAAGTGCGATGCTAAAAATGATCCAAAACCGCACTGCGAACACTCGTCTCCACATCCTAATCCCCCATTCCCATGCTCTAGAGCTATTAGAAGCTAATTATGGAAGCCTCCCTTTTGTGGGAATGTCTTGCTATTTTTAGAAGCTAATTATGGAAGCCTCTTCCTTTTGTAGGAATGTCTTGCTATTTTTTTATGGTAAATTTTAATGTAAGTTTGCATATAGACGCTGTGTTTGTTTGTTAGGGGAAGAAAAAGTTCTGTACTTGTTCTAGTTCTATCCTTGTTGGTCTAATTATGTTGTTTCACTTGGTTTTGGCTGAAGTTCCATTTGTAACGTGTTGTTTGCTCCTATTGCAAGACTGGTTCCTTACTTTGTTTAAAATCTTGTCCTTTATTCTCAAAAATAGTAATAATAATAATAATAATATTACTATTATTAATTTATTAGATCTATTCTACTTCTTCCTCAAAAAAGAAAAAGAAAAAAAAGATCTATTCTACTTATTTTGGCTGCGGAAGTAACACGTGTAGAACCCGTGTGATGTTTCTTAGTTTTACATTTACATTGGACTTCTTTTTTATCACACCAGCTGTCACGCAAGAATGATCTATATAGTATACCAAGGAACCTTCGTGGAAAACACGTTATTTGTATGCCTTTATGTCTCGCACGGACACACACACACTCATATATAATATTTATGCAAACCATAAGCGAAAGCAAAGAAAGTTGAACAGACTAAAATAAAGGCCAGGAAGTTCAAGAATTTCTGCTCTCAATATCTATCAGATTTGCACGCAAATGGGTTGGTCTGAATCACAACAAGGTTGCAAGAAGCACCCAGGTGAGAAGCAACTACCTGGGGTTTGTCCCTCTTGTCTAAGAGAAAGGTTGTCACAAATTCAAGGTCATTCAATAAACAAGAAAACATATGGTGGTGTTGCTGATTCTTATTCTTCATCACCATCTGTTGCTTCTTCTTCGACCTTTGTGTCTCCAGTTTATCGTCGACATCATCGTAGGCTTTCGGAAAGGACTGGGTCTATTTCTTTTACGGTGAGTGTTAGTCAAGGCTTGAAGAAGAGCAAATCAGTAGCTTTTGTTACGAGGAATCGAGCAGAGGAGGTTGCGGGTAGTTTGAAGAAGAAAGGAGGGTTTTGGACGAAGCTGCTTAAGTCCACAGGGAAGAGGACCAAAGAGGCTTTCATGCAGCCAAGAATTGGAAGCCAAAGGTTGGAGTAATAGTGGGAGGGATTGTTCTAATTATAACAAATGCTTTACGAAAATAAATTTGTATATAGTTTGTTTTTTTGGGTTTTGGTTTCGCTGTCTTTTAATGGAAGACTACTCTTTTTTTTTTTTCCTCTTTCTTAAACATGTTAGATTTTTGTAGAGATAGTTCAAACTTTTCAGATAATTGCTTTTTTATAGTCAAACCAATGCATTGGTTTTCGGTATAGATGTTTGGTTTAAGAGGGGGATTCAACCCTGTATCTATTAATTGTGTTAATTGAAACTCAAATATGCTGGTTAATTAGGCCCATATCAAAGCTGAATTTGATCAAATTTCTGGTTTGCACTAGGCCTGTAACAAGTGGAATTAAGAGATGCTTCTCTCTCTCTATTTTGGATTTTTTTTTTTTTGAAGTTTTCCTGGTCGAAGTGATAGAGATTTGTGGGGTTCCTCGCAACGTGGTTTGGTTTGAACTCTAGTTCCATAATGTTGAATGTTGACTTTTTAGTATTTTAATTCGCATTCGTGTAAAACATATGTAGAATTTTCCTTTTCATATATATATAAAGGAAATATAAAATCTTTGACTTTCAAAAGCCGTGTTTGATCGTGTAACCTTCTTTCCTCCACGCAAGTACGCAACCTACTCCGCTCAATTGGTAACTATTTCGATTGGATGTTTTATCCCGCCGTCTCAGTCAGCAGCAGTGAAGAGTTATTGCAATCAAACAAAGTCATGCCTCGTGTGCATTTTTTAAGGGGTTTTAACTAAAGGTATCTATTAATTTTCGAGTATTTGAGTATCGGAAGCTACTCATATCATTTTATTTTATTTTAATTTTTTGCTGGATAATTGTTTATGTAGGGTCTCGAACCCTGAGTTGAAGGTTGCTAAAGAGACCGGATACCATTTGGGTCAATCAGCCCGATGATAATTTATTTATGTTTATATATAAAAATATGATTTTTGATAATTTTTATGTTCAATGTATAATAAAAAGCTAAAAGTTAATGGTTTGTCCTGTTTTGGTTTCTTTATATCAAGCATGTCACATTGCACGTGCCAGTGTAGAAGAAACCAAAATAAGTACGCATATTCGAATTACTTGAATTTCAAATAATTAAAAATAAAATCATATTTAAAATATATCTTGTTTACTAGCTATATATTAGCTTGGGTTAAGTACTCTTATGTACTCTTATCTCCTTTAAACACATCAAGAGGTGCCGGGTTTTTTCATCAAATTTATCCAGATTTTTTTGCCATCAACTCTTTCTTTTAGCCTAGGTACAACCATACTTTAACCAACTTTTAGCAAATAAGCAATCAACAAAAAAAATTGCAACCATACATTAACCGAATAAGTACTAAGTAATCAACAAAAAGTTACATCCACATGCAGAGGCTTCTCTTTTCTTAAAGGATGGCTGAAAAAACAGCAGCTGTACTGCAAATTCACCCAATTCAGAAACCAATTGCTATAAATATATCATCCTGAGAATTTTGAAAGGAATCAAGGACACAAAAAGTGTACTATCAAAATGTCATCTTTGATTTCTGAAAATTCAATCGTTACAATTTTCCAGTATTCCCCAGTAGGGGAAGTAAATGCACAAAGCTATATTACTGTTACAATTCAAATTACAAAAATTTCCAAATTCCTACTGTTCTTTCTTTTTACACATCATGTTTATGAAACGTATCCTGCTCTCACTTTCCTATTATCTTCGAGTCCTTCAACTAGCACTAGCTGCAGATAAATGTATGTAGTTTTTAGTATAACAGTCCTCCCAGATTTCAGTTATATTGGAGGGATCCAACTGCCAAAAAAATCTGTAAGCACCACAGAATCAGCCAAATGCAGGACCTGTACATCTTCTAGGCAAGCTCTCCCAATTCTAAAACAATGACATTCATTTCTTCAGACAGATTATGGATATTATGTACTGGGGCCTGAATTCTTGACTTCAATCTCATGTTCGTCCTCATCACCAGAACTCCTATGGTCAGTAGACGGCCGTTTCAATCTCTGGAATATCTCGTCAAGAGACTCAGATGAGGAATCACGAGAGACAAGTTTAGTTTCCTGAGTTTGGCGCAAGGGAATAAATTTTTTAGCCCCTATGTTTGTCTTGAAACTTTGAAAACCAGTCTTCATGGATTCCCAAGTTGAAGCCAATCCAGAAGAAGGCCCACCTGTAATATTACCAGAGCGCGAGTTGCCCGCATCAAGCAAGGAGACCTTAGCCGAGGCAATGTTCTTCCCTACTGGCTCTATATTGGTAGATCCTTTTTGTCTACTCTGTTCTCTTATAGCAGCATACTTGTTGCTGATGACTTCTTTGCTTGAGCTATATCTACGAGCCTCTTCCTTCAAAGATTTTGAAGGAATTTCATGCATACCATCATGGGTTAAGCCAGTTGTAGCCTTCATTTCAACAGTGGTTCTATCCTGAGCATTTTTACTTTTAAGTAAGAAAAGGAATTACAACCAAAATTTTAAGTTTTAGATGAATGAAAATGAACATTCTCAAATGAGATAAACATCAGTGAAAGAGATTTTTCCTCCTCCATCCAAGTGTAAATAGCATGAGAGAAGTACATAAAAACCACAGAGAGAGAGAGAGTGAGCAAGTTATAGGGACCTCGTTTTCCATAAACAATATCCAAACATATGGTACAACAGATATTTCCAAGTGACACACACACACACAGAAAAACATATTATACAATAATTTGAAAAAAGAAAGCTTCCATTGTTTAGAATGTATTTACATACTGTGCTATTGCTGCCGGACTCGACATCTGTACCGTTGAAATTCCTTGCCAATGGAATAACATGTTCACCAACTTTGCGCCCTTGTTCAAGCCAAGTACGTTCTGAGAAAAAAAGGTCAACTTACTAGGTATACACGTACATATCCAAAAGGTTTTACATTTAGGCATAAAATTCAATCTAGTTCAGAGCTAGTGGAAGAAAGTACCGTATGCATATTGATAACAAGTCATGGTATGCTTACCTTTTTGTAGGATAATTAATCCAGATGGATCAAATCCATCCATATCATCTGCCTCAGTTTGAAATCTAAACCTCTTCCAGCTCCCAAAAAAATCAATTACACGGTCAAAGAAATTGCTAGCAACCAAGAGGGTGTATATCACCATGATAAGTGGATAGATTCTGTTAAACTCATCTCCAAAGAAAGGAACAACTTTGTCGATGGTCCCCATTCGCTGTAGTCAGAATTCCATAATACACCAAGAGAAATGAATCAATCATTAAATATGATATGGAGAAGTGGGGTAGAAATTCTCATGCACAACCTCTAATGGTTAGTAGTCTGTTGGTCCACCACCCAAAATACTGATTACATCCAAAAAAACTAAAAGGGGAAGCAAATAAATAAATGACATGAAATCCTAACACAGAAACTGGCTGGAAAGATAACATTTTGAACCACATAAAATATTAACAGGAAGCACTCTGAAGATTCATGGAAAACCAAAGAAAGTTAAGAACACAATATTTTTTTTTCTTTTGAAGGGGAATCCATTAATAAACACTGCTTTGCAGAGCTTTTCCAAACATGTACAGAATGTTCCCTAAGAGCCTCCCCAAAGTATCCAAAATTTAGTGTACAGAAGTCCAAGTCAAAATTGGATCCCCACTGAGAACACCCTGTAACTGCAAACTGGGAAGAGAATGACTCCATGGGAAAATTATAAAGACTAAGATGAATGTCTCATATCAAACATCTAGGATAAAACTTTTTATTTTCCCTCTTATATATATATGCTGATTATTATATTAATTTACTGCAGAAGAATGATTCCCATAAACAAATACACATCATGTTTAAAACAAAAGAAAAGGGCACTGTATATGTTTTCTCGCACAAAACATTACAATTCAGTCAGAAACACAAAAAAAAAAAACAAAAATCTTGAGTATCTTATATTTTGCCACCTGGTTTTCTAATCTTTGCATCAGGTGGGACAACCCACATATATCATTTTCTTGATTAACTTTCTGCTTAGGCTAGATATACATTTTTAAAACTGAAAACAAAGTGACAGAGAATTACCTTTTCAAATATGGTATATACTTCGTAACCAAGACTAATGAGATTGAGATAGTTGTACGAAATCGGAGGAGCATACCGAGCAACCATCCTGGCAGAAATATTGAAATGGGATATGAAGTAAATTTTAACAGAAGAGGAATAAAGCTTAGTTCAATTTGCGATGATCGAGATATGAGGCAGAACTTACGAGCATATCATAAGCAAGTTAACTGAGCTTGTTTGCCTTGGCGTCAATGAGTAAAACATAAACATTCCAACTTTGAACAAGGAATAATATGTGCATATGCACATATACATCAGAGGAACAAAGGCAAAGACCTGGGGAAAAATTGAACCAATCAATTTATAATTGTTCTTTATTGGTAACATTTGAACCTAAAATCTACACCACCCCTTAACCACTTGAGTCAAAGCCCAAGGGTAAATCAACCAATATATAACCACCAGCAGTAAGCAGGACAAATAAAGGAAGAGTCACGTCATACATACCTATGACATAATGCACAAAATAATGAACAAGCACGAAAGTAGAGACAGAACAAATAGCTAGAGGTTTACATTTTTGCAACTTAACATCAATAATAGAAAATGTTGTAACACTAGGAGTAAATAGAATCAAAAAAAAAAAAAGACTTGAGCAATGCAGTGCAATGGAAATGTGAGAATTTATGTATGGGAAAATCAGTTGTGAAGAAGAGAGTGAATGAGAGAACAAGAAAAACTGATTTTCAGAATTGCCGAATGTTCACATTCTGAAATGGAGAATGCAAAATAAATGCCAACTGCGATGGCACTAGATTTTAAGGCAACACTTTATTATTTCAAAAGGGAGGGGGGGATATAACTGAAATTTTTAGCAGAAATTAAAAGAGTCAGACCAAGTATGAGGGAAGATTTTATGGTAGAAATAACATTTTTTAGTAGATAATATAATGAAACAAAGCACAAAGTTCCCACCCACTCGACTTTCAGATCATCTCTAAACCTTTAAAATCAATTATAAGTCACGTACAACTTATTTAGTCCATGACT
The DNA here is from genome assembly GCF_001633185.2 of Quercus lobata. Classification (NCBI taxonomy): domain Eukaryota; kingdom Viridiplantae; phylum Streptophyta; class Magnoliopsida; order Fagales; family Fagaceae; genus Quercus; species Quercus lobata. Next base: position 48,135,138 of record NC_044909.1, read on the forward strand.
CACTGGATAGTTTAAAGAGTACTGGTCCATCCATGAAATGGAGGCAAGGAAAGGAAATCAAACCGAAATTATTAATGTGCCTCATTCATTTTGCATTTACGGTCATTCAATTTCTTGTAATAAACAGTCAAGCAATCAAAAACTGAAAGCAAGTGCGTACAATGAACATTTATACAGACCAATGATCCAAACATCCACATATATACAAACCAATACAGACCAAATCAACACGTAGGTAACTTTGATAGGTATTCTTAAGAAATTAAGATTCAAAACGGAGCTCGATATACTCACTTCTAGAAGTGTTCTCTCCTAAAAGATGAAAGAAGTGATCTCCAACAGACAAAATGCAACTTGTCTAGATGAAACAAAAACTTGAATCTATTAAAATATTATAATCTACCTGCACAAGAACTTCTTGGTTTCTAACTGAATTTACAAGGATTGAGAAAAGAGATAGATCCACTCGACTAGATAGTAAAGTTGCCTCTCCTAATAGAATTGCAGCTGACATGATACCAAGTATGATAGCCAACAGTTTCTCAAGTTGCTTTCTGAGGATGCATCGCCATAAAAATTCTGCAAAATGAACCACCATTTATTGTAGACTTGAAGACCACACCAACAACTACAAATAAGTTATTTATTCTAGACAATTAGCTACTAAATATTAGAACAAACCCAACTCATATGGTCAAACTAAGGCAGAAATGATAAATAAAGTAAGAAAGTTATTCAGCACAATTCAGAAAGGCCAAATATGCCCCAAAATAAGAACATGACAATGAGGAACTTGAAGTAATTTGTGTATCTGTGAGTGTAATGCAAGACAAACTAGAATGTAAAGAACATGAAATATAAAGTATAAACCTAAACCTAAACCTAAACCTCTAGGAGTCAACACCTAGGTTTGCTGGAGTTGACACCCGACCATTGAAATAATAATAAGAAAAACTTTATTATCAATCAAATTCTGTCATACAAAACTTTTCTTGCAAAAAAAGAACTTAAACTCCTAATCCAAATAGGAAAAGAAAATAATAAATTACATAAAAATGAAATCCTAATAACTCAGAGATTGGCTTAGGTCCTTAGGCCCAATAGACAGCAGACTCCTTATGTTTTTGTGTCCGCATCAGTGTGTGTGCACGCAGAAAAATAAATATTCAGGACAAGACTGTGCAGCTCAACTTTAAAAAACCAGCAAACTAGCAGAACATAGAGAATTGTTTTTGTACCATTATTTTCACATTAGCAAAAGGTAGTTTAAAAGTAAATAAATAGATCCTCGGTTAAAACAATGCTCATAAAAAGTAGACAAAAGAACCAGAGTTCATGCACATTTGTAAAATTTAAGGAAAAAACCAATCAATATAGAATGCTTACCTGCTGTATCAATGAGAGACCCTATTTTGCCAGTTCGAGCAGGTTTAAGGCTAGAAACGTACTTCCTAAAATAAGAGATAATCAATGTTTAAGTTCATGAACAAACAAGCTGGGACATGAACTCAAATAAATCAAATAAGAAAAGAAAAGAGTAATTTGGAACAGACCATCCAGTTGAAGAACGACGTTCGTAATTTTTTACTGTATCCTCCAGTTCAAGAGCCTCCATGACGTATGACATATACTCACTGAAAAATTAACAATTAAATAAGACAAAATAGAGGCTAACCACCAAAGTATTCACACAGCCAAAGAAGAATTTTTTTTTTGATAAGTAATTACTGCTTCATTGTATAAAGACAAAAGTTACAGAAGGGACCAGAGTACACAGGCATTGTGCTAAGGGCCACCAGAAAGCAAAATTATAAAGCAAGAAAATTACAATTATCAAGCAAATCGGCCAAAGAATTAAAAGTAAAAAGTAAAAACACCCGAAGCTTTTGTCCACTCAAATGAAGTCCAGAAGAATAGCAGCTCCAAATCATGAATCAAAAAAGTGAAGGCGTAGAATATTGCTTGAACCATGAGGAGTTTCTCTTCTTCTTTTTTTCTTCCAAAAACTAAATTCATTAGAAAATGCCAAGCAAGTGTAAAAGAAAGTATATCTGAAGTGCACAAAAAAGATGACCTTTTAATGGTAGAAATTAATATATACACACACTAATAATTAAGAAAATCTGACACAAGAATGATGTCTTTAAGTTATATCCCGATCATCAAACCTCTTCAAAAACATTGTTCTTCCTCTACACCACAAGCACCAAATCAAACACAGAAATTTTTTTATTTATTTAGTTTAGGAATGATTTAGGAATGACAAGGACCATTTTATGACATGAATGCAGCGTAAAAATTATTCCTTTCTTTGGTTAAGAATAACTTGCTCTAGGGACCCTGGTCCCTGATGAAAACATTTTTTATATTTAAGTTTTGACCTCAAGGGGAGGGAAAGGGAACATGTGACAGAGAATCAAACATAGTTTTAGGTTGTGTAAAAGATGGCACTGCACCCCTTCTCTCCCCCCCACCACCCCCCTACACTCCCCCAAAAAAAAGAAGAAGAAGGGAGATGGGGGGGGGGGGGAATTGGAAAAGTTCAAAATCTAATTTATCTGTTTGAGCAACTTAGAATGTCCACAGAAATTATTGGAATAATGGAGGATGGGTAGAAAATCTAAAAAGAATGTACAACCTATGGAGATAAGAAGTGGTTCCTGATCTTTTCTCTCGTGCTTTGGGTAAAGACGCCTGGATTTCTGAGTTGATTACTATTACATCAGACGGTGGTAGTAGTTGGAATATTCAACTCCACCGAGCTCCTGATGATTGGGAGGTGGAGAGAGTGGATGCTTTTTATGAGCATATTTATTCCAAAATGCCCAAGGGTGAGGGGGTTGATAGTTTGTTTTGGAATTTAACCCCGAAAGGTGTTTTGGATGTGCGCTCATTCTATAATTCCTTATCTACTCCTCCTACCATTCCTTTCCCTTGGAAGTGTATTTGGAGTGTTAAGGTACCTAGAAGAGTTTCAGCTCAAGATAGTATTCTTACTATTGATAACCTTGTAAAAAGGAGCCTGCCTTTGGTTAATCTGTGTTGTTTGTGCTGCTGTGACGAAGAAACAGTGGATCATCATTTACTTCATTGTCATACATGCCTTATGGTGAATTTTTTTTTTTTTTTTTTTTTTTTTTTTATACAGTGGGTGATGCCAAGGATGATTGTTTCTCTTCTTTGTGCATGGGAGAATTATTTGGGGATACACTCTTCTTTGGTCTGGAATATGGTGCCAACCTATTTGATGTGACTAATTTCGAGGGAACAAAATACCCGCACTTTTGAGGATGTTGAGAAATCTGTTGATCTTTTGAAGTCTTTACTAGTTGGGACATTGTTTGGGTGGTCTCGTATTTGGGGTTTTACACAATGTATTTCTCTATTTGATTTCCTGCATTCTGTTTTCGTTTCTCTGTGATTTTTTTGTATTTGTTTCAAGTATAGTCTATTCATCATCATGAACATGATGTACTTTTTAATTAATGAAAATATCTACTACCTTTTAAAAAAAAAAAAAGTGGTTCCTGATTACTTTTAACAGATAATCCAAAGCCATTATTAGAGGGTGATGTCATAAGTGGTGAGAAAATGTAAAGCAAGACATGGATAACCTTTTGTGTGTGTTTTGTTGTTGTGGGGGAGAGAAGGGGGAGGCAGGCATAGATTTCAAGGAAATTTCTTCATTGAGAAAAAATAGAATATTCAACTAATCAATCTGTTTACCTTTTGTAACGGTAATACTCCTCTCGAGCTTGTCGAAGGTGACGCCTAAGTGTTGCCATTGATTTTTCATCTGTATCATAGTCCATATCGTTTTCCCCTAATTGGCCACCTTGTGGTTTGAAGGCTGGATCTTCCTTAAACTGGAAATTAAAAATTCATCTTTAAAATAGGACAAAGAAAAACCTTGTTGATCCAAGTGAAGGCTTCAAAAAAAATATTTCAAGAAAAAAAAAAGGATGAAAATACCATTTTAGTTAACATATTATCGATAACATCCATATAGGGCCTCAAAGGATCCCGCTTTGACATCTGATTGGACGTTGCCTGAGCAACCTATCAAAGCAAACCATAAATTCAAAAGGTAAAATAAAATGATGAGGAAAAAAAAAAAAAAAAGGACCTAAGAAATGTATAACAAATTAGTTAGAATAAAGCAATCATGTTCAATGCACACAAAGCAACAATTAGCTTTCCATCCTTAGCAGAAAAAAAAAATATCAAATCCAAGTGTCTCATTATCTTTGAAAATATGAGACAATATGATTTCTAGCTCTTAATATCATCCTAGTTGGCAAGATGTTTAGGTAATTGACCAAATTCTGGGCAATAGACTAGAGTTAAGGTAGAAAAATGAAAAATCATCATACAACAAGAAGTCATTCAAGAGAAATGAAAGAATGAAGCATCAAACATGATGGTGTTGGTCTCGCAATTCTTCTTCAACTAAGTGTTTGCTTAGTAATATAACAACCTGTTTCAAACCAACAGGATAAGTGCATACTGCCCATAGTTTCTGGAACTTATAGAATAACTGATTGGGAGGATTTCAAGAAATGGTTCGACTTCAAATGGACTCTGGATTATAAAAGCTGGTTATTGCCAACAACAATGTCCCAAGGTAAACCTTGAAACCATAGACAAACTGCAGGGTTGGAAACCTTGTCTACAGATCTAACTGAGAGCACATGATCATAATATAAAGGGAAAATTTTAGAATTGATATGAACATTAAAAGTTTGTGGATTATGCACCTGATTATTATAGTTGATCAAAAAACTATTAGTAACTGCACCCTTATCATGGTTGGGTTGCTTAACCAAGCCTTGCTTGGAAAGTGATTATTGCATTTTAGGAAAGAATGTAACAGGTTAGGGCGTCAGGTTATAGCAACCAAACATGGTGTGGCTAGAGGGGGCTGGTGCACTAGAGGTGTTAGAGGGACTCATGGGTGCAGACGTGGAAGAATATTAGGGCAGCTGCAAAGAGTTTCTTCGGACAAGTGGTGTATGCTACAGGAGAGGGTCATTGTATTCGTTTCTGGCACGATCCTTGGAGTGGGCATATTCCTCTATAGGACTGCTCTGTGTCTAAAGAAGCTTAAATTTTTTACTTGGTTATTTCTACATTAGAAGGGGGAAGTAGGAGCTGGAATTTACAATTTTGTTGAGCTTTTCATAACTGGGAGTTGGAGGGTGTATTTGTTTTTAAAGCTTTTTTATTCCAATATGCCAAGGGGTGAGGGAGATGATAACCTGGCTTGGCAATTAACTTGAACTAGTGTTTTTGATGTGCACTCTTATTATAATTCTGTGTCAAGTCTTCTTACTGCTTCTTTCCCTTCCCTTGGAAGAACATTTGATGCATAAAGGGGCCTAAAAGGTCTTTCTTTTTATGGACACTAGCTTGGGGTGACTAGTGAGATTCTTAGCATTGATAATCTTGCTAAGAGAGGTCTACCCCTAGTTAATTGGTGTTTGCTTGTGTTGTTGTGACGGAGAAACTGTGGATCATCTTTTGCTCCGCTTTAAGTTTGCTCATGCTTTATGGAGCGAAGTTTTTTTGATGTTTGAGATCTAGTGGGTGATGCCGAAATCAGTTGCTTCTCTTCTATTTGCATATGCTTTATAGAGTGAAGTTTTTCTGAAGTTTGAGATCTAGTGGGTGATGCCAAAGACAGTTGCTTCTCTTCTATTTGCATGGAGGAATTTGGTTGGTGAAACACTTTTCAAATATTTGGAATATGGCTCCAACTTGTTTGTTGTTAATTTGGTGGAAATGCAAAACCCATACTTTTGAAGATAACGAGACCTTTAGATCTCTTAAAGTGTCTACTAATTAGGACCTGGTTTTAGTGGTCTCATATCAGGGGTTTTGCGCAATGTATTTCTATTTATGATTTTCTACATTCTGTTATTTTTTCTTCTTCTAGAGTTATCTGTAATTGCTTCAAGTACAGAGTGTTCATCATCGTGAACACGATGTGCTTTTTCTTTTTTTCAATAAAACTTCAATTAACTATAAAAATAAATAAATAAAGAATTGGGAGCAAAAGAAAAGGAAAAAGAGAAGAAAAAAGAAAAGAAAAGAAAAGATAACTCGACTGTGCTTGGATGGAAAAAACAAAAGACTTACTACAATAGCATTTGAAAGTTCTTGATGAGCATCATCAAGCTTAACAGCAATCTTCGCAATTTTATGAGAGAGAACTTTTTGACGGATGGTCCAGTCTGCATTTTTCCAAATGCTTTTCGGAATTTCACTCAAGCCAAAGCCAAGAAGAAATGCACCTGTAACAAGTCCAAAAGTATTTGAGCAGCCCATGGCTAAACCCAGAACACCACCAACCCTGTTAACAAAGGCATCAAGCAGCAACAAATGAGAACATAGCTTAGCTGCACCACAGAGAAATAATTTTTAAAATATATATATTAAAAAAAAAAAATATATATATATATATACATATATATATATAGTAACCATGTAAGCTAGCTTGACACAGCCACACTTGACAAGTATTAAAAACAAGAGGGGTGGGGGGATAAACAATTAACTGGGCAAAAATTATTAACTTTTTAATGAATTATTAGTATTGAGATGGCTTATTATAACCACCCACGTTTCATGTATATAAAGATTTTGGGTGAACACCAAATTTAATGCGCAAAATTGAATACTCAAATATAACATTCTTCTTCCAAAAAAAAGGTAGGCAGTGTTAGGGTAAGGGGAGCATCACTTTCAAAACTTTATTTGGCTTTCATGAAAATGTCTATGAATTCTCACATTCCACCTTAGTCCCCCCCACCCCCAAACCCAAAATCCAACTAATTATCCAAGACTAAATAAACCAGGCCATCTCTGTCAACTAATCAAGCGTACAAGTTAGGGTACAAATCCTTTAAAGAATGTTTTCCACCCTTACTCCTGAGCCATCCCTGACATCAAAGTTCACATGTTGGATGGAGCAATCCATCATAGGCTACACCCATAGGTCCCTCTATTTAGTTTTGAATTCCAGCCACTCCCTTCCACCCTAGACTTCATAGCAATCACCTATCACCATAAGTGTGTTTCTTCATTCCCAAAGTGCCATAACCCTTTCCCCAACAAGGATTGATTAAAGCTCCCTAACTTCTTAACCCCCAAGCCACCTTCAACAATCGATGAACAAACAATATCCCATGCCACCAACGAGAATTTGAAATCCTCTTCCAAGACAATAAGACACCCCACAAAAAAATGATCTCTCTAGGCTTTTTGCCACATACATGGGAATAGTAAATAAAAAGAGATAATATGTTGGTAAACTTGAATGCGTATTCTTCAACAATACTACCCTCCCTCCCTTTGACAAATATAACTTCTTCCAGCCAAACAATCCACATTCCATTTTCTCTAAGATAGGATTCGACAAACATTGCGCCTTAAAGGATGCCCCCAAAGTTATTCAAAGGTAAGTCATCACCAAGCTCCCAATTTTACAACATAGTATATCTGCTAGTTAAACCATGTTACCCACATTACCAACCGGTACCACTTTACTCTTTCCTAGGTTAACTTTCAGACCAGTAACGGCTTCAAAGCAAGTTCACACTATTCTGATATAAAGAATTTGCTGGGAAGAGAACATTTTGAGGAGACTCCAATTGAGAGGTTAATATAACATATAGGAACACCACTTAACCCAAAAGCTCAAAACTATGAGTATGGGCCCAATTATATTATATTAATCGCTCATTCTTCTCATTAGCATCCAATGTGGGATTTCAATACTTAACCAACCACGCTACTCACAAGTGAATATTTCAACAAATCTCCCCTTTCACATGCAAGTCTTCTACCAAATCACTTCTAGCACTTCAGTTAGTCTCCCCCTTGAGCGGAAGCCTTTTTCTTTATAATTTAAGTGTCATGCATCACCATTACCAATAGTGTGCCCTTTACTCAACCATAGGTGGGGTGAACATGGGAATCTTCCTTGCACAACTATAGGAGTCACCAACATGCACCTAGCAAAACCTTTACTCAGCCATGGGAGTCTTCCTCATTCTACTTGGTGGAATCTACTAGCAAACACTTTCCCTAGAACCATCGACTCTGATATCACTTGTTAGGAAGAAAACCTCCCCCAATTGAGAGGTTAATATAACATATTGGGAAATCACTTAACCCAAAAGCTTAAGTCTATCGATGCCCAATTATGTTATATTAACCACTAATTCTTCTCATTAGTATCCAATGTGGTACTATGCTACTTAATCAACCACGCTACTCACACGTGAATATTCCAACAAAGTTTGTTCAATATTCACATCACAAAATAAAATGGTTTCATCAACAAATTAAATAAGGGAGAAAATTAGCCCCTCAGTTGGAGCATGCCCTACCCGGAACCCAGTAATAACCCCCCCCCCCTCTCCTTTCCCTCCTTATTTTTCTTCAAAATCCTATTTAACACCTCCATAACCAGTACAAAGAGCACTAGGGATAGCAGGTCACCCTGCCTTAACCCCAGAGAAATGGACAGAAGGTATATATATGCATGAATCTAATTCCTTCACTTCTCACCAAACTCCATTCTACCCAATGGATAAAGTATCACATCCCAATTAACATGAACATAAGCTTTTTCGATATCCAACTTATAAATCACCCATTAGCAATAAGAACCAAGTCTAGAATTTTTTGACATTTTTTTACCTCTACAAAAACATTCTACAACTCAGAGAATGTTTATGATTATGTTTACTAAACATTGTTTTCATTCTATTTGCCAACACCTTTACCAACTGTTTATACACACTACCCAACAAGCTAATAGGCTGAAAGTCCCTAATATTAGTGGTATTAAACTTTTTAGGAATTCAGGCAATAAAAGAAACACTAAGGGATTTTCAAACTCAGGCTCTAGGTCCAACTAATAGCAAGCTCCATCCGTAAGACCATTGAGTGGGCTATCTTCTTTTTGCATATACATTCATAGGTTTGCATAATTGGAGGCCTATATCTTGTGTAAATACCATAATTTTAGCTTCCATTAATAGATTAGGCAAAATCCAACTGCAACTAATGGCCTCACCTACTTCAAAAAATTGGAGATCTCTCCCTCCCCCAACATACAAAGACACATTGGATCCATGCTTCTATGGGTGTGCTCTCTTCTAAACAATCTTCCAGATGCATGTATTTTAAAATGTCAAATCCATCAACTTTCTTAGGTCAAATTAACATTCTTTAATCTCTTTGTTCTTTTCTAAAGAATTTTCAACATGCAAATATGCATTATTTCAAATTTACAAATTACAAGTCACCATGATTGTGACCAAGATATTTTATTTTAGTACAAAGAGGCTATAACAAAGTCAAAAAACAAGTTCCTTTATGATGTAGAAACATTTCAACTTGATACAAGAATTTGGTTTAATGACCCCCTATGAGCTCTAGGCACCTAAAAGGCAAACCTAAGATCATATGGAAAGAAACTATAATCCATATGGAATAAAAATCAACTAAAAGAGAGTGAGAAAGCGAGAAACAGACCCCTTCTTACGCATCAGAACAACGAGAATAAGTCCAAAGAGGCCAATAGATCCCACAACTATGTAAAAGATGAAGTTAGCATGTAGGCTAGTCTTCAATCTTTCTTTCACAGTGAAGTCTCCAGCATCTTCATAACCCTGAATAAGGGGCACCACAGCCCTGCTTAGAGATAAAATAACTTAAATATATGAGGAAACATAGAACAGTTAAAACTAATTAGAAATCTCTACAGTGAGTTTGACCAGCTTATGCAGTAAAAGGTTAACAAATTGACAAGTAATAATATATTGCACAATTATGACACTTAAAAAACCATAGCCATCTGTATTTATGAAACACGTTAAGAAACCAAAAGGGAGTACTTCAAAAATATGCAAACGTGCATATTCATCTAGCTTGCACAGTTTAGGTGTGGCACGCTTTGCATTAAGTAGGTTAAAACTTCATTAAGCAGATGAAAATATAAGAATTAATACTACTAGGAATGAAACCATATAACATATACACACACACATACAAGAAAAATGCAAATAGAAAACCATGGAATGAGCATGTCAGTCACTTTCAGCATAGTGACCAAGTTATGTATAAGAAAGTCTGTGTTTGCACGGCATACCAAGTAAGTAAAAACGTACTCCAATATGACCAGCTCCAAAAGAAGGAAATCCCTCCATTCTGGTTATTATGCATAGTCTGCACGTGTAAGAAGCAGCAACATTAATCAAACCAAACCAATCATTGCGTGTGTGCACACACTCGCGCACATACAGATGCTTCAACAAATCCATAGTCCATTTAAAAACCACTAGAAAAAAATATACGCAATAACAACTTCGGATGATCTCAACTTTCAGCTTCAAATCAAAAGAGACATTCCTATATACAAGAGAAATAAAATTTTAAACATATATGAAGTTCTATATTTTTAGGATATGCCTAAAGACTCGTGCAAAATACTATAAGATTGTAAAAGGACTTATATCAAGTTATGATTTAGGGAAAACTAACAATAGTACTCCTTCTACAACACCCACAACACTTTCACAGCAAATCCAAGGCAGTAAATTGTTATTGGCTCTAATTTGAATCCACTACTGAAATTACTTTTTTGCTCACCGGTAACAGCCAATAAGAACCTGCCACTTAAAGATTTGTTATAAAAGTGTTGCGAAGATGTTACGGTCATAGCATTTCTCTAAATTGTATAAAAATTCAGCTACAAAAGAAAAGTTAAAGAACATGCTTTGAATTAAGCTCAGGCCAGACCAGGCCAAAGCCAATCTTCACCAAAATTGAACCCTAAATCACAATCACACACCAAAACCGAACCCTAATTGCCAGAGTCAATGAATAAAAACAAAAAAACAGCAGCAAAACCAATGCACAATGTTCAATCGCTCCGATTGAGTTTCGTCTAATCCAGATATGAATTTACGAATAACGAGTAAATCAAGTTTTAAAAAAAACGGAAGAAATGAAACGAGAAAGAAAGGAAAGGAAAGGAAAGGAAATGGTAGTGGTAGTACGTACCGCCCAGATGTCGGCGGGGACGAGGACGATGATGGAGAGAGAGCAGAACCAGGTGTATCCGACTGTGAAGAGCACGTATCGAGGGGCCTCTGGTCCCGCGAAGTATCGCAGCGTGAAAATCACCATGCCTACCGTTAGAGGCAGCGAGATCATATAGAACACCCACATCTCTCTCTCTCTCTCTCTCTCTGCAACTTTCTCTGGTTTTAGAGATTCGAAATTCGGTGAGTAGACAGGAAAAACTGAAAAAGTAAAGAGAATCCGAGGGGAGCGATCGCTGCGATTTGGAGCTAAAGAGAGGAGTTTGTGTCTGTGCAAGCCCGGCCTGCTTGCGTTACGTGTACAGGGGGATCGGTTTTTCTTTTTTTTTTCTTTTTTACTCAACTGTAGTGTTCTATAAGGTTCGCGCGATATGCGCTAATGCGTGCATTCAGCAGCAGCGAGAGCTGAGTAACGTTTATTTATTTTTGTTTTTTAAATAATAGTAATAAATAGAAAATATATATTTTTAGTAAATTACATTACTTAAAAGAGAAGTGATTATTGTATCAAATTTGAATTTATCATTAAGATTGCTTTTTGACCCAATAATAACAATCAATAACAATCTGTCACTTAGAATTTGTTGTAAAAATATTGTAGACAGCATTTCTCTACTTAAGATTCGTTTGAGATCCGCTTATTTTGCTGAAACTGAAAACTTTTTGCTGAAAGTATTGTAAATAAATGTAAAAGTTAGTTGAAATAGTACAATAAGACTCATGAATAGTATCAAAAAGTGTAGTGGGACACATGAATAGTAGCAAAAATAAGTTGAATAGTAAAATAAATTGACAAAAATATTTTTTACCAAACACACACTTAAAAGTGTAGCCATTGCCTAGGTAGCATGTACACGTGCATGCCATGGCCTTGGTTGCATGCCATGATCTTAGTTGTGTGCCCTAAAAATTACATTGTTTGTGCTTTTATTAATCAATGCAACCATAAGTATGAATGTAGTTGTAATTCTAGAATTTAAGGACTGTTTGGTAACATTGTTCTAGTAACGTTGTTTGTATTTTTTGAAAATATATGTGGGAGAAAAAGTGTGTAAAAATACATATAATATTGTTTAAAAACTAAAAAATATTGATCAAATAATCATACCAAACGGCCCCTAATGTTACAGTGGTATATAGTAGGGTGAGACTAGCTTTGGGAGAGATTAAAACGCATTTCTATCATAAATACATCAACGGTCACTTCTGTCATAGGGATCCAAATCCCAACTACTTCAATAGTCATATCTATCAGTGCAGTAGTTAGATCCAACACAACATTTAAAGATTAAAATGCATAAACAACTACACAAGATCCAAAGATTAAAACACAAAAACCCACAACTACGGCGAATCTAAAAATCAAAACATATTCAAAATCTCAATTACCTTTATGATTTGATCCATAACATGGAGGGTTTAGCTAGGTTGGAGTTCTCAATACGAGGGCATCTGAACCTCAATGGCATCATTGCTAATATGAAAGAGATAGTTTTAAAGAAAAAGAGAAAACAATACATGAAAACCGAGAATGAGGAGGAAGTAGAGAGTTTTGTTTAATCTCTACATAAAATAATGTGTTTTAAGGAGGATGTATCCTACAAAATAGTGCGATGTGGTTTTTGTTAGAATTTTGAAATGGGAACCAATAGCCACATTGGCTGATGAGCGATATCTTCAAAATCTTCAATTGCCAACTTGTGCATTATTGACAACACATAAGAGGTAGGGCTGTCCAACCCACTCACCCACTCGCCTGTACCCGACCGGCGTTCACCCGATCCGACTGCTCCGGCGGTCAGCTGTGGGTCCCGAGCTCCAAAACCCGATGCCGGCAAGTCGATTTCGAGTCCCCTCTTTCACAACCCGTGAAACTCGACCCGCCCGAAGACATCAAATTTTGGCAAATTCTCCAGTGATTCCAACAAGTTTTCAGCTTGATTTGGCAGATTTCGGCGACCAAAACAATCAGATCCGACATAGATACACCAAATTTGGCGATTCTTAGCACGATTTGGGGGGAAAATCATCAGATTTAACGAAATCCTCACCGGATCTTGGCCGGATCGGGCGAGATCTCGCCGATTTTGGCCGTTTTTCTGTGTTTTCCATTGGGTTTCGGCCTCACCCGAAACCAATGCCACCCGTCGGCAAACCAACCCGTGAAACCCAACCCTCTTAATGGGTCGGTTGCGGGTTGAGAATCTGCCCACCCGATCTCTTATGGGTCGGTTGCGAGTTGGGCACAAACCCAACTCGCCCGACCCATGGACACCCCTAATAGGAGGGATACAATTGGATCAGCTCCAATTGAGTTTATCAATTCCAATAGGAATGTATAAAGTCATACCTAATGTGCTGCACCTAAGAAGATGTAGGACGAACTCAATAGGTGATGCAATTGATGCAATCGCCTAAGGCCCCCACTTGTAAAAAATATATATATATATATAATATATTTATCTATATATTTTAATTAAAAAAATTTTAAATACTTTTATTGATCAATAAAATGCATTAAAAACACCCCATTGTATCCTAAAATGTAGAAGATTAAAAAGGAAAAAAAACAAAAAAACAAAAATAGTCAAATTTAAGCTAACAAAATTAAATTTAGGCTGGACAGCACGTGTTCTACACAGTCGTGCACTGCACACTGCACAGGCTATATAGGCTGCACAGCCCAATGGCCCATAGTCATAGGACAACACGTTTTCTTACTTTATCAATTATTATAAATTATCATACCAATTAATAATTTGATGTGTATCATATCAACTCATTTGTATTATAGTGACACTAATTTATTGAACCATGTAATAAATTAATTTTTATTTGAAAAATAAAGATTAAGTGGATTAGCTATATTATCAATTGAAAAATAAATGTTAGAGGAACTTAAATACAAAAACTTAATTAGTAATTTTGCATCTCAAAAAGCAAGAAAAATAGATTTTAAATAAAAAAATTCAATATATATTATTTGATTAATATTTAAATATAAAAAAGACCCCACTTAAAATTTTTGTCTAAGACCCCTAAAGTTGTTGAGCCGGCTCTGAGAAGATGTATATAAGTTGTTCTTTATAATTTTACAGGTGTAATAATTTAATTTTATATTTTTAATTGTGATAACTTAATCCTCATATTGTATTAGTGTGACCATTGAAACTTTATGAACCACTCCTAAAATGTTTCTTATCAACAATAATTTTGACATTAATACGCACAAAAAGTGAGTATTGCAATGTGTAGTTGATCTTATAATAATCTTATAAATGTCCTTATTTGCTTCTTAATATTATATTTTTAATAATTTTATCTTTAAGGAAATTTCTTAATTTCAAATCCATATTTCCTAGCAGTATTTCCATTTATTTATCTAAACAATTTTGCTGCTTCTTAATAGCCCTACATTCAGTGCCAAATTTATTCATTTTATGATCATACAATTCTCTTGATGCACTTATCCAATTCATTTATCATGTTCTTATTATATGATTCACATTATCTTTGGTATCTCTGATGAAGCGCGAGCTCGTCAGTCAAAGTGGGCAGATGGAACTCCTTGTTGATGCAAATGTATCCTCTATAAGGGTCACCGGTGTGGTGCCTGCCACAACGCCTCTGATGCCAAAGTCAGAATAATGAAAGCACCTTATGAAATGAAAAACAAGATAAAAGATCAGAGTGCTCTCTCAAAGTGTGAATGTATATCCCTACCTTCTGTTGACTATGTGAGGGTTTTATACATGTGGCTTTAGGGGCTAGCCGTTGTGGTTGTTAATGCTTTCCCTAGTAACGCCTCTGGTCCAATAATGGGGCTTTTAAGAGGCTCCCAACGGTCTGCCTGGTTGATTTGGTAACTGCCCAGGTCATTGATTGACTGCATTGAATGACTCCCCTGCCTTCATCAGTAATGACTGGTTTCTTCGTTATTCAGGACGACTTCGTCATGGGGCTTTCTTCGTCATTAGTGTTAGCTTCGTCTGTGGGATGTAATCTCGTCATTCCCATCAGTTGCCCCCCAGGTTCTGTGGTCGTTTGTGACGTGTCATGACGATCACGGAAGATGAAAAGTTTTCTTGAGCTGTCTGTGACTCTTGGGGTTCCGTTCCGAATTTAATGCTTAGTGGCGACGCTACACACAACGTGGCCACGTGACGCGCGCTGATCCGTGGAGTTAAGGGTATGACTCTTGGGTTTCCCGCTGGTTTTTCAATCGTTTTTTAGCCTTAATTCAAAACTGCTCCTCTTCTAGTTTCTTTTACTTTTTAGAAAGCAAAACAAAAACACCCAAACGATGGAAATGACGAGATTACATCCCACAGACGAAGCTAACACTAATGACGAAGAAAGCCCCATGACGAAGTCGTCCTGAATAACGAAGAAACCAGTCATCACTGACGAAGGCAGAGGAGTCATTCAATGCAGTCAATCAATGACCTAGGCAGTTACCAAATCAACCAAGCAGACCGTTGGGAGCCTCTTAAAAGCCCCATTATTGGACCAGAGGCGTTACCAGGGAAAGCATTAACAACCACAACGGCTAGCCCCTAAAGCCACATGTATAAAACCCTCACATAGTCAACAAAAGATAGGGATATACATTCACACTTTGAGAGAGCACTCTGATCTTTTATCTTGTTTTTCATTTCATAAGGTGCTTTCATTATTCTGACTTCGGCATCGGAGGCGTTGTGGCAGACACCACACCGGTGACCCTTATAGAGGATACATTCGCATCAACAAGGAGTTCCATTTACCCACTTTGACTGACGAGCTCGCGCTTCATCAATCTCTACTCTTAGAATTAATAAAAGCCTCGATTCTTACTTTGTTACTAATATATACACCATTCAAAAATTAACAACGTGAGTATTGTAGGGTCCATCCAAAGTCCAAACATTGATAGGGGTAGAATTTACCTCATTAGAGATAAAGATGAATAGCTGCAAAGAGGGACGGTGATTTTTTTTTTTTTTTTTTTTTTTTTAAACTAGAGGGACGGTGATTTGATCAAACTATCTACAGAAGTTTCTATTGAACAATTCATAATATATATACTTACATATATATATATATATATATATATCATTCTCAGTGATAAATTCACACCTAGAATGATATTGAACAATTCATTAACGCAATCAAACACGTTGTGTACTTTTGCCGCATGATTTTTATTTATTTTTTATTGAAGGAGCGTGATTAATTAAGTAAAGCAATATTTTGATGACAGCAGCACACTTTATAATTACACAATTAAAATGTAATTGTCCAATAATAGACCCTCTGCGTGCAAAACATCCACAATGCTGCATTTTCATTGAAAATGTATAGTATTGTTTTTCCATTTAAAAGTATTTACTCAACGATAGGAAATGGTCCTCTGTTTCTCAAAAGAAAAGAAAAGAAAAGAAATGGTCCTCTTTTTTTCTTTTTCTTTTTTTGTTGCTGAATAAGAAATGGTCCTCTTTAGTCTTTACCTCTTTGGATTGAGGATTGGGCTATAGAAAACGACTTATAGATTTATTGGTCCATGGCATAGACCATGTATCATCCATACTCATTCCTTCTGGAATTTCTCTTGGGAATTTGACCCATATTCTTTACTTGGGCCTTCTCGTTCAAGCTGATTCCAGCTCCTAGGTCCAAAGGCCTGTGTTTAGATCTCTCGCTTTTTTTTTTCCTTGTTAATGGGCTATAACTATACCATAAGATTTGCCATCGCAAAAAGAAAACGAAACTCAAATCCTCCCGCATCTTTCAAAGGCCTCAAGATGGCGTTTTGTGGGGCTTTTAGAATCTAAACCCACTGGAGATCGCACCAATGGGCTGGGCTAGAATTAGTGTCCAGTCTTACTCTGATGGTAGAACTTTTTGTATGAGAAGTGAAACCCAATAACTAAATAAATCACACACACACACGCGACCGGATTGAGATCCGGTACAATTGAACCATACAATTAACCTCATTCTCTTCTCTCAACATATTTTTACTGTTCTTACTTCTTCTTTTTTTTCAATAGTGAAAATTTAAAGTTACAAAAATTTAAATTTCAGTCATTCATAAATTATAGTAATTACATATGGTGCAATACCCTAATAGTTGCTTGTGGTTTCAATCCCACCAAACCTAACCAAAAACTAACTAAATAAATAAAGGGTCCCTCAATTTCATTTTCCCGAATTACTTAATTGAAAAGATATACTAATTATTTATCCAAAATACACGTTTGTATCACGTCAATCAAAGCCACGAACATCAAAATGAATGGACACCATCACATCATCATCATCATTCCTCGACAGCAATCACATCTTATTGTCACTAGACAGAAATGTTTAGATGTCATCTTAAATGTCAGATCGTTCCATTGTTAATCAGGTTGCCACAAATTCAATTGGGAGTAAAATGAAAATGCAAAGAGGGTGAACAAAATAAAAGCAAACAAAAAGGTGCACAAGCTTTGCGTGGCTTTGGGAAGTCACCGATTTTACACGCATTAAATAAAAACACTGTCCCTAACAAATGATAAATAATGCATTTAAACAGTGAGATCAGGGGCAAAAGCCATTGAAAATCCGAAGTCCATTAGACATATATCTGTGTCCATGGGGTGGATTCATTTACTAGGAAGAATATTACTAATTCCTCTTAAATTGCCTGCCAAGTTTTGCCTGGATGTCCTAAGACGCATTGAGTTGAAAATTCTGCTAGAGGAGCTAGAAGGCATGGACCCACAATATGTTATTCGCGACGAATGGTACGGGTACCTAGCCCATCGGCGGGGCAATACTGAGGTGGCTCATAAAGTGGGCTGGATCCACGATGGGGTTCACCCACTTCGTGAAAGTTCAAAACACTGCTCTGGGGTTGCCTAAACTTTTTCCTATCACTGAATGCCTGAATCTAACATCAATTGTGAAAAATTATCAAAATTGGTCACAATGAAATTCCCTCTAAAACAAGCAAGTTCGAAATTTTACAAATTCTAGCGAATTAAACTCTTTTGAGCTTTCATCTGATTGTATTAAGCCAGCTCAAGTTTTGCCAAAGTTTGTGGCGAAGGTATTTTTCACAATAGGCGAAGGTATTTTTCACATATTGTGAAAAATACCTTGCCACAAACTTTGGCAAAACTTGAGCTGGCTTAATACAATCAGATGAAAGCTCACAAGAGTTTAATTCGCTAGAATTTGTAAAATTTCAAACTTGCATGTTTTAGAGTGAATTTCATTGTTGTAATGTATTTTTTTTTTTTAACGAAATATTGGTGGAATGTATCAGATATTTTTCCATTAGGCTAAACACTTTGGTTAAAATTTTTTAATTATGATGCATTTGACTAGCTAAAGGGGTTGATTTTAATGGTTTAGACAATTTAGATGCTTCATGTGATCTAATAAGAGTTAAGCCCTAGGTTCAAGTCTTCTAATTAATAGACCTTGGGATCACCCAAGAGATTCCTTCATATAATTACATGATGTGTAAGGGATTGATGGCTACACTTCTCCCCCTCTCCATCATCGATAGCTTCTATGGTGTATGGAATCGTCTCTCTCACGTGCTTTTGTAGTTTCACACATGTCCGTATGAATGGTAATCAAGTAGCCCATTTGTTAACAAAACATGTTCAAAATATTGAGCAATATGTTACTTGGATTGAATTAAACATTTGTTTCTTAGAACATACTCTCTCAAATGATGTAATTTCTTTTCGTTCAAGCTAATGAAGTTCCAATTTCCTATAACAAAAAATACTCTAAGAGTCTGGGGTACCTGCATTGGGAAAAAAGGACTAAAATTTTCAACATTTAAAAGTTTTTTTTTCCTCACTGCATAATTATTAAGATAAGATCAAAAGGAAAGTTTATATGTCACTTATTGTGACATGTTAAAAGTGAATAAGAAGAGTAATGCTATAAACAATATATATATATATATATATATATATTTCACAATAGCTAGGATTGCATGTTTTTATTGGTTCTCATTTGGGTCAACCACCAATATCATTTTTTTCACCTACTACTAGTAATCTATCACATCAACATGTGTCAAAATTTTTTGTATCTATAGACTTTCTCGAATAAGAATATATACTCATGAATGTTTAAGTTATCTTAAATATTAAAATATTTTATTCTTCACTTATAATGTGTGGGGAAGAGTGGAATCAAACTCAAGCTCTTTACATAAGCTCTTTACATGAGAAAAATAGGATAACGTTACAAAATCACAAGCCTCCTAATGCATGTCATTCATTTTAAAATGATTTAAGGTTAATCTCTTTCATTTTACTCTTTATAAGAAATTTTATGTTCGCAATATCTTTAAAACAATTTCACAACAAATATTAAATGACAAATTATTATTAGTAGATCCAAAATTAATTTTACTAGTCTACCTAAATTAGAACTAGTAATAACTTACAACATTTAATATATTGTAAAAATGCTGTGGACATTAAATTATTTTTTACTTGGGAATACTTCTTAGTGATGCATTGAATATGATAAAAGTGGAATTATATATATATATATATATATTATACAAGATATAAATTTTACTTTATCTTAATCTAAGTATATATGTGTGTAAAACTCCATTTTAAAGATTTGAACATTGGCCCTTACACGGCTTGCGCCATACTCCACAAGCACTTATACTTTTTGAAGTGGTTATCGCGCCAAGAGTGCGTGGGAATACTTCTTAGTGATGCATTGAATATGATAAAAGTGGAATTATATATATATTATACAAGATAGAAATTATACTTTAGTTTAATTTAAGTGTATATGTGTTTAAAACTTCCTTTTGAAGACTTGAACATTAGCTCTTGCGCGGCTTGTACCTCATACCCCACAAACATTTATATTTTTTGGAGTGGTTATTGTGCCAAAAGTGCGTGGCGTAGGATTATATATTTACTATTTAGTGATGCTTTGAATTTGATAAATGAATTATATATTTGGATATCTTTTTATAGAAATTTGAACCATGCCCAATCATAGCTAGAGAGCTAAGGTAAGAACTCAAAACAGTCAACCAATAAGGGATAGCTTTGATAACACATGTCATGTATTTTAGAGGTTACCAAAAGTGATTCTTAGGTCAAAGCCTGTCGTCTTTAAAGATTAATAGAGTTGCAACTTGCAAACTCAGAGAGAAGGTCCGCCGACAAATTCAACGGTTTCATTGGAACGCGAGAGCCCTGTGAAACAAACGGCAGCTTTCGAAAACCTAACTTACATAAAAGGATAAGGGTTCTTGAAGTTCAACCTACATAATGATGCCATAGTTGAATTCACGCGCACTAAAATTAGCACTAAGAACAACTGGTGCCCTACAATGCAGTTTTATTGTACCATTTCTTAACCATGTTGTCTCCGAAATACACAGTCTCATATGATGATGTGCCTATTTTATAATGCTGTAACTTGCAAATCTATGTCAGTGTCCTATGTTAGACACTACCTGAGTGCATAGGATGGGCCACAAGTGACAAGACCCATACCCATATTGAAACTCCAATGCACACAGTGCACTCGAAGAAACTGTCAAAGTTTGAAGCTTTTCTTTCTTTTTCATCCTGTTCATCATTAGGTTACTCTCTTTTTTTGCCTTTCGCTTTTGATCAACTTCATTGCTTCTTTGACCCTCAAATGGGAACGCTTTAGAAGATTCTCATACGAGACTGAGAAAGCTTCGCACTTCCTTTGGTTGCCATTGGATTCGTGTTGTTGCTTTTTCATGACATGGATCATTATACCTTTAACATCTTTTCCAAAGCTTACTCAAATGGCACAAAACTATTTTTGCCATTGATGGCCGTCCCGCCACATGCACGTGGCAACGAATACAAGAATTGGCTTGCACATGACATGACCATTACAAGAAAGTGAGATCACTGTATCTTTACTAAAAACACACATGAAATAATTATTAGGTGCCAAAACCTAGTTAAAGATAATCAGTGTTCTCTAGGGTTTGGCTCCTGACAGAACTATGGGATTGTTGATTCACGTTACCAAACTAAACACTTTCAATAAGACATGGAGATGAATAATAAAAAAATGAGCACACATGTAGCATTTACATTAATGGAGCATTGTTACTGCTCGTGTAACTTATTTTGATCTTGATGCTATTGTTATATATATATATATATATATAGATTGTAATATATTTGTTAATCATAATTTAGAAGAGTAAGATCCAACGAGACAAAATATATCATATTTAAAAGTTAGCTTAACCAAGTCTTGAGAGTGAAGTGTCACGAGAGTCAAGTGATATTTTAGTTCAATGATCGCTTGAGTGAATGTTATATGAAGGTTTATTGAACTTTCTATTTAAGGTATTTAAAGATTCTCTCAATGGTTTGATGGAACCAAGCAATTCACTTGAGCAAAATCATTTGAATTTTTAGAATTATTTAGAATCATGCAAAAATTCTTAAGAGTAAAAATTATCATTATTAACAATGCTTAGTAACTATTTTAGTTGTATTTTGAAGGTTATGACTTTTCAATGTTGTCTTTTCACTCTCTATTAATTATTGTTTCATATCCAACTGTGAATCCAAACCAAGCCAAGAGAGTTGATTCCGTACAATATCGGCCGGTATATACCATACTGACAAGAAAACCGGTATATATAACCCCCCTATTTCGTACCGGAAAAAATATCGGCCGTACCGACCAATTTCAGGCAATACCGGCCGATACAGAAAAAAGTTTTTTTTTTAATTTTTTTATTTAAGTTTTGTAATTTTTGAATTTTTGTTAAGGCAGAATGGTAACTTATTTACATTAACTTATTAGTATTGTTTGTTTTCTTAGTATGCAATAGTAACTTTTAAGCTTTCTATTTTTTATATTGTGTTTTTTTTTCTTTTAATTGATACTAAAGTCTAAAACCATGAATAATTAGTTCTGAAGTGAGGAAATGTTTTATGGTAAACTTTTATATTTATTATAATATATATACACACACATACATACATACATACATATATATATATATATATTTTTAAATATAAAAATAGCGGTAAATATGAAATGGTACACTGGTATTGACCGGTATCCGAAATATATTGTACCGCTGGCCAAACCGATACAGCCTCTAGTACGGTATTGACTCCCTTAATCCAAACACATCATAATTATTATTCGTAGAATTCAAGATTTAGAGTGTGGGCAATTATCGTCTTACATATAGAAAATAAATGGCTCTCAAAGTCAATATTTTATTATTATTCTTCTTCTTATTTCACTCTTTTTCCTAACAACTATTAGATTTTTTTTTTTTTTTTTTGAGTAAAACTATTTGATTTTTTTTCGTGTATATGTATCATGGCATTTATGTATAATCAAAACTCAACTTCATATTTGGATGTAAATATTGTCTTAATTAAAGCTAATATTTTGTCTTATTCTTGTTTTTACTCGTTTTTCTAGTAGCTAGCTATTAGATTGTTTTTCAGTGCAACATGTATCATGACTTTTTTATGTAATAAAATCTCAACCTTTATATGTGGATTTTAGTTATTCCAATTTCCAACAAGTAAAATATTTTGTTGTCAAATAAATGACTTGAGATCAAATCTCGTTAATAATAATAATAATAAATTATTAGTGCATTGAAGTAATGATAAAAAGTAATAATCATGAAACGAATGTCATTATTAAGTTCAAATTTTATTATAAATAAAAACTCATGTTTTTTTTTCCATTTTTTTTTTTTTTTTGCTGAATAATGTTTTTTTTCCAATTTAATTCGACAGGATGCACTCTTAATGATTTCGTGATTGGACAAGGGTTTTCAATGTAGATGGTCACTTCTAACTAATATAGGGTCTAACTTCAAAAAATAAACCTCGACTTTAATTTGTGGGGTTAACTTTCATTTAATTGTTCAGGGAACAATATTACTAATTTGGTGATTAATAGGACAAGTTTAAAAAAAAAAAAATTAATGTAGATGGTCAATTCTGACTAATATCAGGCCTTCTTTATATATATATATATATATATATATTGAATTTTAATGGATGCAAAGGACAGTTATATGTGTATAAGTTTGTAACCTGAATTAATAGTTGTGAGATAGCCAGATAGGAGATCATAACTTCCAATAGAATATCAGCGAGTAATAAAATGCTAAAATTAAAACCCCTGGAAATTTCTTAACCCTTTTACTGTTTCGCAAGGATTAATGCCAATTAGCCCAGGTAGAAATTGTTACAATAGATAAAGCCTAATTACTATATCAAAGAAAAAGTGCTAATTTACATTTTCCATGTTCCTAATAGTTCATTTTTTGGTTAATAAATGGTTTACTTTGGATATTCTGAGACAATATAATATGGTCATTTTGTTTCATTCTGTAATCATTATTCAACCAAAAGTCCCAAACCAAGTATAATACCCCTAATACACATCAAGGAGATAGAGTTGATAAAAGGAATTGGGAGATGAGAAACAGGTAATCTACCATGAATCATTGTTAAGCTTGTTACCCAACCAAAAAAAATTGCTTAGCTAGGAGTGTAAAAATAGCTAAAATCGAAGTTTGAGTATCATTTTTGCATTAAACTCTTCCAATGAAAAGCATTGCTATGTTGCATAAGACAGGACCTGTCCCACAGGAAAAGGATGCAGTATTAATAAGTCGGAAAGCGTGTACCTACTAAAGCAAAAGAAAATGACATCCATTGAAATTTGGAAAAGGAGAGATAGAGCCATGCTGGGAGCCTTAAAATAAAGATGAACTTTATCTTTGGACTTTAGGCATATTGCTATGAATACAGTATATGTTGCTATTCTAAAGAAAAATTATTCCAATGAAGACAATTAAAATCCAACTACTCCATTAGTTTGTCCAACCAAGGGCTATTCCTTAACTTGTTGCGTGCAGTGAGCCATTGACACAGATTTTTGGCAAAGAAAAATTGCATAACTTCTGAAGATAAAAATTCTCTACAGAAGATTAACCTATTATTTTTTATTAAGTCTTTTCATCAGAGATAAATTTATAGTCCACTTCATGATATAAACACAAGAATTAAGACAACAAAGTGGTTGGATCTATAATCCACTTGACATAAACACAAAGAGTTTTTCATAATTGACCTTTGTGAATTTTTCACATGATATTCGCTTGCTGGCACCTAGTACAATAGTTGTAAACAATTCTAACCCAACAAATTGTTGGGTTAGAATTGTTTACAACTATTGCAATTCTAACCCAATAATTTGTGCTGCTGGGTTATTCTCAGACCCTCCCAAATCTCATCGGGTCAGGTTGGGTGGGTCGGGTTCCTACTCAGCCCTACCAACAATTGCAACATATGTCTGTTAATTTTAAAAGAATATATTCTCCAAATATTCATTTTCCAATCATCCAAAAAAAAAAAAAAAATTCAATCAATTATATAAGAACTTATTCCATTGATTACAACAGGAAGAAGTGAATTATTTTGTGGGAGACAACAATTGTTGTTTGTTTGAATTTTAGGGTGGGAGTGAGTGACACTTTCATGTCTGTCAACTTCATTTTAAGTCTTTTTTGGCCTTTATTAGGGTCAACCCAACAAGGGCCATTTCACTATTTCAGTAAAGTGTGTCATTTTGTTCTAAGGCTTATTTTTGTTTGGTTGCATTTCCATTAGAATATCCATAAGAAAAAACCTTGGTCGTTGAGCATCTTTTACCAAATTTCTTATGTGGGTCTTTTGGCATCCAAAGTCAAAATCGATCTTTTCTTTCTTATTTTCATGATCAAAGTTTTTTTCTTCTCAAAATCACCAATCAGGTAAAAACTATTTCCTGCGTTACTGTTTAACACGAATTAATATATCACATAAACACACGAGACAGGACTACTCTTATGTATAGATTAATCAATCCTGCATGATCACATGCCGAAATGATTAAAGGACAAATCAAAATGGGACACAGAATTTCTGACTTTTGGTTAACCTGAACCAATCCATTACTTACAGGTAGGTAAGATTTGAAAACTCATCTGGTTCAGTCACTGGTGCAAAACATGCATGTGAATGTGATGCATATATCAATTTTTTATGCACACTTTAATTCTAACCACTAATTTTAAATTAAAAAGGCTAACGTGATAAAATTCCAATATCATCTTTACACTAATTTTAAACCATATGTTAGATGATTCTGTACCTTTTTTGGCAAAACTGAGGAGAGAATGATGCCCAGCAAATCACATGGCTATAACCCAACTTAGACACAGTACAAGCTAGGATGACCCTGAATGTTAAAATTTGTACCAACTAATTAACTTATACTTAATACAAATTTACTAGCTTGGGATAATTAAGCAATAATCTTCTAGTTTAGTGGCATACTTTGCCCTCCTTTATTAAAGGAACCAACAAACTTATAAGCTAATTGCTGCTTCAGAACATAGAAACATCACATTAACATATAAAGTCAATTTCAGGAACCATACTACTATTGTGACAAGAATTAATCAGTGTGCCTCTTCTGATCCTCTATTATAAGGTAAAATTTAGGTATATTATTTGTACTTTATTAGTCAATACAAAAATGCATTTGAATTTAGTTAGAGAATCTAATGTACAACAGTTAAGAAATTGTATATATCTAACGCTCTATTTGTTTCACAGTAAAATGCTTGCTAGGCATGTAAACATATTTTCAATAGTTTAACCAAATTTTACAATTTAAAAAAAAAAAAAAACCAATAAAAATGCTGAAAAAGATTTACAAACAAAAGGAGTGTAAGTTAATTTTATCCATAATAATAATAAACAAACAAACAAACAAATAAGTGATGACCAACTTTTTAGCCAAAACCAAAGTCAATTTTTTTCTTCCTATGTTAATTATAATTTTGCATTATGTGGATTGTGGTGTAATCAATGGGAGAATAGCCTGTTCGATAAATAATTTAAATAAAAGTTTGATAAGTAATAGATTAATTGAAAGTATTATTAGATGGCAAGATCGAGTGTGAAATAGTAATGTATTCTATAGCTACTAAGTGACTGGCAGGGGCTACCAATATTGGAAACTATTAGAGACATAATGAAAATTATTATCCATATGATGATTAAGCACATCATGGACAATTTTTTATACGCTTATCTGAATATAATTGTTGTTTAATAATTGCATACTGATTTAGCATAAAATACTTCATATAATTAAGTACCTACTGAATAATAAATGTTTTGCAACTTTTGAAGCTAGCTTTTTAATATTTTATTCATATAAACACAATGTTCTGAATAGAATAATAGGAGTATATGTTCAATATTTATATATATACTGCAACTTTTTTTTAGCAGAAAAAAAAAAAAAAAAAAATTGATTCTGGCTTGCTATATCTAGGTCTTGAATCATGACTGTAATTAGAGGTTGATGCGAAATTCTTTAAATCATAATCACATGATTGTGATGCATTTTCCAGATGGGATTTTTAGGGATTTGATTTGATTTGATTTTTTTCATGTGGGTTTTATTATTTTGGAGTTTACTTTTGTCTTTTTCTTGTTTGCCTTGTTGTCTTAACTTGTGAACTTTCTCGCATTGTTTCGTGGTATCGTTCAAGTATTCTACTATTCTCTCCTCCTGGTATTGGTTGAAGGACAACGTGAAGTATGAATCAAATTCTTTATTATTGTTGGTAGTTTGTGCGAAACAATGACAGTTCCCACTTTAGAATACTCAAAAGAATTGAAGGGTTTGAGAATTAAATGTGGGAGAGAATAATCTTACATATATATAGCTTGTTTGTATGGAATTGATGTCCTATATATGCTTCGGTTTTATGGTATTGGAAATTAATTTTCTCAAGCACTTATTAATGGGTTCTAGAATTTTATGAAGAAATTATATAGCCAAACTTAATTTGGTGAATATTGTAGTTATGAACATCCCAATGAAAATGTTGTTTTCTTTATCTTTTCTTCTTTTTTTTTTACTTTTTTTTCTTGTAGATGGACTTTTTTTTTTCTTCTTTGAGAAAAAAATGATGCATGGATGGACTTAGAAAGCCAATTTATCTATAAATGTATTTTGCATCATTTCGCACGTTAAAGCATGATAAACGAGAAGCCAATCACAATACCACGGCTCTTAATTAAGTCTACCAATGCACTCATAGATCATGATTAAATTAAGTTATTTGATGTTGAATATGGTTCAAGTCTGACTAAGTTGTTTAAATAATGGAAAACGCGTACGTGAGGTCTCAAGTTTGAAATCCCAGCTTAACCCCGAGAATATATATATATGACAAAGCACTGCTCTCCTAGTGGACTAGCAAGTTTATATATATATATATATATCAAAAACTATATTAATAATAATAATAATAAATAAAAAGAAAAACTAAAGAAAATTTAGACAGAGAATTGTAGTTCTCATTGTACAACAGTAATGGTCCTCGTACATCAGAAATTACAAATACCAATTTTCTTAGATTCCCTTCATTAATCAAACTATTTTTCGTTAGGTCGAGAGTATTAAAGTTTAACTGTCATTTTCTTGTGTGCCTAATACAGGGTTTAAAAAGTAAAAACTCTTGACTTCAATTATAAATTTGTAACTATTAAATTATAATGTATATATATACGCACACACATTGTTTAGAATTAGAGCCAACCCTATTCTAATCTTCTCAGAAACTTCATTGATTGATTAATTACAACTTCTCCAAGAACCTTATAATTGTACAAGCTTAAACTAAATATTCATCTTCTTCTCGGAAGCCTCCTTGATTGATTACAACTTCTTAATTGTACAAGTAATTTGTTTGCAACAAGTAATTAAGAAGGGTATATACATACAATTTTGATCTTATTTAAGAAAATACAAGCTTGAAGTTGCATTATAATAAGCTCTTTTTTCCCCAATGCAACAATTGACTGTATGATATATTTTATTGAACTTCTCACCGTCATCTAATTAACTTTTGATTAAGATTTAGGTACAGTATTTATGTGCTGTTTTTTAGGTTCTTCACTTAAGATTTTACCATATGAATACTTTCTTATGAGATGGAAGTATATTTTTTAGTTAAGTAATCACACGGCTAAATCTTAAGAGGAGAATCTAAGGAACAACACCTAAAGTACTATATTTAAGTTTTGACCTTAACTTTTTGTGTGACATTATCTTTTAAGAATGTGTCTTGTACAAGGAGGACCACATGAGTTTTAGAGCATTTTAGCGAAAACTAATCTTTGTCTTTCTTGTGTTTGTTTCATTTTAATTTCAAATGCTACTGATCACTAGTGAAGTTTCATCTTCAAATTAACTCAAATATAACTTATTTGTATTCCCCCCCCCCCCCCCCCCCCCAATGTCTTGTTTTTATATGACATTTAAAAAGTAGATCGTACTACCTCAAATATTTCATCTTTGTTGGTTACAAAGATTGTTTTGCTCCTAACACTTCTAATTAGATGATATGTTCGAAATTTTAGGTTCGTCGAAAAACAGGTCATTACCAAGTTTTGTTTGGTTTATCAATTGATGTCGTGACACTTGATGGTTTATCCTTTTACTAATTTTTAAAATTATTTTGTAGTGAGGAATAATTAGCCATTAGAACTATATATGAAGGTGAAAATAACTTATAAGATGGAATATGAAAATGAAAATTGTTCAATTTGAGGTGGGGGGTGGGATGATTTTCCAAGATATGAAAAATAACATTTTTGCCCAAACTTCTAAAATTGGAATGGTTGATTGAAATTTTTGTTTGTTTGAACGATATAACTTGTTGATTATGTTGTTAGTTGGGCGCTCGTTTTACAATAAGACATAATTCTTATAAACATATATTTTTTCAAAATTGTTTAGTATCTTTTGAGATGAAATAAAGAGCATGAGGAAATAGTTTTTATTGTGTGTGTATATATATACACTAAAAACTATTTCTTCTATATTATTTATTTAGTTACTAAATATTTTAGAAGATTCACATATGCACAAATAATTTTAAAAGCTCAAAGAAACAATATTCTGAGAACGTTATAAATATATATATATATATATATATCTTGAGGTTATATATATCCGTTACTTTTGGTTGATGCACAAAGCGCACAACTTTTGTTTTTTTGGAGGAAGTACAAAGCGCACAACTTGTTTAAGAAAAAGTGCAAAATTTAGGAAACATTTCTTTAGGTAAATACATTAGGTTTACAAATTAAATTCAAATACATGAATGGACTGACCAATGAAGAACAAACAATGATTTTCTATAAAAAAAAAAAAGAACAAACAATGTTCTTCTTAAAAAAAAAAAGAAAAAAGAAAAACTTATCAAACGAAAATATATATATATTCCAAACAATTAAATACAATAAATATATAAAGAATAAATTTTCAAAATACTAATCATACCCTTAACTTGTGTGTATAATTAGTGTGGAAGGAACGAATCTTTCCTCAATCAAGTATTGTCCATTTTGGGAATGGGCCAAAGGCCAATGCCACCTTCACGGATTTGTTCAATGCCACATTAGGGAGAGACGTCTCCCACATCGTGTGACTTTTCTAAAAAAAAAAAAAAAAAATTGTGTGACTTAAAGCAGATATAATCTATATGAGTAAGCTTATCAATCATCACATAGTTGGCTGGATGAATTTTTCTTAAAACTGTTTTGGAAGCAAACTTATTTCATTAAAAAAGCTAAACAGAATAACAAAAAGAGCAGAAAACAACTGCATTTCAAATTGTGACCAAGAATTAGGATTTGGATTTTAACTGATTTATCTTAAAAAATAAAAAAAATAAAAAAAATCCTTTAATCCAATTATCCAATGTTCAAAACCCAGACTCTGACCGTTGGATCAACCAGATCTCAAACGCATCAAACGGTGTAAAACCAAGAAATACGTTCCACCTGTTCCACAGACCACAGTAACCAAAACCCACAAACAC
Organism: Quercus lobata; assembly: GCF_001633185.2. NCBI lineage: Eukaryota > Viridiplantae > Streptophyta > Magnoliopsida > Fagales > Fagaceae > Quercus > Quercus lobata. The sequence goes on from NC_044909.1 coordinate 48,165,219, forward strand.
TCTTATCTGTCATCGCCACAGGAAAAAATTGCCACCGCATTATCATCATCATCATATCATCCAAAATCTCATGCCACTCCCACTCTCCCATTCCAATATCTCTCTCACGCCGCCACTGTATTTTCAGTAACAAAAACAATTTTCTAAAAAACAAAAACAAAAACAAAAACAAAAAGTAAAAGTAGTGACGCGACCTTTAACATCACCTTATAAAAGTCCATCTCTCTCTTGCTCTTTCTCTCTCTTTTTTCTCATTTTCCCGATGACCGCGAAACGAAACGATTCTGGTTCGAATTTCTAAGAGAAAGAAGAAGAAGAAGAAGAAAAACGTTTTTTTTTTTTTCTTTTCCGGTAATGGGAGAGAAGAACGACGTCGTTTTGCGAACTTTCAGGGCGTTGGTGGAAGGCGCGGACCGAAAGTTCGCGAGGGTTCGAGACGTTCCGGCGTACGGTCACGTGACGAGCCAGCAGTACTTCCACAAGGTCTTCAAGGCGTACACGAAGCTCTGGAAGTACCAGCAGGATCACCGGTCGGAGCTCGTCGACTCCGGTCTCCACCGCTGGGAAATCGGCGAGATCGCCAGCCGGATCGGCCAGCTCTACTTCGGCCAGTACATGCGGACCAGCGAGGCCAGGTTTCTCGTCGAGGCTTACGTGTTCTACGAGGCGATTCTCAATAGGCGCTACTTCGAAGGATCCAAAGGCTTCGGGAAAGATCTCGGGGTTAGGTTCAAGGAACTGAGGTTTTACGCCAGGTTCTTGCTCGTTTCGTTGATTTTGAACCGGACCGAGATGGTTAAGGGCCTCACGGACTTGTTCAAGGCTCTCGTCGATGAGAGCAAAGCTTGTTTCCGGGTAATTTTTCTCGCGGAATTGGTTTTTGTTTACTCGCATTTCGGCTTTTGTTTGGTTACTGAGATAATTGAGAAAGTTGTTTGAGTTTCCTTATTGTTTAATTAAATTTCATTGATTCACATCGAATTTTTGGGCTTAAATATAGCTAAAAATTGAGCATGGCCACGTTAATTTCATATACTTTCCGTTTGAGATCTTTAAAGAAATGTATTGTTTGTGAATTGAATTCCAGGACACAGAATTTTTTTTAGCTGAATTTTCAAGGGTTTTATTTATTTCTGCAAGAACTTCCGATAGGGTTTTCGTTTATGCAATCTGGAATTTACTAATTTCTGAATGCAAATATGTATTATTGATTTGAAATTTTATGTATGTTCCAGATCAGAGGTTCCTGAAAGTATTTTTATTTTTTTTAATTTAATGGTCAAGGAGTGAGCTCCAAGGTTGTGAAATGGGTATTTGTTTATATAATGTGGTGGTTCCATTATTGGACCAAATGTGGTTGTATGGTAAATTTTATAGTTTTTTTTTTTTTTTTTTTTTTGATAAATAGTTGTATGGTAAATTTTATAGTTATATGTATGCATAGCTGGTCTGTCCAGTTTGACTTGCTTGGTTGATAGGGTGACTAATCGATGCAGATGGGGTAATGGGTAGAGTGAGAGAGAAGTAAGGAATCATGAAAAAAAAAAATTTAAAGAGAAAGTCTCAACTCTTTTGGCAAGACTCTGGGTGTCACTACTTTGTTGGTTCTTATATGGCAATATAAAACAAATGGTCAGATTCTGTTTCATGGAAAAATCAGCACTCGAATTGGCAATTTTTTTATTTGTAGGACTTGAAAACCTGAAAGGCCAAAGAAACTAAAATGCTGTGGGCTTAAGGGTGTTTTTTAGTTATTTTTATTTTTATTTTTTTCCTTTTTCTCTGAAGAGCAATGGAGCACCAACGTCAACAAATTTTGAGCATAAATATCAGTGGTAGTCTAAACTATGAATTCTTAGTTGGCCTGACTGTCTCCTTTAGCATTTATATAATTTTACTGTTGAACTAAATGTTTACTTGGTCTGATCAATTTTAGAACTTAGAAATTGTGAGGAGAGATCTTTAGTGCTAATCTAATGTTGTGTCGCCTGAATTGCAAATTGAATGAATGAGCGAAACTAGAACTGTAAGATTGTTTTACTAAATACCATTGACCTTCTTAGTGGCCACTTATTGATAGGTTTTTCATAAATCAAGCTATTAAATTTATTTACTGAAAGTTAAATGTAACTTTGACGATGTAAAGTGTGGTATCTATAAGAATCAGAAATATCAGTTTAAGCTGTGTTTTTTAAATGCCCAGCTCCCGTTTAAGTTATTTTCATGATTATTAGCATGGGCTTCATTAATTCCTTCTCAATTTGACTGGTTTTTATTTAAAACCTTTATTTGAATTTTTGCTAAGTCATTGATTTAAACTACTATCTGTGGTATACTAACATGATTTAGGACATCTATACTATCTCTTGTTAGGAAACAAACTTTAAAGAATGGAGGCAAGTGGTGCAAGAAATTGTCCGCTTTATGAAAGTTGATACGGCCTTTATGAATGTCAGGCCTTTGCGTTATTGTGCCATGTTTGATTCCCATCAAGCTTCTCTTCCGTATGTGGCTCGCTTCCATGCAAAGAAAGTTCTAAAGTTTCGAGATGCACTGCTGACAAGCTACCACCGGAATGAGGTGAATAACCTTTTCATGTTTAAATGTCTCATTCTTGATTTTAGATCGGCTGGAACAAAAATCAATAATTAAACCCTGCATAAAGGAAAATTTTGACATTATGTATTGTCACTTTCAGGTCAAATTTGCAGAACTTACTTTGGACACTTTTAGAATGCTGCAATGTTTGGAGTGGGAGCCAAGTGGGTCTTTCTATCAAAAGCAGCTAGTTGAATCAAATGGGAACTGCGTTTCAACTGATCATTCTGGAGCTTCTGGATTGATTGATATAAATTTGGCTGCGGACATGACTGATCCAACCTTACCACCAAATCCAAGGAAAGCTATTCTCTATCGTCCATCTGTAACACATTTGATAGCGGTGAGTTTTAAAGCCATTACTTAATTGTCTATACTGTGGTCACGTGCTTGGTTTCTTGTAGTCAACTGAGTTGTAGCTTCTGTTAATGGAATCAGAAGAGAATTCGTAAATAAGTTCATAATCTCTATCTGTTGGTGGTCCATTTGCTTGCATATATAGGCTCTTTAGTAACTAAGCTCATTTGGAGATCGTATCTTTCCTTGGAGGAATGCATATGATAATGTGATTTCACCCTCCTTTAGACATAAAATATAGATGGTGTGCCCTATAACGCAATATTTGTCGTCGCATTTTTTTCTTTGCTGTGAAGAAATCTTGGATGTGGTTGTCTTTGACATTTTCTTGTAAACAGCTGATGCTATCTAATGCAAAAATTTTGTGTATTAATACTCATATTATCAGTATTTAAGACTAAATAGCTTGGCAATGTCTTAATCGAAATTTCACAGCACTGGCTTATGTAGCATCTGTAGCCAGTTTTACTGCATGATTTGTGAATACATGTACTTTTTATACAGTACATATTTTCTTTATTTATCTCATGGCTTTTTCATTATTGAGGCTGATTTTTAACTTTGTGGTGCATGGGCAGGTTATGGCTACAATTTGTGAGGAGCTCCCTCCAGATAGTGTTATGCTAGTATATCTATCAGCCTCAGGTTTATATCACTTATATATTTCTGGAATAATAATTAACTACTCTGCTTTTGTCATCATAAATTAGTGACCTCAATGATCAATCATGCAGGGAATGCTGGTCATAGTAATAATGTTAGTCAGATGGAAGGATTTCAGAAATCTTCAAAATACAAAGTTTCTTCTCAGTTCTCACAAGAGCAGAGTAGTTCTATGTCTGAATCTAGTTCTAATGATAGGGGAGAGTCAACTGGCTATTATGATAGTTATCTGTGGTTTGGTTCAAGAGGAAACAGTGGTAGGTACCCATACTGAATCCATGCTCGGTCCTGTTTTTATTAGGAGCATTTATGCTTAGAAACTTGTTAATTATTACCTAGTTTCCATGCCATTTATATTTGGGAGAAGTCCCCAAACTATTTGTTTGTTCTAACACATCTTTTGTTGTATTTCTCAGTTTCAAATAATCTTTACCCTGGTGATATAATTCCTTTTACCCGAAGACCTCTTTTCTTGATTATTGATAGTGACAACAGCCATGCATTCAAGGCAGGTTTGTCAAAACTTTTGTATGACTTGATAGGCTATTCTAGAGTGGTATTTCTGTTCTAAATCAGATTTTGCCACTTAAAAAAACATATGTTTTATGGTTACTGTCACATCTAAACTACTTATTTGATATTCGAGTTAAGTTTTGACATGTTATTAATGGAATTCAGATATTAGCAAAGGAGGATCTTAATGTAACAATAACTTCATCATGGCATTTGTAGAGCCCTTTTCACTAAAGGATGTGTTTGGGGATAAGCTTTAAGGAACAAGTACTTGCAATGCCACTAGAATGTTTATAATATTTCACTCATGGATCATATCTTCTAGGATTACAGTATTTATCCCTAAATTCAATGTATGCAAGATTAATCATAACGTACATATGTTTTTGAAGCATTATTTGGTCCTTTTAATGATTTAAATATAAGCTTTGGCTATATAAGTTTTGCATTGCAAGATTTACTGTTTATGATTGTATTTGGTTATCATCTCTGTCAAGTTGCTTACATGTGAATGACAAATGATTTGCAGGTTTTACATGGTGCAGAGAGGGGAGAGGCAGCTGCTCTACTCCTTTCACCTATGAGGCCAGCATTCAAGAATTTATCTGATGTTGATATATCAAAAAATGGAAGTCAGTTTACCTTTTTCTTGACCGCTCCCCTACCAGCATTTTGCCAAATGGTTGGCCTCCACTCTTCTGATATTAACGCTGTAAGTTAATTACAATAATTTTTTGAATTCTTTTAAGTTGATTTATTCTGGTTATTCCAATATGTTCATGAGGTTATACTTTTAGGATGTTTACAATGATGCTGAAAACATACTCTCCACTGCGTTCTCTGAGTGGGAGGTAATACTTTGTACATCCACTAGCGTGAATATAGTTTGGGCACAAGTTTTAAATGATCCGTTTATTAGGCGGCTAATTCTAAGGTACTTGTCTTTCATTTTAAGCATACTATCATTTTTTTATTGGTAATTATTGTTTATGCCAAATATGAATATGAATGACCTTGATTGGTCTATTGAGGATCTAGAGCCTGACCTCATTGTTTTGAGAGCTTTCAGCTTTGTTGTTGTAGTTATTGTTCAAGCCTAGCATTGGTCCAATTGGTCTGACAAGAGGACCTAACTGAATTTGAGCTCTAATTGTTGATGGGGCATCCCATATTGAAAAGAAAACAATGACAAATGTCTTCTTTTTTGAATCTTGTTATTTATTGTTTTAGATAATTAGTGAATGGTCATTTGATGTTGGTTTTCTCCACAGATTCATATTCTGCCGATCGGTGCTTTCATTCTTCTGCCTTCCAGAAGATAGTGATCAATATGTACCCGTTTGCCTACCCCATCTACCTAGTTCTATCTCACCAAAATCTGAAGTTGTGCGGTCTTCTGTCCTCCGGCTTGCAAAGCACTTCAGCGTTGCTGACTGTTTTCACTTCAATGACACGTAATCAGGACCAAAGACGTTGAAACAAGCTTGTAAAGTTATGTTACAGCCCTCTGGCGCTTTAATAGTTTCTGCAATTTAATGGGACAGTGAGAATTAGAATCATACCAGGGGCTTTTCAGGGGAGTTCAGGGGGAATATAATTGGTTAGTGAGGCTTCAGCTGCCAATTTGGAGATTATATGTCCGAGCGTGGTTGCTTCCGCTTGTTTTATTGCCTGTGTGCAACCCGCAGCTTCATCAGTCTGGTGGTTTGCTGACATTGGTTGGATGGGTGTTTGATTATTTGTAGGGTGTGCTTGAGCATTGCGGGTTAATTGATAGAGTTTCCATTTTAGTGCTAATTGTTTATACCATTGTAAAAGAAAATCAGGTAGTCAAAATGATATAAATTCCACCTTTTTTTTTGGTTGAAGTTGTTACAAATTTTCTGGAAGAAGTTGCTGACAAGGATGTTAACGTATCTAATAATATATTAAATTATTAAAGAGTACCTTCTTCAGAATTTGAGCTACTTTTGTATACCATTTTATGGGCCTGGCTTTCATCTTCTTATAATTCTTGATTTATTAATGGGCTCAACTAGATTGGTGTAGCCACGCTGGAGTGTCTTATTCAGACAAAAACGTTTCAGTTCCAAAAAAAATAATACTGGCAACCACGTTTCTGCAGAGAGTAACATTAGGACCGCAATTTTTTTCATAATTTGTTCAAATAGTAAGGTGTGAGTGGTGGAGTTATGGACCTACAATTTTTACTCCACCTTCACAACTTGCTAGGTGAGCAAGTTGTGGTCTAGGAATTTTCCTTACGCAAAGGTTAAAGAAAGGATTCAAATAAGATGCAACGAGCCCAAGCAATGTGATCTATTAATAAAGTATTCAATAATTCATATGGACTCCTTGATTTCCCTATCTACCTCTCTCTCCATCTCTTTTAGGACATTTTATCTTTTCATTTCTAAACGCAAACTCGTGTGGTTTAGATTTTTAACTTGATTATTGTATTTACTATTTTCTCCTTTTTGTAAAAAAGTTACGGACTCATATGTCTTGGGACATATTGCAACTAAAATCAATGCCATCAACACTCTGAGACTGAGACAGTAAGAAGCCGATCCTAATTTAAGCCAACCCTGGTTCTTACACAATTAAAAACTAGAGCAGCCAATGACCAATTATGAATCACATCGTCCCTCTTGTCAATTGCAACTTGGAAAAATGGGAGCCATTCTCATTGTGTAGCCCAAATATATGTGCTCTTCTAGGTTTCCAACTATAAAGCCTGTCATATGCCCAACTAAATTTTGAGGAGTATAGAAGTGTCATTAGTGAGACAATTTTTTCAAAATAACCAAATCCCTCAAACATTTTCATTAGTTAGCAAGATTTTGAAACTATTTAGCAATCTAACAAATCGAGTCTGTTAGACTCGATTTTGCTCTTTGAAATCGAGTGAGGTGGAGTCGATTTTTCAGTTGGAAATCGAGTGTCTCACACTTGAATTTCATACTCGAGAGTGAAACACTTGAGTTCCATAGTAGAAACACCAACCCAGTGCAAGGCGGAAACAAACTTCTCAAATCTCCCTACAGCAGCAAACCGACGCCTTTTGATCTTCAGCAAAAACAACAAACCCAAACCCAGGCGAATCCAAAGGGACACCATATTTCCGAGAGTTGAGAGAATACTTTTTGGTTTGTGAAGGTTCTGAGAAGCGGCAGCAAGGCTCTTCTCATCATTTGGTTTTCACGTTTGGTTTCCTTCATCTCTATGTTTTTCTTGTCTGGGTCTTTTGATTTGGTTTCCTCCAGCTCTATGTTTTCTTGTTCTCTGGTCTGATGAAATTCGTAGTCTGGTAGGGAAATCAAGTTGTGGAGAGTTGAGTTCCAAGGAACTCGACCTCTTCACACTCGATTTAGCACAACAAAATCGAGTTTTCTACACTCAATTTGTTAGATTGCTAAATAGTTTTAAAACCTTGCTAACTAATGAAATTGTTTGAGGGATTTGGTTATTTTTTATTTTTTTTAAAATCTCATTGGTGAAGCTTCCAAAAAAAGTAAATATATGATTTTCGCCTTAAGAAGTATAAAATGGAAATAATTTTTAGGGGTGTAGATTATGCAACCAACCGTACATGATAATATGATGGAAAATGCTAGAATCACAACTTTTTCATATAGCAAATTGTGGCAAAAGTTGTAATCCTAGCATTACTCTAATTCGATCACTTTTAACAAATCTGGAGCAGGAGCACCGACACACACCTTTCCACACTATTTTTACAGGGAAAAAAAAATCAAAACAAACTCCATTTATGATAATATGGTCCCATATACGGCACACATTTTCCTCATAGTCGTTGAAGGAAAAATATGATCAAAGCCCATTTCCGGAGTTTTTGTGCAATGTCAACTTGGTGGGGGGCCAAATTTAAACTCGGGCCAATCCATGTAACTCATATAAGGCAAAAGTAAATCCCACTCTCTGCGCAGTTGGTTGGTCGAATAAAAACTTCGTAACATGGCATTTAAGCATAGAAAGTCAAACCTGTTGGCTTAATTCGACAGGTTACTTTGACAATCAAATTAGTGGTTAAACTGTCGATAGTGTTTAGTTTAACTGACCTTCGTTTATGTTTCTAACAGAGAATTCCAAGGTAAATTCTCCACTCTCCCAACTATTTAATAAGCTACTAGCCTACTGCAAAGAAGCGGTTAAACTTAAAAGTCCCGTATGTTTTTGAAAAGCAAAGTTATGACAATATTTTTTTATTGTTTTTAATTGCTAATTTAAAAAAAAAAAACTATTTTGACATGTGATAATAACATTATATACTATATTAGCTTTATCATACGCGTTTTGTGCAAGCGGTAAGGCTTTTTTCTTTTTTTTTTTAGTGTCATAATTTTTCACTCATTATAAATTAAGGTTTACACATTTTTCTACAAAAAATTGTACATTTAAAATTACTAATACGACCAAAAGTGTCATAAGACTAACTACAAAAAAGAGCATTAAAACAACATTGAAATCATAAGTCATGTAATTTGTTTAAATAATATACATGGATAGTTTATAATTTTTAACATAACGGATTAGAAAAGATATTTCCAAACAAGTTTGGAGCCAAATTTTATCCATTTTAGAATTTCAAGTGACTCACTAATTATTAAGGTAGTTTTGATGATATTTGTAATTTTTTTTTTTTTTTTTTGTCTTTTACATTAAAATTTGAAGTAATGTGTGCATCACGTGTATATTACTAGTTCACATGGACATACTATTGCTAGAGTATAAATTGACTACAAGCCACCGATAGGTTATCAAGGGGTCAATCTCAATGCTCTAGGTTTATATAAAGACCTTTTGATTTCTGTCCAATCTTCACCCATTAAATCCTTTCTTGAACATATTATGGGTCTGTTTGGATATAGCTAAAAATTAAAAACAATGTAATAAAATAATTTTTAACTGTGTGAATAGTACAGTGAAACCCATTTTTAATGGAAAAAAATTGTTGAAAAGTGATGATTGTGGGTTCCGTGAATAGTGCACGGGTGCAATGTTCACGGGAAAAGTCAACATTCACGACTATTAAAAAATAAATAAAGGAGAGAGAGAGAAAAATGCGACGCGGAAACGTAGGAAACGCGAAATCCAAACCACACCTATATTCACAAGTAATATTTCATTCATAATGCCCCAGGAGGGGTGGCCCAACGGTGTGGGATCCCGTGTGCATACTCATGGTCCCATGTTCGAGTCATGGCGGGTACCATGTGGGGGGGGATTTTCATGGCATGCATTGCGCCCCACACTCTGGCTCTCTTGGGGTGCTAGGGTGAGGTTTGTGGCGCCCCGGTCATAGTAGTTATGGCTCAATCCAACATTCCCTAACGGGAGGTGCCCCTATTAGGTCACGCCCTGGGGGGTAAGTCACATATGGTCGCCCCCACCCCCTCCCCCCCCCTTTTCAATTATCAAAAAAAAAAAAATTTCATTCATAACAATTTTACAAACAAATCCTAGGTGACAATTTATTATTGATTTTAATATGGGTCCACTATTGACATTACCTTTTTACTCACTAGTAATAGTTTACGACATAAGATTTGTTGAGAAAATATTATGAATGTAACATTTTTCTTTATTTACACATGACTAAAAAAACATGCATGTTACATGATGTTTAGTTTTGATAATCGATATTATTATTAGTTTTGACGTAAGTGTTAATTAGGTTATTGCGATTTATTCAAAATTAACTTATAAATATTAGGCTTGTGGAAAACAAATGTTCATATTTTCTTTAAAATCTATTAGATATAATCATATTATTATATGCATATAGTTTTTTTTAGCATTTCGATCAATAATTTTGAAATGCTATTATCACCTTCTGCATATTATATGATTAAATTTCATTATGCTTTAACAAATGGTATGATTTGTTATAAACCTAATTCTTGAAAGGTTAATTGTTTATATCATAAGGTCATGGATCAAAGCAATACAATATTTTTTTTTTTTTTTTTTTGAGAAAAAGGATCAAACTAATACTTATGTCAAAGATGCAGGGTGATATTAAAAAAAGAAAAAAAAAAGAAAGAGAATTGCATGCAGCAATGTTTTTTTTTTTTTTTTTTTTTTAATATTTTTAAAACCACTCTAAAGTGGCTAGCCAAAATTGGAAGCTTAAAAGCATTCGATTGGCCATTCGATTAGTTCAACTAAGACTAGGCTATCCTAATTACCTTACTATCTCAACAAATAAATAAAAAAGGCTATCCTAGCCAACAAAGGGGTTAAGTGTATTGGGCAAGCTTGCAAATAGAAGGGCGGCACATGTTAACCGTTTGATTTGTTTGTGAATAATAATTAAAATAATGAAAATATAGAGAGTCATATACAATTGGAAGTGAAAATTGAATTAATAAAAGGGTAAAACTAATAAAAATTATCGCATTTGATTAAAAAAAAACACGAAGATACAATTAAAATACATTGTGTATTTTTTTTTTTAGGGTTTATTTGGATAGATTGTTGCCAAACTTTGTGGTTTTTCAAATTTGTGTCATGAAAATTTACAAATCGTGTGATTATGAAAAAGTATCGAGAAGTTACTTTTTCTAAAATGAGAAAATCTACCATTTAAGAATACAGATGTGACTGAAACACTTAATAAGACTTTTATAGAATAAGAAAAATAATTACATTAGCCATTGTTTTTATTTTTTTTATTTTTTTTTAAATTTATAGGAAGACAATTACATTAACCATTAAATCACAAATATGGTTATTTCTTTTTTCAAATACAAGATAAAAATAGTAAAAACTAGATTTTTGGATTAAATTTTATCTTTTTGGACTGTCCCCTTTTAAATGCTTCAAAGAGAATCCTAACTTCTACGCACTAAGAGTACAAAAGAGGTCAAATTATCCTTTTTTTTACAATCTCCCATTTTCACTACCGCGTATTTTTGGTGCGGTGGTCACTTCACAAGTTAAGTGCTTATGAGGTGTGGGGGTAAAGGTCATGATTCAAATCTCCAGGAGAGAGTTTCATACACATATACATTTAGATTAAGTTAGAGTAGAAATTCTATCTTGTAAAAAAAAAAAAAAAAAACTACCATTTTCACGTGAGAGAGATTAAAAATATTGACATCCATTGCTATCGTCTAATAATATCTCTATCACCTCCCAATTTAATAAATTCTTTAAAAAAACAAAAAGTTATTGCAAAATAATTTGGGTAAATTACAACTTACCCACTTGTAGTTTGGCCAAAATTTAAGTTTGATTGACATTTCACTCAACTGAGGTTTGATTGAAATTTAAATTGCCTACCTGGAGTTTGAAATTTCATGATGCAAGTGTTCCATTGGATTCTTTTTGAACTTATATAATCTTGTCTTTTTATTTTTTTTTTTTATGTTTTTGGAGGAGAGAAACATAAAAATAGAGCAAAATTGCATATTTAGCCATATTTTTAACAAAAGTGGATTATAAAACTTTAACTGGGCTAACCTCGAGTGGGTAAAGTGTCAAATTTCAAATCACAGGTAGGCAATTTAAATTTTGACCAAACCACGGGTAGGTAAGTTGTAATTTGTCCAAATAATTTTTAAAAATTTCTAGCAAGGCCTGGGCCCGGAGGTGCTTCCTGAAATTCCAAACAATCAAAGGGCTAATTAGCAAAATGTAAGCCACGTAGGACCACGTATCAAAAACGCATTAACCTTCCTAATTAAACTCCCAATTAAACCGCAACTAATACCAAATTGATAAAAAAGTTTAAGTTGCTTCCACCAATAGGAATCGAATATTAACATCTCACGATCCGCGACATCACTCCAAAACAGCATCCTCACCGTCCAAACGGGTCGAGAAAACACAACTTGTGGCGCTCTCTGCCGTCCGATATTGAACAGAGAAAACACACGGATACTAAATTCCAACCGTCCGATCATAAACTCACACGCTATATATAGTTCCCAACCTCTAGACGTTTCAAATCTTTGGTTGTTTCGTAGAGAAAAAGAGAGAGAGAGAGCGAAACGCAGAGAGCCGAAGAGAAAGAGAGGGAAGCTAAGAGAGGTAATTATTATTTTATTTTTTGTTTTCAATTTTTGAATTTAGGGTTTTAAGTTCTGTGTTTAGTTTGAATGGAAATTTAGGGCAAATTTCTATAGGTTCTGATTCTTTTACGTTTCTTTTCTTGTTTCGCGGTTATTATATTTGAATTCTAGGGTTTTGAAATAGTTTGATTTTGAAAGGTATAGGGCTTTTGATGATTCTTTAATCTGTTGGTGTTTATGAGGTTTTAATCTTGTTGGATTTTTGTTTGATTTGCTTAATTTTTGAGATCTGGTTTGCTTTTTGATTTTGTTTGTTTGCCATGAAAATATTCGATAAAGTTTCGTAGATCTGTTTTCTTTGGCTATTTCACTCAATTTGGGATTTGTGAGGACTAAATTCTGACCGAAACAAAGAAAATATTATATTGCTTTGTGAGAACTCAGAACGCATGGAAATTATAGAACTTTCTTTCTCTTTTTTCTTGGTTACTAAATGGAGAGAGAGGGACAACATTCAATTCAAAATTGTGGTTTTGATTTTAAAATTTTTGTTTTTGGTTTGACTTGCACAGATGGCCCGTACCAAGCAAACTGCTCGTAAGTCCACTGGAGGAAAGGCTCCCAGGAAGCAACTCGCTACCAAGGTGTGTAATTTGTTGCTTTTGAAATTAACATTCTTGCTCTTTCTCTGTGATTATTGGTAATCTGAATTGTAACGTTTTTTTTTTTTCTTTTTTGATTCACAGGCTGCCCGTAAGTCTGCACCCACCACCGGTGGAGTCAAGAAGCCCCATCGTTACCGCCCTGGTACTGTTGCTCTTCGGTGAGTCTCTTAGTTCATCTCTTATGTATAAGAAATTTGCTTTGTTTGTTGTGATATTTTGTTTGCCTAATATGTGTTTGTCAAAATGTCACAGTGAAATCCGTAAGTATCAGAAGAGTACTGAGCTCCTGATCAGGAAGCTGCCCTTCCAGAGGCTTGTTCGTGAAATTGCTCAGGACTTCAAGGTAATGTCTTTACCGAGTTGTGTTGTTGTTTGTGTTGATATGGTATTTTGGTTTTGGGTTCTAACTTCGTAGTTTGTTTTGTGTTTTTGCAGACTGATCTGCGTTTCCAGAGTCACGCTGTGTTGGCTCTTCAGGAGGCTGCTGAGGCTTACCTTGTAGGTCTGTTTGAGGACACTAACCTGTGTGCCATCCATGCCAAGCGTGTTACCATTATGCCCAAGGATATCCAGCTGGCTAGGAGGATCAGGGGTGAGCGTGCTTAAGCTCAAAGTCATATGAATGAAAAATTGTGGAGGGGAAGAAATTGTGGCTGCGCACGGTGGACCGAATTGAATATGATGGGGTTTTTTTTGGAAAGGGTGGTGTCTTTTGGAATGTTATCTGTTAGGTAGCAGCTAGGTAGGTCTAGAAGAAGTATTTTGAGTTTTTTTTAGTTGGATATATGGAATTGTTTAACAGGCGAATAGACCTTTATATGTTAATCAATGCCTGGGTTTGGTGGTGTGCTGTCATGGGTTGTTTTGTTTAATGGGAATGGTGGAATCTTAAAAGGGGTGTTGTTCTGTCAATCTTATTTTTTGTTTTTGTGGACGTGTGCGGTCACATTGATGGTGTTGTTGAACAAACTTATATTTCATCTAATCGTAGTTTAGTTTGTTAATTCTTATGATTTGGTATTTGCTTTGGTTTCATTTGTTTATTTTTTATATCGTGGATGAAAATTAAAGATGACAATCATCTGTTATGCAACGAAGGATGAGAGTACATGGTTGATTATTATCATTATTATTTTGTTGAATGGTTCAAGTGTTTCCGTTTGTACTTTGTACTCATCTGCGAGCAGTGTCGGGAATCAACTAGTGGTCTTCTCTACTGCATGGCCTATGTGAGTAATGGCGGTACTGCTGTTTCGGGCAGGTGTTTGGATTATTATTATGTGCTTGTGGATAAGCACGCTTCTAAAGGTGGAAAAGAAGTGGAAGTCTTTTTTGTTTGGCTTCGTAATGGGTGGTGATCGTGGGTGGAGGTATTGGTCTGTGTCACGATGTGGACAGATAAATGGAGGGTGTAAGAGTAGATAGATGTGGCTGCGCAATTGTTGCATAGGTTGTCCGATTGAATGTAACTGCTTTTTTAAGGAATCCCTCGAGATCTGACGTTACTTAGAGGTCCATTACCCCTAAAAATTATTCCCCGTTTACACAAGTTGGTGGACATCGGCCTGGCCGGACTTGTGTAGGCTTGGGCCAGCTTTTATGCTATCAAATGTGCCGTCCCTTAAAGAGTTAAAAACAAAGAGTCATTGTGTTATAGGGTCAAATTTTTCACTTAGTTTTTTGCTTGTGGATTATATAGGGACATACACACAGCATATACTATGTTTACTGAGAACCCACCTTCACCTTTTATTACTCAAGTACGGAGGAAATCCTTTTACAAGCCTGGAGAAATACACTAAGAATGCGTTTGGATTGGGATGAAAACTTCTGCGTTTGCGTTTTGTTTTGTTTTTGTTTTGTTTTGTTTTTTTTTTTTTTCACGCGTTTTTGAGCGTTTTGAGTGTTGCGGTTACTGTTTATGCACTGTTTAATGAGCAGTAGCGGCAAACTTTGACTTTTCAAATTTTTTGGACCAATCACAGCACATCGTGTACTGTTCATGAACCCACAAATTTCACTTTTCAGCAACTTTTTTATTAAAAATGGGTCCCACGATACTATTCACACATTTAAAAATTATTTCGCTACAGTGTTTTTCAGTTTTTAGTTTCAGTTTTCAGTTTTCAGCTGTATTCAAACGGACCCTAAATTTTCTTAGGGTCAATTCTGTCACTTGCAGTTCGACTTAGGACACTTTCAACTAATGTTGTTTTGGTTTGCTCTCTACGTTTCTAGTTCCTACCTAGTAGGCTTGAACATCAAGAAAGCTAGAAGCTACTTCGTTTGCCCAATAACTACTCTTGCACGTTAGCACATTCACAACCCATTTCTTAGCCGGTCATGGGGCTTTTGCCCATCACACAGCAGTCCACACAACATGTTTCCCACATTTTGAGAGGCTCGGCCTGTGCCTAAGTCTTCCCCCATCAACAATACAACCCACACATGTCCATATGCAGCACGCCAAGTAATTGCCATCAGTCCACTAGCATTTGTCCATGCATCAACCAGCACCCACCAGCCCAATGCCTTGCACATAGCATTTGATCATCATAGCAGCCCAGCCCTGCCTTGCACTCAAGCCACCCATGCCATGCACCACCAAATAGGGTTAGCACCACCTGTTGCTGCTCGTCATTAAAACCAACTCTGCCCACCATGGCCCTCCTCTGCCATGGCCTTGGGGCATTATGTGGAGTAAGGTGCCTCCACATGCTACCCCTTCATCCTACTCATCGATCCAACTCTAGTAGGGAGACTAGGCAATTTAGGGGTGTGTGCGGTTCAGTTGGCTTGGTTTTTTCTCAAATTTATCACCGAATCGATAGAGATCGGTTTTCTCATAATTAAAACCGATACATACTGCTTAGGGTCGGTTTTCCGACACAACGGTACAATTTTTTGTGGTCGATTTAATCGGTTTGGTTGGGTTAGAAACATTTTTTTTTAGACAACACAAACACAAAACTAAAAACTAAAAACAACATCACAAATAATTTTTCACAACCAACCTGCCATACACAAAAACATATTCCAACTCATACTGATACAAATTATACTCAATTAGGAAATCGGTCCAACAATGAGAAAGCCAATACAATGAGAAAACCCCAAATTTAATTTATTAACTAAATAAAATAAATAAATAAATGAAAGCAAGAGTAAAAGGTATAATTCACAGGTGCCAAAAATCAAATTGCTGAAAAATGCTAGAAACAAAAAACATTAGACAGATCATAGTTCACAAATGGACTTGGACGGTTGGACTCAAAGTGAGAGAGAATCTTTAAAATGGCAAGGTGAGAGATGGAGTTATCGGCGGAGTGGTTGGCGGCAGCGAGGTGGTGAGCCAGTGACTGGTGAGGCAGTCAGAGAGAGACATGTCAAACAACGATTCAAGGAGAGCTAGCACCCAGCAAAGTCGAGAGGTGAAAGAGAGACTGAGAGAGTTAAGAAGGAAGGTCTGAGAAAATAATGAATTTATACCTAGGGAGTTAGGGTTAGGGTTGTGCACAAAATGACGCCGTTTTCATGTTTAAAAATAATAATAATAAAAAAAACTAAGTGAAATAACGCCGTTTTGTTAAAAAAATAAAGAGAAAAACTATGGTAAACGACGTCGTTCCGAGGGATATGTATATATAGCAGATTTATTGATCGATTCGGTGCAAGAATCGATTTTAGATTTGCTTTCCGACTTTTGTACCACACCGGCATTGGAACTGGGGTTCCCCTCCGTTCACCGGACTCGACTCCATCGGTCGGCTTCAGCGACAGTGCGGTATTGTCGGTGCCAGTCGGTTGGGTCGGCTACGGTCCAGTTGTGCACACCCCTACTGGGCATGTCCCCTCAAAGAGCCCTTAGGAGCATTATTAATTTGGCATGGGGAGCTATAAGTGTGTTGAGAAAACATGAAACCAAGTGACTAGCCCAATGCTACCCAAGCACCCACATTTCTCATGTCATCATTAGCAACAAGTAAAGCTCCTAACACATTGGTACCTTTGTTGAGTTTATATTGATTATTTTTTTGGGTGTGTAGCTATTGAGTTTATATATATATTATGACATGACAACTGTGTTTTAATTAAAAAAAATTACTAACCCATAACAATATGCCATTGGTCCGTTTTGTTGAGTGGTAAGTTTCGGCAAAATTTGCCAAACAGAACAATTCTGGAAAATTATTAGGCGAATGGCATGCGTTCAAACTTAATTAGTAAGTTGGACTCTTTTTAGAAGTTGATTTTAACAAACTTGACTTCCAGGCAAAATCAAACCCCCCCCCCCCCCCCACGGCAAGTATATAAGTCTGACGTGGATTAAAAAAAATGAAAAAGGCCACGTGGAAGCCGAGTTTATTGAACTCGACTTCCAGCTTAGGTTAACAAAGAGGAAAAGTCACGTAGAGCGCTGAAAGTCAAGTATAGTATACTCGACTTCCAGGCTAGTACACCCACCACCTACCCCACCTATCTCAGTTATGCGAGGACGGTAATTTTTTTTTTAAATGTAACTTGAGTATAGCAAACTAGAGTTCCAATTAATTTTACACCAACCTCAACCGTCTCAGATATAAACTCTTTGATAAATTGATAACACTTTTCATCTAACTCACTTAACTCTCACTTCCCCCAGCTCTCTCCCATGCCCAAACTCTCCCTTTCACACACATTGATCATTCTACAAATTAAAAAGTGTTTCTTCTTCTTCAATTTGTAGGTAAATATTCAAACCTTTTTATTTTTATTTTTTTGGTTAGACCTGGCTAATATATATACTCACCTTTTCATTTGGTAGATATATATATACACATACCACTTTTATATTGTTGATGAGTAATGTGTTGTTTGTAATAGTAATTTATCATCATCATCATTATTATTATTGTTTTTTGCAAATGTTATTTGTGCTCTATAATGGGTTGTTATTTGAAATATGCAATGGGTTTTTCTTTGTAATGTGTTGTTATTTATAATGCGAATGAATGGGTAACATGTTATTTATTTGCAATGTGTTGTAATGTGTAATGGTTTTTTAGTTGTAAGGTATAACGAATATTAATTTTTTAAGGTTAGCGACCATGTACAAATTTGTTTGAGTTTAAAAATTTGTTTATAATTGTTTGGTGGAATATACAATGTTATCTTTATATTTGCCTTGAGGCAATATTTTGTAGTTCATATCGAATAAAGGTGTTATATTCGTCACTAATTTTTAGTAAACTTATTTGACTTATAGGCTTGTAATGAGTTCGATTGATTTATACCTATATTATGGTGGGGAGCCCTGTAGTGATGTGACTTATGGAGTGACATATGAAGGGTCTGGTAAAAAGTTAGAGATTATTCAACTAAAAAAATGGTGGGAGATCAATTTGAAGAAGTTGAAAAAGAAAATTATGAAAGAGCTGGATTTTGACCGTCGGTTGCATGACATAAAAATTATATATACACATACCACTTTTATATTGTTAATGAGTAATGTGTTGTTTGTAATAGTAATTTATCATCATCATCATTATTATTATTGTTTTTTGTAAATGTTATTTGTGCTTTGTAATGGGTTGTTATTTGAAATATGCAATGAGTTTTTTTTTGTAACGTGTTGTTATGTATAATGCGAATGAATGGGTAACATGTTATTTATTTGCAATGTGTTGTAATGTGTAATGGTTTGTTAGTTGTAAGGTGTAACGAATATTAATTTTTTAAGGTTAGCGACCATGTACAAATTTGTTTGAGTTTAAAAATTTGTTTATAATTGTTTGGTGGACTATACAATGTTATCTTTATATTTGCCTTGAGGCAATATTTTGTAGTTCATATCAAATAAAGGTGTTATATTCGTCACTAACTTTTAGTAAACTTATTTGACTTATAGGCTTGTAATGGGTTCGATTGATTTATACCTATATTATGGTGGGGAGCCCTGCAGTGATGTGACTTATGAAGTGACATATGAAGGGCCTGGTAAAAAGTTAGAGATTATTCAGCTAAAAAAACGGTGGGAGATCAATTTGAAGAAGTTGAAAAAGAAAATTATGAAAGAGCTGGATTTTGACCGTCGGTTGCATGACATAAAAATTATATATCATGCTCCTCATGCAGTGTTCAGTGACCGTATTGTCCTTACGCCTATTGAAATAGAAGGAGACAAGTATGTTAAGATTATGTTTGATAGGATAAACTCTACGCTCCAGTTAAAAGTTGCCGAGTTGTATATAAGTGTGGAGCCTCGTATAGAAGTTGGCGGTGAAGATGTGTAACAAACAACTTTGGAGGGTCGTGGAGGGAGGAATTCCAATCATTACATACGGATAGTAATCCGACTCTTACCCCGTGTACCACAGTTGGGGGTTTTACACCATTATGCCAAGAGACACCAACTCTAATGGAGGTTTGCAGATCTAGTTATCAACAAGAATGTATTCAATCTTTAGGAAGGGAAGACGAAGACGATGTTAATCATGGTAGAGATGAGTATGAAGAGATGATTGGGAGAGATGACTTTCACGAGAATATTATAAACTATGAAAATGTTGACAATGTCTGTCATGATGTTGTGGATGATCATGATGATGATGCTATAGAGTTTCAAGATGATATAGGCGATGATATAGGTGTGCAGCCTGCAGTCATCAAGCCATTTCATAATGAAATACACTTGATAAATAAGCAACCCATTTCATAATAATCATCAAGCCATATTCTGATAATGAACTAATTATTATGTAGAAAAAGCTCAGATTGATTTTTGCATCAAACTCACATTTGTTATACCCATGGAACAAAAGAAAGGTGAAGATGCCAATAGTTATGTTGTGTTAGGGTTCAAATAGAATTCAGTGTAATTTGCTGCATTAAATAAAACTCAATAATACAAATAAAATCTGCTGCGTTGAAAAAATGCGGCTACATCAAATAAAATTTCTGCTGCAAATTTCTTCAAATATAAATTCTGTTGCATTAATTAAACATATATAATATTGTCATTTGCCAAAAGTAAAGACACTCAATTCTGTCTTTAAGCCACATGCATAGAAGTTTACAACCAAAACTTAACTACTGGTTCACCACACATCAGATATACACATCTTCCAACCAAACTGTGGGAACCAGTTACATAAACTGTGGCACTTGACCAATTTAAATACTAGTTACATAAATTGTGGGAACCATAACAAAAACAAAAAAAATATTTGATGATCTGCTTCATTTACTATTTTTGGTGCCCTTGTTGGCCTTCTTGCCCTTTCCACTAAGTGGTTGAGTGGCTGGAAACAGAAGAACCATAAACCATCAAGAAAACATTACAAATATATGTTCATATTTCACCAACAAAAATGAACTTTTATTTTATCAGTCACCAAATAGTGCACTCAAGTGTCAAACAGCCACTTTACCAAGTATATATGAATGTGTATCATTAATCATAACATCCACTTTACCAAGTATTTGCATGCAGTGCATCGTGAATTAAATAGAGAGAAATGATAGAAACGTGACACACAAGACCACCAGTTCATGTATGACAAGTAGCCCATTTATAAGTTTGACTTGCACTAATCTCTCAACTATCTAATCCATAATGGAAGAGATTTCTTTGTGGAAAACCACTAGCTAGTACTATATATCTTAACAATCAAATGCTAGACTCAAAACAAATAAAACTTGGAAGGCACAAGGGATATAGGAGGAAAGATTGAGAGATAAATTAAATTACCCCCACAAAAAAAGGAGGGGTAGTAAAAATATACAAATTTCATAATTAAAGCACCTGACCAATCAAGTGACCAAACAAATTTCTAACACCTGACCAAACAAGTGACCAAACAGATGATTGTCTTGATAAAGCTATTAACAGAGCACAATGTATGTACTTTAAAACAACAATATTTAAAGTAATAACCCTTCAAAGTAGAACACTAAAGCAATATTGCAAAATGTTCAAACCCAAAAAATATAAATTTTCATTAAAGAAAAAGGAAATTAGTTCATACTTACAACAAGAATCTCAAGACTGCAGCAGCCTTTATAGGATTTCAACATATTAGGTTGCACCCTCCCCGCGTTTACTTCTTTTTTGGTTGCGTCTAGTGTACTGTTTGGCCGGAACATGCTCTGTTACTTGCTCATAATGTTATATTTTTAAGCTTTTACAAACAAACAAATTCATGCACAAAGAAACCCAAAAAAATATATGAAATTAAAATCAAAATAAAGCACTTGGAATACCAGGTGGGAACTTGTGCCGCATCTCCTTGCTTGGATGGTGAGAGTCGATTTCCATTTGGGTGCAACGTGAGCGTTTGCATCCTGTGGCTGCTTAGCTTGGTCATGTTGCCCCTGCTCAATGTCACTGTCATGTGGATGCGTGGCTTGTGGAACATGTATCAAGGTAGAGGAGGTAGGAGGTAATTGTATATGACTTGGGTTGGTAGACATGAGCTGAACGTGGGGTGTTTGAAGGCTAGAGGTGGGTATAACTGTCTGGGGGGAGCTATAGGATGAGGCCATGGGTGAGTTGTGGTCAACGGTGGTGGTGTGTGGGGAGGACTCAAATTCAGTATGGGTAAACCGCAAGGGAGATCCGGTGTCAATGGGAGGCTTGGTTGTGTCCTGAGGGGTGGACACGGGTGGAATAGGGGTCTCAGTGGTCGGAGGAAGGGTGGGGGCAGGTCGATGACGTGTCACTGGAGCAGCTGAGCTCGTATTGGGCCCTACATCTGGTATTTCAGTTTGGTTTGTTGCTTCATCATTGGCTGGCACATCGATATGATCAACCTCATCCACATCCTCAAGGGCTTTCTTAATGAACTTGTATTTGTAAGATTCTTCACTGAACCACTGGAGGATAGCCAGTTAGGTTGCAAGCTGTCATTAAATCTCTAGCATTATCAAGTACTACACATACATAACGTCATACACATCATGCAAAACAAAATAAATTTATGCACATTACCAAAATTTCCATCTTAGCGTTAGCGCGATCGATATACAGTCGAGTGATCTTACGATACCACACCATATATGGATGATGACATGACATCACCTTCTCCATCTTGAGTGCATTACAAATGTACTCGTCACGATCATTCCACTTCTGAAAATGGATTGCATGTTCCACCAACCAATTTTTCTCTACCTTGCCCCTCACATCTATTTTGTGCAAATCACAATTGGTATTAGTATCTCTGGGTTGTTCTTGCTTTAGACCAAACTATCGTAGGACACGATCGGGTAGGTGGAACTCTGCAAGCCAAAAACATATAAGTGGAACGGTCGACCTCCACACGTTACTTCCCTCAATGCGAAAACTAGCAGGAAGGTGGCTCAAGTCATTTCCATATGGCTCCCACTTAACCTACAAAAGCTACCAAGTAAAGCAACCACATTCAGAAATTTTCCCATAATTTGCATAACAGGTAGCATAATAGTGGGTAATGAAAAACTTTTTGAAGGACATAAGATGTTATGGACGTATAAATACAAGTATTATACTTGGTTGGGCTGTGTCGTGGCAATTTGATTACGATATGCAAAAAGCACGTGTGTGGGAGCATTCTTTGTACACATTGCCCCTGCCCACCTACAATTAGGTAACATCGCATGGTCATTAGTCGTTTACATATAAAAATGTTGCATAATACATGATAGCACACTAATTATGCAATATATACTTACTTCATAGCAAGAGGAATTAGTGGTAGTGGTGGACCATAAACACCCTCGGCTTGGGGCACCATTTGCGGGGACATATGTGGGAACTTGACATATATCCACAATTGGACCAAAATCAATGGTCCGTCAATCTGCTTTGCCTTCTTGTCGGTTACATTGCATAGCTGTCTGTACAACCATGATAAGGCTGCACTACCCCAACTATACTTGCGTGGATTACGAAGGTTCTGCATGAACTCTAACCACATGAGATGGACCTTATCTTCGTACTTGTCGAGAAATACCATATCCCCTAGTAGGGCTAGTAGATAGCAGCGTGCGTACTGATGAACTTGAATCTCATTGGCATCCGGAGATAGTGGTTGTCTGATTCAGTTAACAAGTGCAGGTATCAGAATCCTTTGACCTTTTAGCACAGTTTGACGGCCATTTGGAATTTGAATTCCAAGCATTTCAGCACACACATTTGTCCAAGTTCTTTTTTTGGGCCCAACCATTACCTCACCCTCGATGGGCAACCCCATTATAACTTCCACATCTTGCAATGTGATTGTTATCTCACCATGTGGTAGGTGGAATGTATGGGTCTCTAGGCACAATCGCTCTACAAATGCAGTGATGAATGCATGGTTAAACTGTATGGATGGGACCAAGTGTAGACCCTCTAGACCAAGCAACCTCATAATGGCAAGGACACGATTATCTACCATAGGAAATCGAAGTGTTAACTCTTTATGGCGACTTCGACAATCCAGTGTGCTAGGAGGATTTTGCAAATATTATAACAATAGATAAAAATCTTATGCAAATATTTAGTATTTATGACTAATTAGAGTTGTGACACGAATGCATAGTACAAGAAAACTCATGCAATTACCTGTCCCCCAGGGTTCCACAGTAACTCGGATCGATGTTTAACTTGTTCCGTCAATACACTAGATCAATGGGTCAGGATCTATCATTATGCTACATAAAGTTTTTGTGTCATATCAGCTATAAATAATAGGTTTGTGTAATGTGCAATATTGGTTAGTGACATTGAATAGAGAGAGACTTACACCATATATGGTTTAATATTGTGACATTGAACGAGAACCTCCAACATATAATATTTTATGAAGTAATTGTTTACAGTTTATCAACTATTGCTCGTGAATATTTGGCTATGTGGTCAACTGGCTCTCTCCTTTTTAAGGATCTAATATTATTAGCCACTGAAAAAAGTCTTGGTTCTGACAACCAGGGTTGGAAAATTTCTAAGTTCCTAGAGGAATATATAAAAGACAATCATAATGAAACCTAACAAGAAGCCATATAGGTAACACACTACTCAAATAATTAAATATGATTATCAATTGCTTGCATTTTTAATATGATTGCTACTACCCTAACATGGTATTGCTTACATGTTGCTTAATATGGATATTTTTGTGATTTATCTGAGTTTAAATAACTCTAGTTCCTAGAGTTTTAACCAAGTATATCTTGTTACTTGTACAACTAAAAGACCAAATCAACATGACAATTTTTTTAGGGTCTTTAAAAAAAAAAAAAATACTAAATTCATTCATACAGAAAAACAACATACAAAAAGCTCCAAGATTATGACAAACAGTTAAAACAAAAGGATCATTGTCACCATTTTGCCATTTTTGCTAACTAGTGAAGTGAAGATATGGGGCTTGGTGGTACTTGTAGCCATTTCCAAAGTAGTTGCCAATGACTAGAAGATATATAGAGTGTAAACATATGGTCTATCATACAGGTACTGAGGATACATATCAACAACTCAGGGGTATAATTTAGAAATTGAATAACTTTTTTGCAGAATTTGAACATAGCAATGAAATGAAATCATTTTTTTCCCTTTAAAAATGTGATTGAAATTGGTCCATCTTATCACTCACAGTGTGTTCAAGGTGACACTATATTATCAAAAATATGATTTTATCAATCAATATTTGCGAATCATATGTCTTCACTTGTCTCTATTGTGATCTCAATCTCCATCTTGCTTGTGAGGAAGAAAGAGACCCACTGTTTTACCCATTTATCACTGTGCAGATTGTCATTTTGTTGTTGAATTTAAATGCATCATCTTTCAGGTAACCTGATATATATTGGATCTTATTATTGTTTTTGAAGACCCAAAATTTTAAACCATAATCTACTGGCTACTAGCGAAGACCTTTTTTATTTCAAAATTGAAATTATCCTGAGACTTGATTTACATTCTAAATTTCTAAATTATTATCCCTTTACTCTTTATCACTAACACCAAAAAAAGGTTATGATAGGTAAAATTGAAATAGCACAGTAAACAAAAACACAAAAACAAATAAAAACTAAACCCAAATCTCCAAACCACTAACCTAAAAAGCAAATCAAAACCCATTTTAGCCAATAAATAAAGAGCAAGAAATCACATTAGAGAGAGAGAGAGAGAGAGAACGAACCTGCTGGTTGAGTCGGATTCCTCACCACAAAAGAAGATGATGGACGGAGAGGGACACCGGAGAGGAAGATGATGGACAGAGAGGAACACCAGAGAGAGATTAAAATTGACTTCCAAAAAGAGTCTAACTTACTAATTAAGTTTGAACGCATGCCATCCGCCTAATAATTTTTTGAAGTTGTACTGTTTGGCAAATTTTGCCGGTAAGTTCCACTTAGTTTAATTGGGAATTAACTATCTATAAACTAATGAGTGTTAAGGTGGTATATTTTTTTAGAATATGAGAGCTATGTTTTAATTTTTAAAATTACGAAGTGGTTATCCTAACCCATATGGTATGTGCTCAAAACAAACTCAATTCAAACCTAATCCACTAAGAATTCATAACAATGAGATTGAACTCATCTGGTTGAGCTATCAACTCATGGCATTTATCTAAATAGTCTTTATAATGCCTAAAACTTAATTCCCAAAATTGTTAAAATGAAACAATGCCTAACTTTTCAAAAAATAGAAAGCCTAAAATATTGTTGATTAGCATACGGTAATGTAGCTTTAGAGCATTCACATCGCAAAATTCTATCCGATCCTATTTTACCATCCCAAAAAGCTACTTTATCAATTATACTATACCATTTTACAAGACACTCAACATTTCAAAATTCTTTTTTTTTTCCCATTTTATTTAAATATTCTATTTTATTACTATTTCTCTTTTTCTCTTCCTTTTCCTCTCTTTCTCCCTCAACCTTTAGCACCGGTTCAACACATAGAGCCACACACATACACAGACCCATGATACATCGATCAACCTATCCAAACCCATCACCACCCACACAGAGCCACACACACACACACACAAACACAAACCATCAAACCATCAACAGAGCCACACACACACAAACCATCAAACCAATCGGAGCCAACAACGGCCACCACACCCACCACCTGAATCACGCCGCCAAAGAAACCCACGCCAAAATAACCCACACCTCCAAAGAAATCCACCACCAATTCACAACGATCTCCACCACTATCCCACCACAAACCCACTAGATCAAAGAGAGAGGCTGAGAGTTTTGGGTTGGAAAGACCCATCAGACCACGCCACGCCATGAGACACCCATCAGACCACACCGAGTGAGACAGTGGCCAACAGCGGCTTGGGCTTGGGCGTCGCTGGGTGAGACGCGGCTTTGGCTTGGCGTTGCTGTGTGATGGTGGCCAACAGTGGCCTGAGGGAGAGCCAAGGGAGAGGGAGAAATTTGAGAAAGAGAGAGAGACGTGAGAGACAGACCTGAGAGATTGGGAGAGTCAGGGAGACAGAGTGGAGAGAGAAAAAGAATAAAATAATGTTTTTGGTTTTACAATAGTGCTACAGTGCAGTTCTACCTTTGGAATTGCACTGTAACACTATTGCAAATTTTTTTGCAATAGTTGACTTTTACAAGTCTGGATGGAGAGGATTTTTTGTGCTTAAATGGTAAAATAAACTAACATATAGCATATGGCATGCTAGGCGCAAATGCTCATTTGTAAAAGAAAGTGCTTTATTATAGCATTTTCCTTCTTCATTCATCTTTTTCCAACTTCCAACTTGGAAGTTCCCACTTATGCTTGTCCCCTGCTTTCCCAACCGTTCCCAGACAGCATGCCGAAAATTCAAATTCCTATCCTGAACCTGAAGAACTCCCACTCGTCCTCATCTAATTCCCGCTGTATAGGGGGCCTAAACCTAAAGCCCACTTACCGTGCCACGTCCTCCCTCCACTCGTTAAACTGTTAAAACTTCTCTCAAACAATGATGTATACGCTTGCAAGGTTGAATTAACCCGCCAATTGTTTGATGAAATGCTAACAAAGGACATTGTATTTGGCAATATGGGTGTCTTGAAGCGTAGTTGAAGAGGTTGTTTCAGTTTGATGCCTGTGAGGAATGGTGTCTTCGAATTCCCTGCTATTGCTATGGTAGACTCGTGTGTTGTTGTTGTGATTACCTTGTCATTTTTCTATATTAGACTGATGGGTTTGCTTCAGTTTTTACTGCATGTTCTACTCTTGCATCCCTCAAATAAGGAAGACAAATTCTCGTTCTTCTTATCAAAAATGGTTTTGAATTAAGCTAAATGCCTCTGCATGTAATGATTTGAGTACCATGTACAGAAAATGTGGTGAATGCTTGATTCTTCCGAGTTAGCTTTTAGTCAAATTCACAGTCCTGACCTTGTTTCTTCCAACACCGTTACTACTTTGCATTTGCACAGCATGGCCTCTATGAGAAAGGCTCTAGTTTTGAACCAAATGGCAAGGTGAATGTGAGTATGAATTTGTTTGACTAAATGGTCAATGGCTATGGTAATATGCTTGCCTTGCCTTGCCTGGTTGATTTATATTGAGTCGGGCAGGTCAGCTGGTGAAGGCCATATGAAGCAGAATCAGGTGCCTGGGGTTCTCTTCTAGTAGCCTGCTGTGTCTATTCAAATATGGAATTAAATCAATTTTCAGTAGCTAAGTAAGGTTATAAGGAAAATCATACAGATAGATTTAACTTTTAACAAAAGATTTGTTTTGTTTTTTTTCAAAGCACATGTTTTGTCAGGATAATCTAGTCTATGTTTTGGCTTTGTAGAAGCGTTAATATAATATAGAAACAATCTTGAGAGTGTATTGATATATTTGTGACATGATGTTAGTGGATCTTTTTTTTGGTACATGCTTAAAAAGACAGAAAAACAATACTGCATCTTAAAGAACATTATTGGTTGGATTGTTGGAATGCCTTGTTATTAAAGAATGAGTCATGTTAACGGATGCCCTTAGAGTAATTGTTAATAAACCATAATAAGAAAGTTTTAACACCACTTTCATGAAAAATATAATAACATTTATTATTTTGTCATTCTTCCAATATAATGTTTTTAAAAATACTTCATGGACAAAATTTAGCTACAAAATTGGTTGTAGTTTAAGGCTACAAACTCACTCAATAAAATAAATAATACAACATATTTTGAAAATCTAACCGTTGAATTGTATGTTCTTTACGCCTTTAATACACATGTTAAATATTGTGTCAATCGGATATCATTTACTATATGATTTATAAGCTTATATTTTGTGCATAATTTTAAATTACAAAAACTTGCAATTTAAAAAATGTATTGATGACATAGCTATTAATCTTTAATTTTCTTGAAATTTTGCAAGTATGGAGAATATAAAAAGAAGATATAATCCAATGGTGGATTTGTCAAAATTCACATCCAATAAAAAGATATTAAGTAAGTTTGTAGCCTAAGGCTACAACTAATTTTGTAGCTACAACTAAGTTTAGGGCATTGGTTAACATTTACCTTAAAGAATATCATGTATCGATGACATTGACAATACCACTTGAATATTGCATGCATCGTTAAGCCATCTGGAAACCTCTTGCATTGGATACTTCCTGATTAAGAATTTGTTGGTCATACAGCTTCTTTGATTTGAATTAGATTTTGTCAATTATGTTGTAAATTCTATGGTGGTATTTTCTCCAGTGTGGATCCATGAGTTCACATTTTTACATAGAGGTCTTCAAGGTTCAAAATTCAGCGTTTGATATTTATTCATTTCTTGGCAGCCCCTCGGAAGAGTTAAAACTATTATTAGGCAGGTTGAGTAGAGGATTTGTTTAGCCTTAAAAGACGCGTCTCCTTGAGGCTTAATTATTAGAGAAAAAGCAGGCATGATTTTTATATTAACTTCTTTTAGCTAATTTGCTACTTGTTTATGAGCCTATGAATGCATTGAAAACTTTATATTATTTTATTTTGGTTGACAAAATAAAATTCAACTTTCAGAAGAAGAAATTTCCAGTACGCCAAAAAGTATACAAGAGAGACCTCTCTTGCGTATGTTGAACCTTCAAACCTTCCCAGTAGATTCCGGTGGAGTTTATTATAATGATTTTTTATCACTGGGGGAACTTTTAGAGAGCTAATCCCTATAAAGTTTTTGCTTCATTGGGCAATATTTGTAGACAATTGTGTTTGTGTACTCACTATTCACCTACTGACGAAAGTATATTGAAGATATTGGTAAAAAAGAATTAAAAAAAAAAAAAAATGGAAGAGGGCGGAGGAAATAAATTGTGTATTCATCTACGACAAAAGAAGAAGAAATTTAAAAGCTTATAGGAGAAATTGGTAAAATATATTCTCTTTAAAATTTGGTAAAAGCTAGAAAAACAATAAATCACAAAAAATTCACAATTTATAGCTGTCAATGCTATATGAGATCTCAATTGGTAATTATAATTGAATAGAGATTTAAGATTTGAATCCACATACCAAAAAAAACACAAAACTGTGAAAATTTTTGTGTGTATTAGTAAATAAGTCTTAAGGTGATCCAAACCCAAGTATACCACTCTATCCATTTTTGTGTATTGGACAATTTTTTATTAAAAAAGTTTAGAAACAAAAAAAATTAATAAATAATTTGACACTTAATGATGTAGTAGATTGTTAATAGTAGTTAAAAAAGTGATATCACACGTGAAAACTAATAAAAGCTCGCAAACTCAACTAATGTGCGAAAAATATTGCCAAATTTTTTATGTCCGTAACATTACTCTTTACTTAGTAGTTATTGGAACGGTCTCCGAAAGGACCCAATCAGCGGTTAGAAAGAGAAACAAAACAACGGTAGGAATTCGCACAATGTTGTCAACGTTCAGAATATGGAAGTTTTGGTCCAAAGTTGGCCAAACAAGAAACTACTACCATGTCGATGTCTATCTCTACGTCCGAATTCAAACACCAAAAACTCCCAACCACATCTCACTTTTTCACTTTTGCCCCTACGTTAAACTTTGGAGCCATTGGTTCCATTAATGGAAAACCCGCCAACTTCGGACTATTCTTCCTAACCATTATTCACTCATCTCTCTTTTAATCCATTCCTCCCAAAAAAGCACTCCAAATTCTAGTTTTTCTCATCTACTTTTTTTTTTTTTTTTTTAATTGGTTTACGTATTTTGAATAAACAAATATAAATACACAAAAAACCAACCACCACCAAGTTCATTACGTTGCCTTAACCTTCAGTGCTTTGTTTCCTTCTACTCTGTATTCTCTCGTATGTTCTATGACAATTCATATGCTTTCTTTTATAAGGATATTGTAATCCTTTTCTTAGTTTTTCCGTTCATGCTTAGTTCATTTTTTTGTCCTTTACCTTTGGTGGGTTCAATTCAATTTCAACGCTTTTGTTGTTTATTTGAATATCTCAATCTCTTATTTCATGCATTTCTTGGTTTTTAGATCTGGGGTCTTTTGTGCTTGCTTAAGAAAAAAGGAAAAAAAGTTCCTTTATTGGATGTATAGGAGCGAGGCTAAGACCATCCCTGCATCATAATATTGACAAGGGAGCCCTATAGGAGTGGAAATTAATCTTCAAGTCTCCGCGGCAGGAAGGCCTTGAATTTGCCAATATATCTGAGGTATTGATTTTTTTTTTTATTTTGGATTTCTATCTCATTTAAAGTAGGATTTTATTGAATTTTGTATCAATATGATGATTGAGTTTTTGGATTTTGATTTATTGAACGCTTCTCCAAGATTTTCTTTGATAAACAATGAATTTGAATTGTTAGACCAACAAAAAAAAAAAAAAAAAATTACCTTGATTTTGATCATACATGATTGGTAAATTTTATGTTAATTTTTGGTAGAAAAGGATTATAGAAGTTTCAAGATGCAGCAGCATATGGGACAGCTAGAGGAGGGGCTGAAGATGAGGAAGGGGCAATTATATGACATTGAAAAAGAGAGGGATCAAGCACTTGATGAGCTGAAAGAGATGAAAAAGGTGGCTGAGGAGGCCAACATGAAGCTTAGTGATGCATTGTCTACAAATAAGGTGGCACTTATACAAATGGAGCTGAATTCAGTAAAAGACTCATTGTCGATTGTGAGTCAAGAATTAAGCAACAAAGACAAGAATTTCGAGTCTTTGAAAGTTGAACTCGAGAAGGCAAAACAGTTGGAGCTCAATCGGGCAGAGAGGGACCCCTCATCAGATAAGTTCAAAGGGGAATCAAGTATTCTGAAAACCTGTGAGGCTAACACAAAAGCCTTATTGTCCGAAAGTAAGATCAGAATTCAGGAATTGGAGGCAGAAATAAAGAAAGGAAAGGAAATGGAAAAAAAAACATTTGATTCGATGCTGGCACAGGCAGAACAACTCGAGCAAAACAAGATTTTGCTTGAAGAGTCAAAGCTCGAGATTGCTTCTCTCCGTGAGCAGGTGGAGAAATTGAAGGGTTCATACGGGCAAAGCAATGCATCCCAAAGTTGCTTGGAGGAAAACCTTTTGTTAAAAAAAGCATTGGAGAATCTCAACTCTGAGGTTCTATTAGCAAACGAAACTTTGGCTCATGCACAGGAGGGTGAGAGGCTTGCTTCCTCAAAGGTCAAGAGTCTCATGGAGGAAATAGAGTTGCTTAAAAATGAATTGATGCTGGCAACTGAGGCAGAAGAGAATGGCAAGACGGCAATGGATGATTTGGCAGTAGTACTAAAAGAAGTGGCAACAGAAGCTCACGAGGTGAAGGAGAAACTGAGTGTAACACAAGCAGAGCTAGAGTACACAAAAGTGGAGGCAGAGCATTTGAAGGTGCTGTTAAAGATCATGGAAGACAAGCATAAAGAAGTTTTAGATGAATCAAGGAAAGAGGCCGATCTATATAAAAATACTGCAGAAAGGTTGAGATTAGAAGCTGAAGATTCACTCTTGGCATGGAATGGGAAAGAAACTGGCTTTGTTGAATGTATCAAAAGAGCTGAAGATGAGAGGTTTGCTGCGCAAGAAGAGAACAGTAGACTGCTTGAATTTCTTACAGAAGCCAGGAACATGGTTACAGCATCAAAGGAAGAAAATCAGAAGTTGCGTGATATACTTAAACAGGCCTTAAATGAAGCTAATGTTGCGAAAGAAGCCGCAGGGATTGCTCAGGTTGAAAATTCACAACTTAAGGATAGCCTGGCCGAAAAGGAGGACACCTTGAATTACCTTACTCGAGCGACTGAGAACCTTAGGATAAATGAAGCTGCTGCTTTTGGGAACATCAAAGCGATGAACCGGTTGCTTTCTGAGACATCAAAAACAGAGTTAAAGAAAGACGATAAGGATAAATCATCGAGAAAGGAGTCAAAGAAAGAAGATAAGGAACTAAGAAGGAATTTCAGGACTCAAAATTCAATAGATAAAGAACGTATAGATGGCAACATAAGCAAAACTACTAGTTTTAATCTCAAGGAGATGAAACTTCACAATAAACAGAAGGATGTGAATGAGGGCCCTGAAAATGATGAGGCAATATTTGACATTTTAACTTCACAAGATTTAGCAGCCCATCACAGGATAAAGTCATCTTCTGTATCCATAGATGATGGACAGAAAGTACAATTAGAAGATTTTTATCATCTAGATGCAACCCTTTCTGATGATTTTGACAATGATAGAAACTCAAGAAAGAAGAAAGCATTACTACGGCGATTTGGAGATCTTATACGAAGAAAAAGTTCCCCCCCAACCGAAACCATCAATTGAATAGACACTTTGGGAGTACACAAATTTTTCTTACCACCTCAGTTTTGATTCTTGCAGTAGATTAGTCATCTAGATTATTTATACCAAAAAAAAAAAAACCTTGCCACAGGAAACTTATGATATGAACACGCTCCCCAATCATCTATAATTATGTACAGTCAATTCATCATTTATACAGGGAGAGTGAATATTAGTGATTCATCTTCTTTATGTTGCTTCACTTTTATTTATTTATTATTTACCAAGTCATTCTCCACGGCCACCCAAAACTCAATGCTCTTGTAGTTCTCTCAAAATGTGAATTTTAATCATAGTTAGTCACATTCGATTGGCTAGGCAGGCAGATTTTTGTCAATGATTCTGCCCCTTTACTGCGTCCTCTTCGCAGGCAAAGATTTAATAAAGAACAACATTCTCAACTCTCCATCAGTCTTGAGAGATTAGAGTCGGGGTTGTTTTCAAAGCTTTGCCATGCGTCATATAGAGAGACGAGCTTGCTACTCATGCCAACAGTGGTTGGTCATGAAGTATAGCTGCGCGTCTTGGAAGGGGCTAACTCAAAATCAATTAACAACTACAATTTGCCTTAACATTTCACAAAGAGGTAAATATAGAGCGATGTCATCAGGAAGAGAGTGGGAGAGTTATACTCATGCTGCCAAACACGGAGGAAAAACACGGAGGAAACTCGTTTGGGAAATGTCTCTTACACACACCTACACATAAATTATTTTTTGAAATGAAATTGTGATTTGAAGTCACGATTTCAATTAAAAAACTGAAATGTGTGTATTTTGTGTATAATAGAGAAGTGTCTGATCGATATTGTTCACTTTTAGTGGCGAAGTAAATGTTGTCGTTTTTGGTAGGTAAAGATTTTAATTGATGTTTCCTTTTACTTTTATAAATACTTAAAGGAATGCAATTTTTGGTAAGTTGTTATGGGTTGTTATTGGTGTGATAGAAAAGTAATTTTAGTAGTTGGTTAAAATTAGAACTAATAACAACTAACCACTTATAATTTGTTGTGAAAATATTATGGATGAACATCTCTCTAAAATTGGAGGGATTTAGTTAGTGGGCATTAACGGTGATGGACAAGAATTTAAGATTGATGGTACTTGGACCGAAAATTAAAATTATAGGCTCCGCATTAGTGTAGAATTAAGCTATAGACTTCACAATGTGCTAGACTTGTACAGTACCGTGTATCACTTATGGGTATATTTAAAAACTCTCCTAGCCCACTCGCAGTCTTTTTCATGAGTCCAAAGATGAATAATGAAAAAACCCACCCTCCAGAGTCCAGACCACACCCCCAAATTCCTCAATCAGCTTTCCAAGTGGGTTTGAAACTTATGGATGTAACATAGGAAGAAAAAAGGGGGAAAAAGGGTTATTTGGGCTGTAGCTTGCGATATTGGTTTTTTTTTTTTTTTTTAATATTTATTTTTTTATTGGGTTTAAACTTATGTGGTCCACCCTTGATAATAATTCTTCATTATTAAATCAAGATACCAATCAGTTTTAGTGTAGACAAGGATTAAACCTCAGATCTCATATTCAACTATCAGCGACTTTACTAGTTGAACTAACTAAAACCTATTGGGCTTCTATTTTGCCTGTCACAGACTCACTGCAACTAAAAAAAGAAAAAAAAAGTCTACAATATTATTTTGGTTGGAACAGGAGTACTACATGCAGTTTGATCAATCTAGCTGATTTTTCTCAAAAATAGAAAAATAAAAGAAAGATGATTAATCTAGCTGAATGACTAATTACACCTTATTTATGATTCATTTTTTTCTCGTTACAATTCAAAAATTTTGAATAAAAAAAAATCCTTTTAAGTGAGCGAATAATATTTAATTTTTCACCAAGTGCATTATGCAAAGCAAAAACAATGAACACAAGCAAAAACAAAGTAATTCTTAGAGAGAATTCTAGAAGCATTAATTCTTTAACTGAATTTCTATCTTGGATAAATATCAATGAGGAAGATACAATGTTTATGTAGATGACAGTAGAGCTTTGGCGCCTAATCTAACCACGTAACAACCTCTTAACCTGACCAATACAGTGCAAACACGTGTAATGCCTTATAACAGATTTTGTCACTATACTGTTATCCTAAACCACCCACATTTTAGAGCATCTACAATAGTGATACTATTTTTTTTAGCTATTTGGCACTACAAAAAGTTATTTTATCTATTTTATCTAATCACTTTACAAAACATCTAATATCAATGAATCTATTTTAGTTTTTAATACAATAAAATAATATAAATATCACAATAAAATAATATATCTACTACAATAAACAACAATCATAACTAGCGCAACCGTTACCGCAGCCACTACTACCACCTCCACCATTGCCGCCACCGCTATCATTGCCACGCTGACACATCAGCACCAATTATAGTAAATCCTAATACTTCCACTACATATCAAAAACAAACTGTATCATCATAATTAAATAATTTTATTAAAAATAAAAATAAAAAGCAAACCTTCAAATGCACTTCGTTAAAAGGCTTGCATTGCTTAGCGGAGCTACAGAAGCGGTTGCTACTACTGCTACTCCAATTGGCTTTCATCATGTACCTGATTAAGTCCTCGCTGATCACTCTGACTCCTTTCTCTCTCGCCGGACTCGTTAAGATCTTGTTCAGATCGTGAATCTTGTAGTACGAAAGCACATCGTCTTTGAGCACGAACCACCTCCCTCTCTATCCTTTCCTGTAGTTCACCCACTTGTACAGAATCCTAGCCACACTGCTGCCGCAGTAGCCGCTATACATCACCGAATCCGTGATCGCGTCTTCGCCGTCGTGGTTCGCCAATGTTGCAGCGGCAGATGCCGAAGCCGATACTCTGTCCGATTTAGTATCGGTCGATAAGACCTGCATCAAGAGGCTTAGTTTCATGATCTTGAGCGAGGTGAGAGTTGTGAGAATAAAAAAGTAATTTTAAATAGAGGGAGAGTAAAAAAGTAATTTTATATTTTTTAGCTTTCAGTTATAATACACAGCCATATATAACTGTATACTGTAGTAATATAGGTAAAAATTTTACCTATACCACCACTATTGCAGCACTATTGCAACACTTTTTTTGTATATGGTGGTGCTAAAAAGTTTTTAGCACCACTATTGTGGATGCTCTTAGTAGTAATCTTAGATCTTTTCTTTACAATGCTACATGTCGTTTTCTTTTCTTCACTTGCAACAGCTTGACTATCTTCACCTCGCTTTATCAGCTATCTGGTCATTAGTGGAAATGAAATGAACAACCAAATCCTTGTCGGTGACATTTTCTATGATGAAATGGTAATCCACTTTAATATGTTTTATTCTGGCATGAAAAATAGGATTGGATGCCAATGCTAGTGCTGATATGTTGTCACACCAGAGATGAGGAGGAGTATCCAAGTAAATATAAAAAATTGATTAGTATTTTAGTCTGATGATATACCAAAAGTCATAGGTTGAAAAAAAAATATTCACACACACACACACACACATATATATATATATATAAATTTTGAAAACTAGGAAAATTTTGTGATGATCCAACCCGAAAGAGACATCCCCTTTATAGACAAAATAAAACACTATTAAACAGTGAATAGT
Organism: Quercus lobata; assembly: GCF_001633185.2. Taxonomy (NCBI): domain Eukaryota; kingdom Viridiplantae; phylum Streptophyta; class Magnoliopsida; order Fagales; family Fagaceae; genus Quercus; species Quercus lobata. Next base: position 48,201,430 of record NC_044909.1, read on the forward strand.
AAACAGTAAAATTGATTTTTTAATTATTCATCGTAGGTCAGCAAGACTGTCAGCATGTGCTGTCCAGAGGGAATCATATATATATATATATATATACACACACACACTCATTGGTGTGACTTTGTATTTATGGTAAAAATACAGTTTACAAATGTTGGTTAAAATTTCCAATAGTCTTTGAATTACACAACTTTTTGCTTCTCTACTCAAATACTAAACGCTTTAGAGAGTCTAGTCTTCAAAACTTCTCGAATCACCAAACCCTAGAAATTTAACAGAAAAGAAACGTTTCAAGTTTTAACCTGGGATGCACGGACGTGGCAAAACCCATGCTGCACCCACGTCCAACGCGGCAACACGCAAGGGACGCTGCTGCTCGCGTGTCGATGCTGCGTCCAGTTTTTTTTTTTTTTTTTTACCATGACTTGCTTCGACACGGCTCAGACTCGGGCCGAATCGCGCTGATTCGCACCGACTCGAGCCGTATCGGGCGAAATCGTCGAAACGGTCGATTCAGGCCGAAATTCAAAAAAAAAAAAAAAAAAAGGGTGCAAAACACACCGTTTGAACTTAATAACAAATCCTAAAGGGCCTAAACTCTCTCACACATTCTCACTTCATTCAAACTTCAACTCTCTCTCATTCGTCTCTCTGTGTTGTGTGGTTGTGTGCTCTACTCTCTGCCTCTTTGTCTTTGAGACATTTAGCCACTGAGTCACGCCTAAACTCTCACTCTCACACTCACACAATCTCACTCTCAACTCACTCACAACCTTACTGACCCACTCTCAATCTCAAGTCTCAACTCTCAAGCTTGACCCGAACATCATGGAATGTTTTAGTTTCAATCTTGTGGGTTGTATTTAATTTATGAAGATCATGTTTTATTTATTATCTATTATTGCACTTAAATTTGGTATATGTTTATATAATGTGAAAAAGTATGCTTAACAATATATTAAAAATATAAATAATAATTTTTTTAATAATTTTTTAATCGCTGAGTCCTGCACCTGCACCCACACCCGCACTCGAGTCCCGAAATGCACCTGTGCTTCATAGGTTTTAACTATGTCCAAAACTCCAAATCAAAGCAAAGCCAAACTATCCAACAGACCCAATCAGAGAGCTCTCATTTCTCACCAAATCACAACAAATTAAAAAACCATTCTTTGAAAACCACACCTCTTCGATGCCAATCCAATAGCAATGGCGGGTCAGCGACATTGACCAAAAAGAATAAAAACAAGCAAAGGATGGGCACCAATGATGCTGCTATAATCTCATTGAAGTGGTGTCTGGTGAAGCCTTTCAGTTGATATGGGTATTTGCACGGTAAAGTAAAAGGGGGAAAAAAATTACAAGTTAAACTCAATAAACATATTTGGGTGGAACGTGCGAGGCACGTGATGCTCCTTTGAGCAAAAAAATTAAGATAGAATTTTTATTTGAAAAAGAATAAAACCATATACTTAAACCTCTATTTTCAACCGCTATGGATTCTAATCTAATATTTTATTATCTTATTTTGACATATAAAAAACTTACACCTCAATAGTTGAGAAAATTATTATGATAACAACAAAATGTCACGACATTTTCGCAATACAATACATTTATTTTTAGTTTTGTTAGATCTCAGCCTGATATTTTATTATTATATTTTATTTTAGTTTGACCCATAAAAAATTAATACATGTGTCACAACATTTTCACAATATCTCTATGTTTACATTGTATTTACAATGTAAATTTATATTGTAGATACACAAAAATTAGCAAATGCTATCATATTTTTTTTTTTTTTTGCAAATATGTATAATATTTTCCATTTTTTGTGTGTGTCTACATTCTACAATGTAAGCTTATATTTTAAGTAAAAAATTAACATATAAAAATTATTAAAAAAAAACAAAACAAAAACAAGCTTAAACCAAACTGGCATACTTGAAGAAAAAAGAATGAAAAGAAAATGAGCTGCTCACCAATTCTCCTTATTTTAAGACTTTTAAATAATAAGTGTTATGTTGATAACATTTCTGCAATACTTTTATAACAAATTTTTAGTGGTAAATTATTAATGATTTTAATTTGAACTCATCACTAAAATTAATTTTTCCTCACTAATAATGGTTAATAATAACTTGCCACTTAAAATTTATTGTGAAAATATTGTGACCATAACATTTTTTTTAATATTAAAAAATTTTCTTTCTTATTCAAACTCACAATTTTTGCTTATTGCAAAAGACAAAAAAGGTTGAACAAACCAAAATTACTGTAGATAGAGCATTGGCTCTTAGTAGACAAGTAACGTAGCATATTTTTATTTAAAATATGATGCTACTTTTTCAAACATTACCAAGAGGGTATTTAGCTAGCCTGTCACTACAACTGAAAAAAGATAAAAGAAAAAAGAAAAGAAAAGGTCTACAATATTATTTTAGTCCGAACAGGAATATCACATGCAGTGTGATTAATCTAGATTGATAATTTGATTAGGCCCATAGATTCATTTTTATCTAGTTATTGTTCAAGGTTTTTGAATAAAACAAAAATCCTTTAAGTGAGCAAATAATATTTAATTTTTCACATGTTCATTAAAGAACTAGTGGTTTGTAATTATTTTTTTTAAAGGTTGTTTTGCGCAAACATGAAATTGGCGTGGTGAAAAAAAAAAAATTATCAAATTTATTTTTCTCCCTAGGAAAGTTGTAATTTACCTTTTAATTTTTTTAAAAAGAAAACAAAATTAGGGGTGTCAATGTTTGACCCAACCCGCGAACACGACACGAACCCAATACGGGTTTTTTCGAGTTAGGGTTGGGCCTTAATGAGTTTGGGTCATAAATGGGTCAACCCGAAAGCGACACGATAAGAAACGTGTCATAAGTGGATCAACCCGTGTAACTTGCAATAGACACGTTTGACACGCCAATTTATTTGTGTCAACCCGAAATGATCCACTTAACACAACTCGTTTAATTCGTATAACAAATAAATATTTATTTTATTTTAGATTTGTCAAATACCTTTTATATCCAACATATATTTTAAATTTAAAAAACAAAATGAGTAATTATAAAAATTTACAAGGGATATAATTAGAAATTGAAACTTTCAGACCCTAGAATTACTAATACATTTTTTTTTTTTTGGCATAGAACTTGCACAAATAAAATTGTATAAGCTTGTGGAAGATGTTATGAATTTTGACATCAATAAAGAATCTATGGATGATAATCGTGGTCATAGACAGAATTAGTCTACTGTTTGTTCAAATTTTTTCAATATTGATACTTAGCATTTGGCGAGTTCCAAGGATATTATATTTTTGTTGAACTATGTTATTTTATTTTTGTTAAACTTTGTTATTTTGAATTTGGGTTGAAGTGTATGCACTTCTTTTGGAGTGTAAAAAACTTATTTCTAGATGAATGTTATATTTTTGTTAAACTATATTATTTTGAATGTGAGTTGAAAACTTAAGGTGTATGCACTGCTTTTTGGGATGTAAAAAAAAAAAATATTTCTAGATGAATGTTATATTTAATATTATGCAGGTTGAAATGGGTTATGTTACATTCGTGTCAACCTAACACGACTCGTTTATTAAGCGTGTCAAATGGGTTGGGTTGGGTCAACCCGCCTTATTAACAGGTCGGGTTAGGGTTGAAAGATCATGACACGATTATTAAATGGGTTGGGTTAGGGTTGAGTCATTTAGTCGAATACTCCTACCTCGACACGACATGAACCCGACACGCTAACCCGAATTGACACCCCTAAACAAAATGTACCATTTTTAATTTCCCCTTTTAATTTAAACGGTAGCAAATGTACCATTTTTTTTTTTTTTGGACAAAGTTTGGGAACAATTTTTTCCCCCCTAATATTTTTGGTCTCTCTCATTTGAGTTGTGTAAGCAAGGTTTGTATTAAGATATCAGACGAATAAAAAAGATTATGATCAAAGGTGTCGTGCCTTATCAATAGTCAAGTGGATATATATATATATATATATATATATATATATATATATATAATTGAAACCTTTGACTTTTTATTAACCTCTCCGGATCTTGCCACATTATTATTATTTTTTTAAAATAAAATTATTTTTATTTAGTCCAAACTTAATAAGGAGTGAAATTCTATCTTTCTAACAAGTCCAACTTAAACTTAAACTCATTATTACCATTTTTTTAAAATAAATTTTTTTTGGTCTCTCTCATTTGAGTTGTGTAAGCAATGTTTGTATTAAAATATCATACGAATAAAAGATTATGATCAAAGGTGTCATGCCTTATCAATAGTCAAGTGGATATATATATAACCGAAACCTTTGACTTTTTATTAACCTCTCCAGAGCTTGCAACATCATTATCATTTTTTTTAAAATAAAATTATTATTGTTTAGTCCGAACTTAATAAGGAGTGAAATTCTATCTTTCTAACAAGTTCAACTTAAATTTAAACTCATTATTATCATTTTTTTTAAAATAAAATTATTTTTGTTTAGTCCAAACTTAACAAGGAGTGAAATTATATTTCTCTAACAAGTTCAACTTAAACTCAAACTCAAAAGTTGATAATTTATCTCAAAATTTGCAAAGTTAATCATGAACACTATAAAAGTAGTGCAAAGTCCAATATTTTTTTTTTAAAAGCTGAGTAGAGGTATGAGCACTTTTTCTGTTATTTTCTTCTATTCTACTTTGTTGAAAAAAAAAAAAATTTATGGTTTTCATGTATTTTTTAAAAAGTATTTTTCATACGTGAACCACTAAACTCTCTTTAGCCGTTTTTTACAAGATAAAAAAGCTTGCAATAATTAAAATTTAAGGTTGTTGTTACTGCATATGTCTTTGCTTCACCTCAAAATATGAAAGTATGTTAATTTCCTGGGTAAAAAGCTTATATACGATATATTAAGAAAATGTATGATTTTCATTATTTCAACATGGGCTCCTGCTCAATATTTTTTAGCGTGGGCCACATGCTGATAAGGTTCATTTAAAGTTTAGACCCATTAAAATTAATTTAAAACTTATTGCTTTATGGGTTCGTGTATTTTTTTCTTTTTCTTATATTACTCTTTTGAATAGTCGTAAATTTTTTAAATTGTTTGAATAATTTATTCTTTAATTGTATATCTTTTTTTGCATTTTGAAAGTTTTAACATCTGAATTTGTGTAGTCACATATACATATATATATATATTTTATCTATAATTTGTAGGCTTTGAATCTTTTGATTCCTTTCAATAGTTATAGCCATGAATTATTCTTTTGAATGTAACCCATCTTTCTCTTATATTTCTCTATTGTTTAGTCATATATATTTTGTTCTCTTTCAATAATTTCTAAGCAGTCAATCATTTGATTCTTTAATATTTTTTGGTTTTTCAGAAGTTTTAATATTTGAATTTTGAGTTTTTTTTTTTTACAACATATTGCATGTTCAAATAATGGTTTATTCATCAAATTATAATATAAATTAAAGTCATACAAGAGTAAATCATGCAATAGTATAGTTTCTTAATTAATTTAAGATTTTATAAAATTATTTTAGTTTACCTCACAAATAGATAGGTTCATGTGCATAGCACGAGTTAGAGACTAGTTAAATATATTGTTAACAAGAATGATCTCATGATTTGAAGAAAAAACCGTACACAACCGCAATCAATTTATGTATGTAAATCAATAAGTATTTTTACTTTCAAAAAATGTGCATCGTCACTCATAATTGATCAATATTATATTTTTTTCTTTCTGTTTCTCTCACTGGTCCACCACTTTGTCCTCTTCTCTCTTCCTTTTTTTTTTTTCCTAAATAAAATAGTATTCTTTTCATTACTTATATATAAAAAAAAATATACGTATCAAACGCATAATTATATATATTTTTTGTTCATATTTTAAAATAAGTTATTTGAAACATGGTAACAAACACATTTTTTGTATTATGAACACTTTAAACATGTGTTTTCACATAATTTTGAACAGCAATACTTGAACACAACTACCAAACAGAACCTTACTGGTTAACAAATAACAATTCCCATTAAATATAACTCTAACCTGTTCATTCATTTTTTTTTTTTTTTTGGAGAATGTAACCTGTTCATTCATGGATTATATAAGTTGTATATAGTTTAAATGCACTAATCTCATATTCCATATATTCCATCTTATTCTTTGACCAGAGAAGAACACAAATCATTACATTTGAAAGTTGAAACTAAAACCGTTGGCTTTGCCATAGCCCACAGGTACTTCTACATTGTCTCCGCCCATAGGCCATAGCTGCTTGTAATTAATCGAACACAAATCATTACATTTGAAACTAAAACCTTTGGCTTTGCCATAGCTGCTTGTAATTATTTGGCTGTATTCGTGGGCGTGGTTGAGCTTGATTTGGATTGGGTGCAATGCTGGTGCAATGACCCCATCTCTATTCGCAAAATATTTTTACCATTTTTTCACTTTTTTTATTCAACGGTTGAGATTGTAAATTACTTTTTTTTTTTTTTTTTCAATTCTCAATCTCAACAATTGAAAGCTATTGCACTTGATCGATCTCAATTGTCGAGCATATCTTTCTTCTTCTTCTTCTTTTTTTTTTTTTTTTTTTTTTTTTTGAGTCCCAACAGTTGAGCACTTATTAGTTATTAGATGTCATGAACACCATTGTATTACTATAATACCATCCCCTTTTCATCATGGAAACTTCTAATATAATCTTGGCTAAAATGCAAAACTGACCATTTAACTTTCTTCAAATTTCATTTCAGTCCTCTAACTTTACTTTCGTTCATTTCAGTCCTCTTAGTTTCAGATTTATTCAATTAAGACATTTCCGTTAACTTTTGTTAAAAATTTTTGAAAAAAAAAAAATCTGGAAAATATTTTTCAATCATTAATTGAATTTTTTTAATTTAAAAAAATTGAAGAAAAATTTATAAAATTGAAAAATTAACCACAACATATAACAAAAGTTGATGGAAAAGCCTTAATTGAATAAACTTGAAAGTTAGAGGACTGAAATGAACAAAAACAAAGTTAGAGGACTAAAATGAAATTTGAAGAAAGTTAGAGAGTCAGTTTTGCATTTTATCCTATAATCTTTAGCTAAACAGATAAAGTAAAATATAACAACCTTCTGCAATTCTTTTTTGGATTAGGTTTCGTTTATATACAACAATATATATATATATATATATATATTTTTTTTTTTCATTGATTATACTATTGTTTACCTTGCTTGTATACATCATCTAATGGAGACCTTTTGTGGTATAACATTAAGCCCATGGGAACTTCCCACCCACTTGATCATCATTTCCTAATTAAATATTCAAAACCAATTTGAGTGTTTAGTTAACAGACAATCCACCAAATTCCACGTTCCAATCATGTCTTGATTGGAAATTTTTAACCACAAATACCTATCAAAAAAATTATCAACAATTTTTGAGGTTATACCTTGGGGTCTTATCAGATGAGAATGAGAATCAATCAGTCGTTTGGTACACCCCATAAATCATCACTAACAAATAATCTCAAGTCTCTTAAGTCTTTTACTTCTTAGACACTCTGGCCCCGCACCCACAAATAGCATCATCCGCACTTATCTGTAAAAGCATAGCACATGATTCTCGTGCATCCAACGGTTTTTATAAATAATCCGTACGGTCCAAAAACTTGCAAACGTGGCACACGTAAACGTGGTCCTTTCCACACTTCACCGACCGTTTCGTACAATTACAGTGCTCCACCTTGCCACACACAAAAGGTTTTTCTAATACTTTTGCCTACATATTCGATCACCTTTGTTTCTTTGTTCCACAGTACTGCCACTTTCAAAAGTTCACAACCTTCACAACCTTATAGCTTTTTTTACACTTACACTTACACACAGAGACTCAGAGAGTATTGTGTCATCAGTGATGGAGTACTTAGCATCTTCTCAGGAGGGACACGATAAGGAGAGCAACAACGAGCGGCTGGATATGATTCAGAACATGGATCCAACGGCGGGCACGAGCTTGTTGTCCCTTCCCATGGAGGCTTTTTTGAAAGCAGCGATCTCTCTTAAAGACCAGGTGAGTGATGACAGTCACGCGCTCGTTATTACGAACTCGGCTGATAAAAGTGTTCGAGTAAATTGAGGTTTTGGTGCTTCTTTAACAATTTTTTAGGTGGTGCAAATGACGTGGATAGGACAACATGGTATGGATTCGGGTATGGGTACGAGTATGGACCCGACGGTGTATACGGGTCTGCTTGGGACAGCTTTTACCTGCTTCCGCTCCTACGAGGCCACCGGTAGCCAGCAGGACTTGCTGTTGACCGCCGAGATTGTTGACACGTGTGCCGTCGTCGCACGTGCCTCCACTAGGTAATTTATGTGTATTTATTTTTCACTTTGTGGATCATATTTCTATATTTAGGAAAGTGTCAATCATTTTCGGTATTTATTATGGTAAGGTGTGTGTAAACTTCGTGGAAACCGACAGGTGTGTCAGGGAAAATTCTTTGCTGGTCTTGAAGTATGGAAAATTGTGTTCTTTCTTTACCACATAGTCTTTGCTACGAATTTAATGAATAGGCCTTACCATAAATACAAGAGAAGATAATATTATTTTCTATGCGTCGAGAGTAACTAATAATTACTCATATACGAGGCTTGGTTAATGTTGTCCAAGATTTTTTTCTGCACGAAAATGAGTATATATAGATGTGTGTGTCTTGATTTAGATTGCATATATGTGCAGGAACATCAATAACTCTAATTCAAAACAGGGTTTTATGTTCATTGCGGAGGATCCCAAATTTCAGTTTTTGAGGTTTGGAATAAAAAAATAAAAAATAAAACCTATTCACGAAAAAATCAAAGAAATATCTTAGACAAATTCAGGTGCTTCTCAATTCATTTTAATATTAGCAAAAATGTCGGTCTGCATGCTTGAGATATTTCAATTTAACTATACTAGAACGGTAAAGTTTAATGAGAAATTTTAACCATTTTTTTTTTTCAATTATTATCATAAAAAAATGTGTCTAGTATTACTATTCTTTTACACACATAAAAGTTAAAATCTAAAATGATATTTTCTTTTGGATTTTATGAACGAATGTCCGGATGGGATAATTTAGAATCAATGAGACAAAATAACCTTCGTTTCATGCATGAGATGCCATATTCCATTTAATGTGCGTTCTAAAAAGAATTATTCTGTCAATAGGCATATGATATGACAATTGATACTTAAGCGAAGTGCTCAAAGAATATTCTACTTATACAATTCTACTACCAATAAAACAAAATTAACCCGTGCAAGTGGCTCAAATGGTAGGCTATAGGCACTTGCATTCAAGTGTGAGAGTTTGAACTTGATCAACGGTTTTGGAACATTTCCAAAATATCATGTTTGATGCTGCAATATCCCTAGGGAGTAATGCTAATATTTGAAGGGTTTAGTTAGCGGATGCCTTTAGGACATTTGTTAATGAATTATTTGGGGAAAATTTTAATGGGAAATATAAAAATTATTTAAAAAATCAATTGTATTTTTTTTTTCTTTTTCTATAAAAAATTTTAAAAAATATTTTTTAAATGAATGCCCTAAAGCGTCGGTTAACGAAATTCATATTTGAAGGGCAAAAGAGATTTTAGTCGACAGTAAAGATATTTACTATTTGTCAATTGTCTTTATAATTGGGCATTATATGATATTTGCTATTTGTTGATTGTCTTTATAATTGAGCATTATATTATAATTGGGCATATATGATGATCTTGTCTTTTGGTCTTTATAATTTAGCATTATATGACTATCTTGTCTTTTGGTAAAGGGCAAGGATTTGCTGTTGTAGCAAGTCCTGCATAATGAGAGAGAGAGAGTAACCGGACAAGTATCATTTTAACATATTGCCACATTCACCTTTATGCAGGACTTACTCCAACCAAAGTTACAGCAAATCCTTGCCCTAAAAAATGGATGTGCATAATATTAAAAGATAACAAGTCTGATACAACGTAGCTCAGCTTTGTCAAAAGCTAATAAATTTTCCACCTGGGGCGGTGGTTCATTGAATGATAAAAAAGGATAGCTAGAACTGGTTCCACTGATTTGCATTGCAGAACAAGATTTTTCTTTGTGTGGGGTAAATATATATATTTTTTGTTGTTGATATCAATGGACAGGCACGTGACATTTTTGTGTGGAAGAGGTGGAGTTTACGCTCTTGGTGCTGTGGCCGCTAACTACCGAGGGGACCATCAAAGACGTGACCTGTTTTTAAGTCTCTTTCTTGAGGTATCAACAAATCTTCAACCTTCTTCTCTAACAAACAAAGTCATTGATGTATTGAAAATCTTTTTTCCCCATCACATGGCATTTCATATCTTGGTTTACCAAGAATTACAAATCTTGGAAAATATCTGTTTGGGGCCATTAATGATTCATTGTCACGTTTTTTTCTATAGTACTGCCAAACATAGCGTGTACTACCATAATTATCAGGACTAAAACACATATTTTCATATCTTGTTTTAATAGTAGAAAAAGGTTCAACATGTCTTGGAAATTAAATTGTCGTTTGGACCTATATAGGTTGTCACGAATCCTTGTCCTATTACATTCTCTTCTTCCACGTATAGCTAAGTACCTCCAAATATATCTTGGTTTATCGGTCGCATATCTCTTAGTATATTTATTTGCCCAAAAAATAAAGGTTTTCTAGTAGAAAAAAGTGAATAAAAATCTTTTGTTTCATTTTTAATATTCCACTGCTGTATGTCATATTTCATTTATCCAATTGTTGTGTTTTACATTATGTTTCACCCATCACAATTTTTCATGTATTAAATTTTATTTTATTTTCATTTTAAACTTTAGTTATTTTACAAGGAAAGAAAACAAAATGTGTGGCAAATTGTGCTTAAAGGAACAAAAAGTAAAATACAAAAAGTGGAATAGCCTAGATACACTATCACAATATATTCTAAAATAAGAGATTTATTCATACTATGATTGATGATTTGAAATAAACTAATGAAATTGATAGCACCTTTACTTTCAAGTGGAATTTATTCCTTGGTTCTTTGAATGTGGACCTGCAACTTATCTTTTATTGTTTATGGAGGTAGGTAGTATTCGAATCCCTTTAGGTGTGGACAAAACCAAAGCCCATGTGGAGATTATCTTGCAGTGAACCCATTCAAAAAAAAACTTTTGAATAGTAAAAGATAGCCACAGTGCACTGTTCAGCTATTGTTAAGCATGACAAATCTTGGGTCTCACCCATGAAAATGGTGTCATTTAGCCTAAGGGCCATTCAGGCAATATTGGAAATTCATGTTATGCTTAGTAGATACATACTTACCACTTGAACCAACAGAATAGCATGGCAGGGAACTTATATGCCCCAAAATTTAGGCTCAGATTGCAGGTATTGTGAGATATCTTTAGCTGTTGGGAAACTGAATTATTTGTAATAACACTTTGGTTGCTAGAAATCTAGTCTAGGCACATGATGTTTATACTTTAGTAATGCTATACAAATGGAAATCTTTTACAGAATCCTGGGTTAGTGAGGATCACAAAAAATGCTTGTTATAACTATGGAGATTTTAATTCAAAGACACACCACAAAACAAAAACTATAGAGATTTTGATGCTAGTTTGTTGAAATTTGGGGTTTGTGGAAGTACATTTTCACAACCAAAGGGGAAAAGAAAAAAAACATGGACACAAGACTACGATATGTTTAATGTGGTTAGGCTAACTTCTTGCCCTCAAAAAAAAAAAAATTATAATCACATTAATAACTACCACAAAAGAAACTCACAATCTTATAAATAATACTAATAACCTTCCCAAACACAAACTAACCCAAATTTCAATACACACATAACAAACTCTCAACACTAATTTACAAACTTAACACTCTCATGGTCCCAAAAATCCAATATATCTAGTGGTGTTCTTTTACTAAAAGTAAAAATAAAAACCCAATTCTCAACTCTCTTATGCGTGTATTATTCACCTCAAAATAACTATCAAACCATTTTTCAAAGAATTTCATTCATGTTCTGTTAAAAGTCTTCTCCACTCCCTGTATAGAAGGACTTTTAGGCCAAAACTGCTAAACTCTTTATAATGTACTACAAGTTTACTTGTTCATTGGTGCACAAGGATTACGATATTAAGAGTGATAAGTTCTTTAAGCAAATCTTTATTTTGACTTAAATTTCATCAAGCAAATCTTCTTCTTCTTCTTCTTCTTCCATTTCTTTTCTTGGCAATAACTCCACCTTAACAAAGTAAGCTTTCATTCTCGAACAAAATGATAATTGTTCCATAATCAAATAAAAATTATTCACGCATCTATCTCAAACCAATTTCATACCTACAACAAACATCACCTTTAAACTAAGATCAACCTTGGACTTTCTGTAACATTAGAGGTCTGATACTAGTTTGTTGTGACAATAAAAGTTTTGGTTCCAATTTGTTGGAATTTGAGACTTGCGAAAATGCATTTATACAAATTAGAAATAAAAACATTCCCACAAAACAAGTCAACTCTAACAAACAAGAATCATAATGGATATTTCATTAATTGTAAGATATTTGCTTAATTGTTATGAGGCAGTTAATGTCATGTCCACGAAAAGCAACAAGCATGTCTAAAAATTGTCTGCTTAATCATGTACAGGTAGCACAAGAGAGAGCTCTCCCTATTGGACCTGAAGAGGGTGGTTTTGGAATGTCATATGATCTTCTTTATGGGCGAGCCGGATTTTTATGGGCTGCTTTGTTCCTAAACAATCATCTTGGAGAGGAAACAGTACCTAGTAATCTTCTCATGCCTGTTGTTGATGCTGTGTTAGCTGGGGGCAGGGCAGGGGCATCCGATAACACAGCCTGCCCATTAATGTACAGATGGCATGGAACGAGGTACTGGGGCGCAGCCAATGGCCTAGCCGGAATCTTGCAAGTGCTACTTCACTTCCCTCTCTCCAATGAAGATGCTGAGGATGTTAAAGGGACTTTGAGGTACATGATGAGTAAGAGGTTCCCTCATAGTGGAAATTACCCTTCAAGTGAAGGAAACCCAAGGGACAAGTTGGTGCAATGGTCTCATGGTGCAACCGGCATGGCCCTTACCTTGTGCAAGGCATCCAAGGTTAGTAAAGCTCAGAACAATTGCATTGTGTAATCAGTGGATGGTAACACTTACAGAAATATTTGACATATATGCAAATGTATGGAGACATAAACAGTATTACCATTATAATTATTTTTCCAATGATGCAAATGTTCTGTTTCTTTTAGTCCCATTTCAAAAATAAATGAGTCCATTGACAACTTGTGATAAATTTCAGTTATCCCAAAAACTTAAGTTATTAGGAAATATTGAATTTTATCATTTAATTGTAATTCTGAAACTCCTCCTCACGTGTGGGTTTAATACGTTACTTTAATACTATGATAAATTACTAAGTATCTTAAAATCATAAGCTATTAAAAAATTGTAAAATTTAATTACTTAACTATTATTCTAACAATTTTTTTCTGTCTTTTAATCAGGTGTTTGTAGGAGATAGAGAATTCCGTGATGCTGCAATAGAAGCAGGAGAAGTGGTATGGAAAAATGGATTGGTGAAGAAGGTGGGACTTGCAGATGGTGTGGCTGGGAATGCCTATGCATTCCTGTCCCTCTATCGTCTCACGGGAGAGAGTATATATGAAGAAAGAGCAAAGGCATTTGCAAGCTTCTTGTATCATAATGCAATGAACCTTGTGACAGACGGGCATGCTAGTGGGGCTGCCCATGCCTCCTCTCTTTTCCAAGGACTCGCTGGAACTGCTTGCCTCTGGTTTGATTTGCTTGCTCCTGAAAAATCTAGGTTCCCAGGATATGAACTGTAGGTGAAAATGAGGAGAGTCAAAACCAAATTCTCCTTATGAGTTTCGAAGTATGACCCTAACACACATTTATAAATGCGTATGATTTGCAAAATGCTCTAATGTGATGATGAGAAATTATTCCGCATATACATGAGGTATAACGATAAGTCTTCTTCCCTTTTATATAGAGGTGAGTCTTATGTATGAGTTTATAGATGGTACACATCCTTATGTGAGAGGAATTTCAATGTGAGTACAAGGTTAATTAGGATGTCCATGAATTGGATGATCTTGCAATGTATATTATTGAGTTAGGCCTTAATTTATAATCTTGTATATTATCTCAACTTGTGAGAAAGAGTCCTTATATTAAGGATTAAATTACTATTTTGTTTCCTAATTTTTGTTCTACATGTCAATTAAGTGATTAACATTTTAAATGTGTCAATTTAGGCCCTAACATTTTGATGTTATGTCAAAATAGTTCTTGTCATAAAATCATGGATGGAATATACAGATGTGGTTAGTGGTCAAAATAAATTTTTTTTTTAAATGTCTTTTTTTTAATGTCAGCTTGGGTTTGGGTTTTGTGTGGAAGAATATTTTTGAGGAAAAAAAAAAACTCTAAACTTCATCTAAACTCACATACTTACACATAAGATGCACAATTGGGTTTCAAAATCCCTAAATCAAATACATACCCAAAAAGAGAAAATGGTGAAATGACCTTGAAACCCAAAATTGTGATACCAAAACGTTGATGAGGCTAGTGGCAGATCAAGGCTTGGGCAACTTAGGCCGAGGCTTAAGGCCCCAAATTTTTTAATGATTCCACCCTTTATAAAAAGGTCACTTGTCATTATAAAAATGCCTAAAATTGTTGAGTGATGTTAAAAATATTACAATTTTTGTGATTACTTGAAAAATTAAACATTCATTTATTAGATTGTTGAAATCCACAAATTATATTAATTGCCACATCAATTTATGTGTTTTATGTAATAAGTAGTAAAATTTGTAATAATTTTAGCATTTTGATGATTCTAAGTTGTTTAATTATTTTTTTTTTTTTTAAGTTGTGTACTATTTTATTTTTATCACATTCAAAAAGGTCTCTAAAATATTATACCAGCAAAAATTCAATCCAATTGAAAATCAATATTCTATACAATAGATTGTCAGGTTGTCAACATTACCTATTTAATCTTTCACATGTCCACACACCAAACAATCTATATTTCTTTCTTAATGCCAAAATCAAAATCTATTAGCATGCATCACATTATCTATAAGATAAAGTAAACCTCCTTTCTAAAAGAATAATAATTATTTAATAAATTTTTATTCTTGAATCATAGTATTTGATTCTCTCTATATAAAATTAACTTTAGTTTGATCAGTATTAATTTATCAAATTAACTTTAGTTTTGTTAATATTAAATAAATTTATTTTTAATTGGTATTTAAATACAAAGACTCCACTTAAACTTATCACCTTAAACCCCCAACTATATATATATCGAGCCGGCTCTGGTGCTTCACAGTTCACACACTGTTGTTCGATCACAGCTTCTTGTATCAACGCAAATATGATCACAAAGCCAGCTGACCATGTGAGTGGAGATGGGTTTGGGCTTAGGTTTGAAGTTTGGGTTTGGCCTATGAAGCTCATGCCTTCACAAAAATTACTAAGTCATTTGTGATCTATAGGTAACTCACACTTAGGCTGGTGCTACTTGCAAGCCACTTTGAAACCCCTACAATTTATCTTGCTGCTCGGTTTTTCTACAATAACCTGAATAGCAGCTCATCTCTTAATGCAGGACACCACACATATATGCAAAGTATGTTGTGTGTCTCGTCTAATCTCTATGTTTTGTGGGTTCCTAGGTGGGTTAATTTGGCTGTCCACACTCTAGTTAGATGGTCTCTTAATTGTAAAGTTTTGGCTCTTTTGATTTGGGTAATTGTCCCCTGTTTTGTTTCTATTATCAGGAGTGATGCTAGTTGTTCATTGTAAAAAAAATCATTACAAATCTGTAACAGCATGTTTTTCCTATATGAATAGTGAGAATATCAAAAACTTCATTTTCGAGGATTTATATTTAAAAACAATTCATTTAGAATATGAGTATATGACATTCTTGTTCAACTTTAGTTGCTTTAACGACAATTTTAAAAATAATAATCAAAACACACAAGTAAATTTAATAATTCACGCAATAGAAAACTAAAAAAAAAAATAACAATAATTATTCAATTAAGTTAGTGAGAATAATTAAATATTTTTTATACTAAAATATATCGATCATATTAAAATTCACATTTTCTCTTTTAATTTTTTGTGACATGTAAATATGTAATATAACTAATTTCCAAATATAATATTACCTAATAAGTACCTATACATGAAATAAAAAGATAATTTTTTTACAAAATATTTTCATATAAACCTATAAGTACTCGATAATCTCGTGGCACATTGTCTACTATTATTAATTGTGAAAATTATTAAATACTTCCGGAGTACTATAAATACGTACTTCCTCCTCTCACATAAATGGTAGGTCCTACCATGAATTTAATTAATGAGACCCACCATTCATGTGAGATGAGAGAATACGCATTTATAGTACTCCGGAAGTACACAATAATTTCCCAATTAATTGGGCTTGCTCTCTTGTGTAACAATCATTTGTTAGTTTATTTATGGGATATTAATATATTATTACTGAGCCTCTAGCTTAATTGATATTCAATTTTCCTTGATTTGAATACAATAAAGTTTGATTCTCACAAAAAATTAAAAGATAACAAAACAATAACGTTTTCGCCTACCCAAGTGAGGATTGATCCCCCTCCAAAAAATAAGGTAAGGATTGATTGGTTATTAGTTTATTACACCACAAAATTTGATTTTGACCCTTTGGATTTAGTTATAACTTATATGTGCGATTTGATGGCCTTGTTTGGATTGTAGCACTAATGTTAGGCCAGGTGCTTTACATTGTTTGACCTTTGAACTATAGTGCTTTTTGTGCCATCCTAATGGATTTACTACAAATAAAAAATAAAATAAAATAGCACTATAGTTTTTTTTTTTATACAAAATAGCACTATAGTTCAAAGCACAAACAATGTAAAACACCTGGCCTAACATTAATGCTAGAATCCAAATAAGGCCATCAAATCGCATATATGACTAAATCCAAAGGGTCAAAATCAAATTTTGAGGTTTAATAACTAATAACCAATCAATCGATTCAATCCTTAATAGTATTTTTTTTTTCCGGGGGCAACGTAAGGCATGAGGAAGCAAATTGATAAGATGCCCAAGTCAAGGCAAATTGAATACTATAAAAGTAGATCATAAGCTACTAGCAAGAAAAGATCGTCAAATTAAATTCGAAAAGTCTTAGGTTTGGGATGACATATATTAATTGGTACACGATAAAAATGATATTACTAAGGAAATATGTAAAAGTGATTTACCAATGATGACTTTTCACCCTTATAACTTGTAATAAAAATAATATGACTCTTACCTCCTTATGGTTATTATAATTATTTTTAAAATAGAGAAGTGGTGTTCTAACTTTTGGTCAGACTATTCTACTCCCAGCTAATGAGATACAATGAAAAATCCTATAGACAAGTAGTACAGTGTATTAAACGTAAAACATTCAAGTATATGTCATGCTCTATTGTAATGAACTCATCACCCTAATACTCCATCCCTTGTGGTTATTGTTATTATTATTTGAAATTTTACAATTATATAACCAATATTTTTTATATAGATAATTTCAACCTATAACATCCGCTCCTGATGATAACTACTTATTATCAAATCAAAATAGCAATCAATTTTTAGTGTAGGCGAGTATTGAACCCCAAATCTCTTATTCAACTATAAAAAACTTTACCGATTGAGCTAATTAGAACCTAAATCATATGACCAATATTTTTTTTGAGAGAATTTAAATTTATGATGTTGCTCTTGATGATAACTCTTTTATTATCGAAAGTCTAATGGCACAACAAATGCCACAACTCTTTACATTGGCGAGTTGTGGTTGGTAGAGAAATGGTAGTGGATTCATATGAAGACACCCTTTTACTAACCACAATTCATCACATGAACAAATTGTGAAATTTATTATGCTATTTTATGTGGTATAAAATTTATTTTTTATTATCCGATCAAGACAACAATCAATTTTTGGTACCAAAAAATATTCTCATCTCTTATCTTCAACTGATTATGAAGATTTGTACATTTATTACCGACCTTCTGCAGAGAAAGACATCTGTGGCCTTGTTGGTCGTCCTGGTCCACAACGCGTGACTACATCATCTATTATTACGCACGCTTCGGAAAATGAAGGAAAATGCAGTCCCCTCCGTCCCAATAATAAGTGGGGCGCACTATGGAATTGCCAACCAACGCTCTGTGTCCTCCCTTCTCCACCGTCCACGTCACTTTTTATCTTCCTCGTAATTCGCAAACCCCGTGCCCCGTGTTAACTTCTCGTGTAGTGCCAGGGACACTACTCTGACTTTTCTATTGTTCACAGAATAAAAAATGTTTTCCTTTTCTTTTAGACCTCATTTTAAATTTCAAGTCAATAATAATTCCCCATCATCACTGAGAGTATATATGAAAATAAATACTCGCCCTAGCTCTAACCTCTATAATAAGCAATTAAATAACCAAAATATATATATATTCTTGATTTTCATCATATATATATATATATATTATGCAATTAAAAACAAAAGAAAATTTTACTTCTTGATTTTCAATAAAATTTTTGAATGGATTTATCAACTATTCTCATAAACATGAGATATATTCCCCCTTTTTTTTTTAACTTTTTCTATATTTTTTTTAAAGAAATGTTATATCCACAATATTTTCATAACAAATCTTACGTGATAGATTATTATAAGTTGTTATTGGTTAAGTAAAAAAGTAATTTCAATGGTAGGTTCAAATTAGAATCAATAACAACTAACCACCTATAATTTGTTGTGAAATACTGTGAAAATATTGTGGACTTAATGCCTCTCTTTCTTTTATATATATTTTGAATATTTAGTATCAAATACATGGTATTTAAAGAAAAGGTTTAAATATATTTTTCTTCTTTTAAGATTGGTCAATTTTAAATTAGTCTTGAATTTTCATAATATATAGTTTTCACTCTCCACCATTAAATCTTACCATTAACTCACCAAAAACGTCATTTTAACTAAAAATCGGCATTATTATAATAATTGATGAAATAAATTATAAATTTTGAAAGTCGAGTCATTGGTTTAAAAGTAACCATAGACTAAGAGAGTTTAAAGTGTATTTTAGCTTAAAAGTGTTCAATGATTACTTATTTGGAGTAAGTTTTGAAAGTTGAGTGATCAATTTAAAAATACTTGTCTTACATCTTGTTGAAAAATGAAGAAAAATTAAATGGGAAAAAAGCTTCTTCCAATATATTTGATGTTTTATTACATAATTTTTATATCATCAAAATATACATAAATATTAAAACAAAAGTATAAATCTATGTAAACAATCTATCTCACAATGTTTCCTAACCTATTTAAGTGATAAAAAAGTGATATAATAACCGCATAACATCAACAACAATTTTTATTTTATTTTGGTACATAAAGATAATTTTATTAAAAAAAAAAAAAAAGGGACTAGGGAAGGGGAAGATACCCATCAATATCAACCAGGACCAACCAAGGATAGAATTGATGAGTTGAGATTCAGCAAAAAAAAAAAAAAAAGAATTGATGAGTTGAGTAACTCGAGTCAAGTCATACAAAAAGAAGCCCAATAAGAAGAAATTTACATCACTAAAAAAAAAATCCTAAAGGATGGAATGTTTGAAATTAGCGCTCGAATGGCCTAGTTTGAGCAAGAGAAGAGGTTATTTATGGCATCAACACACCAACAGTAACTTATCCGGTCACCGAAGAAAACAAAACGAAAACGGGAAAAAAAGAAAAATACTTTTCTACTGAATAAATGGTAAAAAATATATTATATATGTGACATTCACAATGGGTTAGATGGTAATACAATAATTAGGAATTGCAATCAAGATCTCAGTGAAATTCTCATTTAAATGAGCAATGTTACATAAAAAAAAAATTTAACAACATTTTTTACACTTATTGATTTGACAAGCTTGTATTAATTCTCATTTGAGCCCACCACTAATGTCACTTTTAATAATATTTTCTTTTGTTGAAAGGAAATTAGATTTATAAAACTAAGACATACAAAGTCTAGGGTACATAATAAATTAAGCATTAGCTAATAATTGGTACAAAATGCAAGAAGGGGATAAGATTATTAAAAAAAAAAAACAAAACAAAACAAAACAAATTGCTACTAAGGTTTCTTTGGCCAAAAGATTCGGACAATGATTCCTTTAATAATAAGTCATATTAACATGTATCAAAATTTGATGTGTGTATATACACTTTTTCTAATGATATTTAGTGTTTGAGGTGGAAATTAAAAAGATTTTGTATATTCTTCCTTTAAAAAAAATAATAATAATAATCTATCTATATACTACTATTTAAGGGACGTCCCCTATTTGGATTCTTCAATTTTGATGTCTAAAATTCCCTCATCATACTCACTTACAAGTTTTCAACTAACAAGGATAAATATGTAAATTAAAATAATAGAGCTAAACATGTAAAATTACTAATTTAAAAAGTCCTAAATTTTAGATAGATTTGAAAAAACATTACCTACAAAATGGGAACATTCCCACTAATGACTAACCCACTTATTCTAACAAGCATTTCTAATATTTTATTTAAAAATAAAAATAAAAACACCTCACATTCATTAAAAAAAAAAAAAAACCAACTAAATAGATAGATATACAATTTTTAATCCTATGGATAGATATACACATTTGAAATAAGCATGTGTTTTCTATAAAAGCTCAAAGTACTCTCTTTTTGTGTGTGTTTTAATACTTATCCCATCTCATGCAGATAAAATGACAAAATTTTATTCATCATTCTCAGAAAAATAACGACTTATTCTTATCCGAATAAACTTTGGAACCATTATCAAAATCAAACTTATCAACTAAAGCAACCGTTACAATAAGTAAAAACCAAAACCCAAAATTTTAAACCTCCACCAATCCTTGGACGCTTCATCCACTTCCTCTGTTTCATATCTATCAATATGTCTAATATTTATATTCTACTTAACAAACAACTTCTACATAATATGTTCCTTATTAATTGTTAAATTAATAAAAATTTTAATGTTATGTATGAGAAGAGATTCTTTCGACAGTTAAGTTAAGAGATGTGATAGAATTTTAATTTTTCCTTTTGGACATTCATGAGTATTCAGGTTTACTTATCCACAATTTTGTTGGATTGCATAAAGGCCAAATTGAGTGAACTCGGATGAGACACTATTAATTGACGAGATGACTTCTAGGAAAATTTGAGGTGGTTATCATTTATGTAATTAAAAATTAACTATGTAAAACAAAGAGTCTACATATGTCTATATCTATCTATCAATATGCCTAATATTTATATTCTACTTAACAAACAACTTCTACGTAATATGTTCTTTATTAATTGTTAAATTAATGAAAATTTTAATGTTACGTATAAGAAGAGATTATTTCGGCAATTAAGTTAAGAGATGTGATAGAATTTTGTAATTCTTTGATTAACAAATTTATATTTAATAAAAATTATAATAAATATAAATTATTAATCTTTACCAAAATAAAAAAAAAAATAAAAGAGGCTCTGAGAATGCTTGATAATGCTAACCGCTGAAATGTCAGTATAAATGAGAATGCTTGATAATGCTAACCGCTGAAATGTCAGTATAAATTATTGATAATAAGATAAATACATAAACTACTCCAAAAATAATAATAATAATAAATAAATACATAATTACCAAAAGAGTCGTTGTGGACACGTTGCTCTCTTTTCTAGCGATTGACAAGTGGTAATGCCAAACGCTGAAGTGTACGAATCAACCACGTTCGGTCACAACTCAAAACTTCGTTGAGTTCTGCTTGAAATTATGACCCCTAATATTATGCCACTTGTAATCCGTGCATCTTCCTGTGCATCTCTCTGTGTCCTGAAGCTTTTATTACTATTTGAAAGTCCACTGGGGGGGCTCACTAGCTCTAGCCCAAGCTTTGTTTGCATTGGTAGCCTTGAAAACCATAGGAATGCTCGAAGCAAACCAATAGAAGGATAGAGACACACACACACACACACAGATTGTTCTATACGTCTATATATTTTTCAATTTTGAGAATCAAAGAGCAAATAATGGAGCGCTATGAGATACTGAAAGATATTGGGTCAGGGAACTTTGGGGTGGCAAAGTTGGTAAGGGATAAATGGAGTGGTGAGCTCTACGCTGTCAAGTATATTGAAAAAGGCCCAAAGGTGCCCTATATGTAGCTTCATTTCTTACTTCTCTTTGATTTTTTGCCTTAAAGAACTAACCTTTTATGGACAACTTTTCTATGATCCTACCTTGGTTGTGTTTATTTATTCACTTTTCCATCAGGGTTGTGTGTGTTTTTCTTTTTCACTTTTTTTCTAGTGTGTTTTGGTTTTACGGGTTAATTGGCATTTCTTATATTTTTGGTCATGGACAGATTGATGAACATGTGCAGAGGGAGATAGTGAATCACAGGTCCTTGAAGCATCCTAATATAATAAGATTTAAGGAGGTATAGTGCTGTTTTACCAAGCTTAATAATTGCCATTTGCGATTATGCCTTATAGTTAATGAAAAGAGGTCTTTTACGATTATTTATTATTCTTCCCAACTCGAAAGAACTTCAAAATATCAGACTTCTTTGTGCTCTTAATAGAATATGCCATGCCATTCCACTTGTTTTAAGAACTCTTCCCTTTTTTTCAATGTTTATGCTCTTCAATTTTGATTCAATTGTATTTGAAATGGATTAACATCCTCTCTATTAAATTTTGGTTTTCTATTTCAAAATAAGAGAGTCCTTAGTATTCATTTATGTGCCTTGCAAATGAGAAGTTTCTTGAATTTTTGTACCCAGTTTGAAAGTGCAGTTTCTTCTCTTCATGAGGGATACCTTCATAGAATTTTTTTTCTTTTAATTTTCATAGGTTGAATTATTTGAATGAATGGGATTCCAGTTTTCCAATTATCAATTTGGATAGGACTTTGATATTGCGCTTGCTTATAAGTAAAGTCAAAAATCAAAATGTTCTAATTCAATAAGATTAGGACAAGGGAAGAGAGTTTGGAATCCAAGTTGCTATTACATAGTAAAGTTTTTCATTTTTATTTCTTCTATCATATTGGCAATGGAACAGAACTATAGACTACAGAGTGTACAGTCTTTTTTCTTTTGTGTGGAGAATCTAAAGAGCACAGAGTCAAATAGTATTTCTTATGCCTTTTTTGATAAATAAAGTCAAATAATTCTTGTAATTGAACTAGTCAAAAGAGTAATATAATCTTTTTTTAAGTAATATAATTACAAGGTTTGGAGATAGGCTTGGGGTACAAATAAATTCTTAAAAATTGAGGTTACAAATGCTTGGAGATATGGTTGTGAAGCCATGCGTGTGAAATGGTACACCTTTGAATCTAGCGTGTGGAACTCACACATGTTTATAATAAAATATAAAAAATTTTATACTTCAAGATAAGTACTAAGTAGCATGAGAATAGATTTTATAAGTAAAATACTACCACATTAAAATTTTATTTTCAAACAGAAGAATATGGACTATGCATGACATGCAAACACAATCTAAAATAAATAAATCCTAAAAGGCATGCTTTATAATAGCAGAACATTATTTGTTTATTACCATCGATTTACAATCCATAAGGGAGAAAGAAAAATCTAGAAAGAAAGAAGATGGGCATATAAAATAATACTTATAAGAGTGGTTGAAAATGTGAGGAACTTCCAAATGCTTTAGTCTTGTTGACAAGAAGAAATTATCAAATTAATATTAGATCTTTCTGTATTTGATTAAATGATTGAATTCCAAATCCTCTGTTTTTTTTTAGGACATTCATCTGCTTATTTCTGGTTCTTGCTTTTGTTGCTAATATGTATTCTACGAAGGGATTTAGCATATTGAGAACAAAGGGGCATTTTTGTTGTAGGTGTGTCTAACACCAACTCATCTAGCCATAGTCATGGAATATGCTGCTGGAGGAGAACTATTTGAAAGGATATGCAATGCTGGTAGATTCACCGAGGATGAGGTAAATTAAAATAGATAAGAGTCATCTATTGTTATAAAATGTATACTAAATATGGTAATAAATCCTGCCTTAATGGTTAACGCTAGGTAGGTATGGTACATATTTAAAATATTAAAAAAAAGTGTGTATAGTTAAATTCTCCTATGTATATAATGTTAATATTCTTAATGGGCATTCCATTCATCCTTTTTTTTTTATAGTTTCAACCTATAGCGCCTGTGTCTTCGGTATTAACTATTATGGTATGCGTTTATGTGTAAAAGCAAATAAAACATATGACTGGCATGCTTTTGACCTCTTGGGCTAGAAAGGCTTATTATTGCAAACATATTGGTTGCAGATTTTATTTTAATCAATTTGACAACAAATGATGTTTCTTATGGCTAACAAATTAATTGGTTTTTTCTCAATAGGAAAATAATTTTTTTAATTTTGGCTTTGTGCATGGTTTCTATAAAATTTGTTCTCCTTAATTTAATTTTCTTTTATGTTTGTATCAGGCCAGATATTTCTTTCAACAGCTTATTTCAGGAGTTAGTTACTGCCATTCCATGGTATCATTCTAAATTATAAATTGGATAATGTCTATAATATTTTAAATCTAGACCTTAAACCTTGCACCTCTTGCTGAATTGAAGATAAATCTTATTTTGATTTTTTTAAATTTTTCCAGCAAATTTGCCATAGGGATCTGAAGCTGGAAAACACACTTCTAGATGGAAGCTCAGCCCCACGTCTCAAAATATGTGACTTTGGCTATTCCAAGGCAGTGAACTTAGCAATTGTTCATTGATCAATAATTAGTACAGCTAATTAAATTAAAATACTAATGATTTTACCTCATTTTACAGTCATCTGTGTTACATTCCCAGCCCAAATCTACAGTAGGCACACCGGCTTATATTGCACCAGAGGTCTTGTCAAAAAAAGAATATGACGGAAAAGTAAATTTTATTCCTTTTTTCTTCTAGAATTTTTTGTCATTATCACTTTATTACCAACTTTGATCACTTAATATGTGTGGCCATATTTTACTCCTTGAAAATTATGTAGATTGCAGATGTTTGGTCTTGTGGGGTTACCTTATATGTGATGCTGGTTGGGGCTTATCCCTTCGAAGATCCAGAGGATCCAAAAAATTTTAGAAAAACACTTCAGGTTAGCTATGATACCAATTTCATTTGACCACTTTTCAATGTGTTCATTGTGGTTAAGTAAAATATGCTAATTGTTTATGGCAGAGGATTCTTAGTGTCCAGTATTCAATTCCAGACTATGTTCGAATTTCGTTGGAATGTAAACATCTTTTATCTCGAATTTTTGTAGCTAACCCCGAAAAGGTATTAAAACTTACACATTTTGGCTCAAAAATAAATTTTTGTGTCCTTTTTAATTTTTCCGATTTTTGTTCATTTGAGTTGCGTTTTGTAACTTTTGTTTAGAGAATTACCATCCCAGAAATTAAGAAGCATCCCTGGCTCTTAAAGAACTTGCCGGTAGAGTTCATGGATGAAAATGAAGGTAATTGGCAAAATGATAAAGAAAATGATTCATCCCAAAGCATTGAAGAATTACTGTCCATAGTTCAAGAGGCTAGAAAACCAGCTGAATTTGGTGGTAGTTTTGTTGGGGGCAGCTTGGAATTGGATCTTGATGATCTAGAAACAGATTGTGACATGGATGATATAGAGACAAGTGGGGATTTTGTCTGTGCATTGTGAGTGTTACTTTGTATGTGTAGCTTTGCCGGCCAAGTTCTCAGAAAAGCATTTGTTATAAGGTCCTATTTAAACGTTCAAAGGGAATCAAGTAGGTGACGTTGATTGCCCTTTTATGGACCTTTGCTGTCTTGGTTTGTGTGTGAAAAGCATCAGGGCATTTATGTTATATCTAAGTTGTGTTTAGCAGAACATGTGTATTTGACTCTCTCCTTTTTATGAGAGTTCTAGTTTATGTGTGATGAATTGTAATTTGATGAAAAAAAAAGGGGGAAAAAAGACTGTGTTGGGAAAAATCCTTTATTTGAATGGAAAATGATAAAATAGTAAATATATAGTATCCAGGTAAACTTAGATGGTTAAATAAGATTTAGGATTCAATCATCGCTTACACTAAAACTAAAAATTGATTGGTATCTTAGTCTGATGATACGTTTGCTGTCTTGGTTTGTGTATGAAAAGCATCAGGGCATTCATGTTATATCTAAGTTGTGTTTAGCAAAACATGTGTATTTGACACTCTCCTTTTTATGAGAGTTCTAGTTGATGTGTGATGAATTGTAATTTGATGAAAAACAAAAAAAAAAAAAAAAAAAAAAATACTACTGTGTTGGGAAAAATCCTTTATTTGAATGGAAAATGATAAAATAGTAAATATATAGTATCCAGGTATACTTTGATAGTTAAATAAGATCTAGGGTTTAAACATCGCCAACACCCAAACCAAAAATCGATTGGTATTTTAGTCTGATGATAAATAGCGTAATCATTAAAAGATGTCGGCATAGATCAAAACTCTATCCAAAAAATAACAGAGATTCCACAATCATAAAATTGTGTCAACGAATAATATTAAATCAATTTATTAAGAGGATAACATGTTATTATACTGTCATGATTAAGCTATGGAGTTGGTTATAAATCACATAAATGCTTCCTCCACGCTATAATAGTCAAAACCATACCCCCTTTCACATCTTAATCAACATATCCTTTTTACTAATATTATTTTTTATTTTCCCCTACCTCTTTTTGTACTTTTTGGCTTGAATTAAATCTAACCACTCTTCTTCATTGATTGCTCTCATTTACACGTAACCAAACAATTTCAAACAACTGTTCCCCATCTTTTCATCATCAACATAATCTAAAGTATAATTTATAAAGAAGATAGCACCAAGATATCTCAGTGTCATTGTATCACCATGATCCAAATAGCATAAGACCACGGAAATCCATAAAATATGGAAATTATAAGTCATATAATATATATATTTTTTAATGTTATCAAGGTAGGTATACTTCTGATTAACAATGTTACGTGCTCATAAAATAATCAAAGTCTAAAACGTCAGCCGCCTGCGTAGAGAATGTTGATTGGCTGTGTAAGATTAAATTTGCATCGACGACACAGACATGGATCGGAAAGTGCTACAAACTTTATTATAAAAGTCAATAAACTAGTGGGTTTTAGTTAGTTTAACTAATAAAGTCTCTGATGGTTGTATAAGAGATTTGGGGTTCAATCCCCGCCTATACCAAAAAACTGATTGGTGTCTTGGTCTGATGATAAAGAATTATCATTAGGAGCAGACGGCATAGGTTGAAACTATCTAAAAAATAGAGTTAATAAACTAATGTGATAATGAATCTAATCGGTATCACTTCAACATTTTTCCTAAAAAAAAAAAAAAAGTATTACTTCAACATATAATAAATAAATACTTGAACTATTTTTTTGTTACTCCTCACTTTATAAAGCCTATACAATAAAATTTACAATCCTTAGCACTACTCAAAGTCTCAAATGAAATTGCCATATTTGGGAAATAGAGATAGAAGTACAACACGTCTAGTGGGCAAGACTCAAGAGTGGGTTTTTTTTTTTTTTTTTTTTTTTAACAAACATTAATTAGGGATAATTATACTTTATCATCATAAATTATACTACCGTTTACATTTACCACCCTAACCCATGTTTCACTTTGTATCATACCATCAATTAGACTATTAACTTGGACAGAAAAGCATGTCATGTATACGTGACCTCTGTATAAGTGGCACCACATGAAAAAACTAAATTATCCATCTTCAATCCCTTAAAACAAAGTTGTTTAACAAATATAACCCTTATGGTGCTACATAACCTTTGTTTTAAGGGATTAAAATGGATAATTCGGTCTTTTAATGTGGTGCCACATATGTAGAGGTCATGTAAGTCACATGTGACATGTTTTTTAGTCCAAGTTAAAAACCTAATTAACAGTATGGCGCAAAGTGAAACACAGGTTATAGTTTATAGCAATAATCATGCATTATATTAGGATGATAAGCAATGGCAGCTCCAAGAATATTTTTCAAGGTGGTCATTATTGACCGAAATTTAATAAAAAGATAACTTCATATATTGACCAAAATGCGCACACACACAAATACATAAAGTCTAACAATTTTCTTCTACAAAATTTCTTATTTTGAATTCTTTGCATAATAGTCTCATTATTAATGTTACAAGTTACATCTCTTTTAAAATTTTAGTTAGATAAAAAATTTATTGGGATTTTTCTTTTTATTTGTAATGACTCAATAAATTGTTAAAAGGGCCAAAATTCAAAGATAAAGTTTAGCTATAAACTTAGTCGTAGCCTAAGACTACAACTCTCGCTAAACAAATTAATATAGCTACATATTTTGAAAATCTAATTATTGAATTACATGTTCTTTTTGTTCTTAAAACACATGTCAAATTTCATGTTAATCAGATGTTATTTACTATTTGATTCATAAACTTAAATTATTGTAATTTTAGACTACAAAAACTCAAAATTTAAAGATTTGATTGATGACATAGCTATTGACCTCTGATCTTTTTGAAATTTTGCAAATATGGAGGATATAAGAATAAAATGTAATCCAATGATGAATTTGTCACAATTCACATCAAAAATAAAATATATTGAGTGGAGTTGTAGTCTTAGTCTACAATCAAGTTTATTGCCAAATTTTTTCCAAAAATTAATTATGTTGAGCCTAAAAAATTTTAGGGTGGTCACAAATATTTGTTAAGGATAATAAAATCATAAAATTTTTAAAATTTATATATAACAATTAATTTTTTTGCCAGGTTAGGGTGGTCCTGTGACCTCCCTGAACTCCATGTGGAGCTGCCAGTGATGATAAATGTAAATGGAGGTATAGTTTAAGTGGTAACGATTAATTTTTCTCATTAATTTTTTTAAAATAGCTTATATATATATATATATATATATATATATATATAGATAAAAAGAAAGAAAGAAGAAGCTAAGTTAGCTAACATCATTGGATTTTGTTTCTTTCAAGGACTTGCAAAAGAACGGCTAGACGGCACGAATATGGACCATGGTATTGTTTATGTTCACTCCACACCAAAATAATGCATAATGCATGCACATATTTTTGTGGCCATAATTGCGATACATTATCTGGTTTGCATTTCTATGTGAACCCTAACCAGTAAAACATATAGATATAGGTATGTCTTGTAGTCTTGTTGGCAAAAATGGCAAAATACCTCTTTTGCCAAAACTTTCCAGCAAAATGCCCTATGTCTGAAACTATTTAGGAATATGGTCCTATTTTGAAACTCGATTTTTAGAAAATCGAGTTTCAATGAAAAACTCAATTTACCGAAAATCGAGTTGTTAGAAAAATCCTGCATGGAACTCGAGTTCCATGCAGGATTATTATTATTATTATTTTTTTTTTTTAAGTTTGATTGCCTATAACTCGATTTTCGCCAAATCGAGTTTTTCATTAAAACTCAATTTTTAGAAAATCGAGTTTAAAACAGGGACATATCTTTAAATAGTTTCAGACAGGAGGCATTTTGTTGAAAAGTTTCAGCGAAAATGGTATATCCCCATTTTGGCCTAGTCTTGTTATAGATATTTGGGCCATTTTAACGACCTAAATGTGGGGTTTATCTTATCCCCTATCTCCTTTATGGGACGTATTGGTTGGGTTAGGTTATTTATAAGATATTCACAACCCCCACCCTTTAAAAACAAAAACAAAAATTCAAATGCAATTGGTAGAGTGGCCGAGGATGATATTTAGAGTTTTTATTTCTTACATCCACTTTTGAGTAGTTGATAAAGAAATAAGATATCCTCCGTCAAAATCCAAATACTACTTTATCATTGTTCTAATCATTGTATTTTTTATTAATTTGGTAGCTCTTATCTTAACTCCACGCACTCATTAGATTTTCAAATTAGCAGCATCGAACACACACACACAGATTTTATGTTTTACACCTTATTCAACATATTACAATCATATATTATTATTGCCTAGGAAACTTTGAGCAAGTTGGAATCTTATCCCCTCCTTTGTAATTTCTCTTTTATATAAGATAATTCAATAAGGATAGATGAGAAAATGAGATTTGAATCATAGACATTTCTATTAGAAATACTAAAATGTGTCAATTGAATTATAAAACCATTGGCTGCAATCACATATTATTAGTATGTATATACAACATTTAATTTTCATTATAAATCTACAAAAAACTGGGGCTATAGCAGTGTTTTTAAATTGCGGCTACAGCCCCAAAAATCGTTGGTATAGGTCCAAATGGGCTATCCCAGCGGTTTTTTTCCCGGCGCTTCTTAGCGCTATTCAATGAGTGTGACAATAGGTTTGGCTGACATGTTTTTTAATATGCAAGGATATTACATTTTTTTTTTTTTAAGTAAGAAATTGTATATTATTATATAATTAAAGTTGAGCACCAAAAGTTATGGTTTTGCCAAGTAGTTCTTTTCTCTTTATAACTACACTCTCATTAATTATTAAATTAGTTTAGTTAATTTATAATTATCATTGCAGATTTATGTAATTTTTCTTAAAAAATTTACAAGTAGAACAGTCATTACAAGAAAATCGTCATTATTTTTTTCATGTCTTATAATTTAATAAAGCGTAATATTACATCCATAACATTTTCACATGATAAGTTGTTACTGATTTTAATCTGGGTCCACCGCTGAAATTATTTTTTTACTCATTAATAACAACCAATAATGACCTTTCACCTAAAATTTATTGTGAAAATATTATAAAGATAACATTTCTCTTTACTAATTATGATTTAGATTTTATAATTATCCAATCACAAGAATGTATCATATTGAAATGGAGAGTTCTCATTTGTTGGTTGATAAGATCAAGGGTTATGCCTGTTCCAATCTGTTTCTTGGTCTTTTAAATTTCTTTCTTAGAATATGAAATTCTAATTTGATTTTATTTGATATTATTGCCATGAAAACTTTTAAACTATTTGAGCCATTGGTTTGATTCATCATAATTATTTTTCTTCATTTAACATTTGAAATTTGGTTTTAGTAGGCAAAGCTATTAATTCATCCTAAATTAATGGGCTCATTGTTATCTATATCTATACTATTTATAAGAAGATTTCTCTCTTTGAACTGAATTTTTTTTGTGGGTAAAAAATATCCTCATTAATGAAGGGTAACTTCTCTTAGAAATAAGGTCATAAATGTTAAATAACAAATTTCATTTTGAATTCAAAAAGAGAACTCCTAAAATTTTGGATTTTTTCCCTTTAAGTTCATCTTTTTATTCCCTCAAATTTAGCATTTTTTATTCCATTTTCATCAAAATAAAAGTAAAACACACCCCATTTAAAAATAAAAAATAAAAAACTAAAAAAACTCCTAAAATTTAGCATTCTTTCCCCCCTCACATTTCATCTTATTTTTCCTACCCAAACCTTTCTTTATATCATTGTACCACTTTTAACACACGTTTAAAAAAGAAATTAAAGTAGCTGCTAGATTGGGATCTGGTGTAATAGTTAGGGCTATTGCACCATACAATACTTCTCACATTATTTTTACTTTTTCAAAAATTTTAACTTTTTTTAAACTCTCAACCTTTTTACCTTTTTAACTTTTAATCTGAACCATTGAGAATGTATTGTATCAGATCTCAATTCGTTACTGCTTATCTCTAACATTTATCATTTTTATTTGTTTGAAAAATAAAAATATATGTATATTCAAATTATAATAGATGCAAATTATTAACTTTTATAAAAAAATAAAATAAAATTTTGCTGCCTTTTATTTCTATTATATATATTTTTTTTGAGTCTGGACTAGCGAATTGGGCAAAATCAATGAAAACCAGCTCTATATATCCACCCAAAAGAATCTAATAGGCCTAGAGGCCCAAAATAAAACATTCCAATCTTATTCGGCCCATGACAACATGTATTCAAAGGCCCAATAGGGAATCCAAAATGGGGTAATGATATGGTACAGACAGTCCTACTACACTTAAATACTGTACCCCAATCGAATCAAAACCCAAAACTCCCGCATCTAAATCAACGGCATGTAATTCACTCACACAGATTACTATTATTGACTTCATAACACCGAAGACTTCCTTACTCTCAGATATATAAAAAGCTTCCCAAAGCCATGTCCAAAAACCCTAAATCGCTACGAAGAGCCTCAGCGGAGCAAGGAAGAGCCAGAAGCGGCATTTTCTCATCGCCGCTGTAGCGTAGCGATCGCGTTCATCGAAAATGAAGGTTCGGATCTATCAAAACTATCAAAGTCTCTCTCTCTCTCTCTCTCTGAAACCCTAACTTTCTTCGATTCTTACATATCCACTTTTGCTTTTCGTTTCGTTTCAGTTCAACATCGCAAACCCCACCACTGGGTGCCAGAAGAAGCTCGAAATCGACGACGATGCCAAACTGTACCTCTCTCTCTCTCTCTCTCTGTGATTAATTTTGGTGGAATTGTAAATTTATTTGGATCCAATTGTATTCAATAGGGTTGTGATAAAGATTTGGTTGTGAATAACCTGTATATGTCTTTGCAATGAATAGAGTTTTGTGTTTAATAATAATTTATTGGCATTGCAATGCATTATTAGCCATTTTATGTATGATATTAATCAAGGTTAAACTTTGTGTATAATGAATAATCTGGCATCTGCATTAATGATTTGCATTGTGAGTTTTGATTGCTATCTTTCTTTGTTGTTGGCTTAATGCCCATAGAAAAAAAGGTCTAAAATGTATGATAGGAAAATGTGTAGAATTTAAACAGTTTTGCCTAAAAAAATGAAGGAAGAGAGCGGATGGTGGTTGTTGTGTCTGAAATCAAGAAAATTTGATATTGTAATGAAATGTAGTCTAAAATAGATAATTTGTTGTTGGTTGTTTAAAGTAGGTTCTTATGCTAAAATATGTAGGAATTTTTGTACAAGCCGATACGAATTCTCTTACACTTTTATGTTTAGGAATGTTGTGTACTGTTGTTATCTTAGGTTCCCTATTTAGGAAAACTTAGGTACTTTTTCCTTAGGTGCCATAACTTACTGCATTGACTGATGCACTGTAGACAGTCTAACTTTCTCGAGGATGATTAAAATTTGACCATGCGAGTTATTGGTTAAGCAACATGGTTAAAGTTAATCCGGGAACCTTGGGTACTTAAGTTTTGCCAATGTATTCATATGTTTGTATGTCTCCCTGTCTGCCTGGCTCTATGTTTGTTTTGTGGCCACAGATGTGTGTATTTTAAAGCGCAACTTTTTTATGCTGTTCTCTTCTTCTTTTTTTCATTCGCAAATTTTATGTTGCAATTGAGAAGTAACCGAAATTCCAATCTTAAATTACTATTACAGCCGGGCATTTTGGGACAAGAGGATCTCACAAGAAGTCAATGGAGATGCACTGGGTGAGGTATGGTTGTTTGTAGTTTTCTTTTAACCTTTTGCTATTTTTACTTTTTAAGTTGTGCTGCATTAAAAATTTTCCTTTTTTTTTTTTTTGGCAGGAGTTCAGGGGTTACGTGTTTAAAATCATGGGAGGCTGTGACAAGCAGGGTTTTCCAATGAAGCAGGGAGTGTTGACTCCTGGCCGTGTCCGTCTCTTGCTCCACAGAGGTTTGTTTGTTGTGTATTATTTGTGTACTTTTTTGCTTTTGTGAGGAAATAACTTGGTGTGCATTTCCAGCAAACGTTTGGATTTGTTTTGTTGTCATTGTCACTAATTGGTGCAGAGTTTGTTTGAACAGGAACCCCTTGCTTCCGTGGTCATGGCCGCAGGAATGGAGAGAGGAGAAGGAAGTCTGTCCGTGGATGCATTGTTAGCCCAGACCTCTCAGTTTTGAACTTGGTTATTGTGAAGAAAGGTGATAATGACCTTCCTGGACTCACTGATGTTGAGAAGCCAAGAATGAGAGGTCCAAAGAGGGCATCAAAGATCAGGAAGCTGTTCAACCTCTCCAAGGACGATGATGTTAGGAAGTACGTCAACACATACCGAAGAAACTTCACATCCAAGACTGGTGAGTTTGCTGATCAGTTTATTAATTACTATCCTAGTCAACTGTGAACAATTAGCATTCTTAATTTCATTCATTATAAAATGTGTGTATTTTATCTTCACAGGAAAGAATTGCAGCAAAGCTCCCAAGATTCAGAGGCTGGTGACTCCTCTGACTTTACAAAGGAAGCGAGCAAGGATTGCAGACAAGAAGAAGAGAGTTGCAAAGTCCAAGTCGGCTGCAGCGGAGTACCAGAAGCTTCTTGCCACTAGGATGAAGGAGCAGCGTGAACGCCGTAGTGAGAGCTTGGCAAAGAGGAGATCCAAGCTCTCTGGAGCTTCTAAGCCATCTGGGACTGCTTAGGTTCTCTATGGTGTTTATTTGATATTTTTTTCACTGAATTAAACATGTCTGGATCATAGATAGGGAAAGGTAATTTTGATTTGTTCTCTAGATTCTTGGCCTTCATTTGGATGCTCTGTTGCACCGGATGTGTTAAGTTTGAGTTTTGTTTGCTTATTTAATGTTGCGGATCTAGTTTTCATTTAATGTGAGAATTCTGAACCTTGACTTTCAAACCATTTTGCTCATTGCAATCGGTTAAAAATGAAATACTTTGTCAAAGTTATTTGGTTACTCCCTTGTGTTCTGATGCTCCGTGGAATCGGTACTTGACCACTGTTAATCTTAGTTCTGAAATGCTGTATGTGACACGGAACTCTCATATCTAGTTGACCTGGGTTGCATAGAAGTTTTGAATTGGCATTCTAGGTACTTAGAAAAAAGGATCACAGAATAGGTAAAATAATTGGGTTTAGTTTTGGTAAGGGATGAATCTTGTAGGTGTGGTTTTTGGAAAAGGGAGGTACTAAATGTACCATAAGAGGGGGAAGAGTTTGGGAATTTTTGTAGGGTGGAAGTTTCAAATTTAAGGTAGTATATATTTTTTTTCTTTGGCAGGGTGGGTGGTGGCCCTGGTGGGGGGTATGCCCGTCTCCCTCCTTGGCTCCGCCATTGGGAGGACCTCGCTATCTCTCTCATCATGGTTATAAAACCGGACCAGTTAAATAGGTATTGGAGTGTTGGACCCTAAGCCAAGAATTGGTAAAATTTGATAACTTTTTGAGTTCTTTGGTTGTTCCGGTTTTTGAAATTATGTCTTTTATACATTCATTAATTTTAGGTTAAAATGCAAAATTCACTAAGTTTCACAATTTTTCATTTTAGTACTATAAGTTTGGGTTTTGCCGTTTCAATTCTTTAAGTTTTTTTTCCTTCTCAATTAAGTCGATTTTGGCCTTAATTAATATTTATTTATTTCTTTCTTAATCTTAGAAAAAACGTTTAAAAGAAAAACAGAATTCCAATTAGAGGAATACGTAGTCCCACCCACACCTGAATAACAATTCAAACCCATCTTTGAAACCTCATATACCCATCAATTATTGCCGTCAAAGTAACTACATTCAAGCAAAATTCAAGCATCACCTTTCCTTTTCCCTTTGCAGTACCCATCAACCAAAGAGCTCCAAGAAACCACATCTCTTTCCATCACACCCTCAAAAACTCGACCCACCATGATGGGAGGCTTAACTAGTGCTGGTCCATGCCTGTCGGCCTCCGAAGCTAGGTGCTATGATGTGAGTATTGGGTATGGTGGGTTACAGTATTTTTTTTTTTTTTAATAGACCACCTTGCAACGATGAAGGTTTTGTAAGGAATGGGCTACTTTTGATTTATTTATTTATTTATTTTTTTTTTTTGAGAAGAAAGACCATAAACTTTCATTAAATCAAACTAGCCAAAATCAGTTTGAAGTGCACTTTGTAACTGTGGTGAAACATCCTACATCCACACTAAATAATCACTAACATGTCTACCTAGAATATGTGCTATACTATTCCCTTGTCTGTGAGTGTGAGAGAAACTCAAGCTACAGAAAACATCCATAGTCGGTCTTACTGCAGAAATCGGGTGACCAAACATGGTAAGTGTTAAGGGCCATTTGTGAGAATCCAGGTAGAAAGAAAAAAAGCCCAACAACAAGGGTAGCAAAGAATTGGCAAGCAGATGGCAAAACCATTAGGCCTAAACAGTAGGAATAATGGATCCCAGGCCTATGAAATAAACAAATGGGTCTTAAAGAGGTAAGTGGACTTAAGGAAGCCCAGAAAGGGAGAAATAGCATTTCATGGGCAGTGTATGATGTAGAAAAGTAAGAAAGGGCCGCCGTAGGCCCAAAGTAATGCAAACTAAGAAAGTAAGGGGTTTACGGCAGGCCCATGAACCCCAAGGATGAGAATAAGGTAATTGGGTCAGGAAAGCCTAATGAAATTAGTAAAACCCCATGGGAATGCAGAATTAGTAAAAGGGCCAAGGAAGCCCAAAAAAAGCAAGTGGACCAAGGATGCCCAAGAGAAAGACAAAAGGGACACAGGAGCCCATAAGTAAGAAAAAACCAGTGGCCATACCAAGCCACTAGGAGAAAGAGTAAACAGTTGGCCTAAAGAGGTCCAGTAGGAATAACATAACAATATGGGAGGAAATGAGGGAAATTAAGAAGTGGGCCAAAGAAATATAAGGTCCATCATCAAATAAGGCACATCTCCTAAGAGGAGCGGGAAATCAAAAAGCAGCCCACATTAAAGGTCAAAGAAAACAGACGGCAAGCTATGCAGGCAAGCTTCCAAACCATGGCAGACAAATGGGCAACAGACAGATTTTGGACACATATGGAAGGAAGGCATGCGCAAGGCCCAGGCTCCACCAACTTGTACCTAGCCAATACAAAGCATGGTGAGGTCGAGGGTCAGAGATTCAGAGGGTATGGTTTGGTGGTGGGGAGAGAGGAAAAATCTATTTTTGAGGTTCTGACTCAGGCTCTTTCGGGGAGGTGTCCTGCTGAGATGACTTACTACCCAAAAGAAGCAAGCTGAGTTGAAACCACTAGGTGCATGCCATGAGGGATAGAAAGAGAGAAAGAACCCAGACTGTAGCAGAAAAGGGTGCCACGACAGACAAGCAAACAAAATACCCTTCTTTGTCTGGTGATGGGGGGTGGCATACAGACGGAACAGTGATGGTCGGCCAGTACACCTAGACCAGACAAAGGAGATTAAGGGCTAAAACAGTAAAATCCGATCACGGCAGGACTATAAAAAGAAGGTCTTGCTGTGAACAGAAAACAAGGTAACAACGGGAACCTTGATTAAGAAATAGAAATTTGAAAAAAGAAACCAAGAAATAGAAAAAGAAACGAGTGGGAAAGAAAGAAAGAAAACAACCAAAAAGAAAACAAAGTGAGAATTAGAACGGCAGACATGCACCGGTAGATTGATTCCCTCTCCCCCTCATGAAATCCTGCTCTTTGTGAAAACCACAAGAAGCCTCTGTGCATAAACCACTCAGATCTGTTTCCCTCAAGACAATTAATCTCCACGGCAAGACTTTTCCTGAGAGATTAATTGCATTGAGAAGGAACGTTCTTTCCTCTCTGGCTTTGCTCCTACGGATCGGACTTTAGTTGATTTCCTAATATTCTGATTAACCCATACATATTAATACTTGTTCACTTCTATTCTGTTCTTTCTCTTCCGTAAAAATGATTATTATTGTTGCTGTTATTGTGTTCGAGGGTTGTTTGGTCATTTCTCACTGAGTGGCCAGATATTTTATTTATTTTATTATTATTATGTCTGTCTGCCACAACTTGTCTAAAACAATTTTGCCTACCGTAAGCACGTTTCTGGCAAACCTAGCCTAGTTTGCGCACAAGCCGGACTAGCAGCTGGACCAGTTCCAACTCCCTTATCCAGAAAACTTGGGCCTAGTGCTGCAGGAAGCAGCCCAACACCGCTAGCACAGCCCACCACTTTACAGTAAGTGACTCCTCCTTACTCTTCAGGGCTTTAATCACCACTTCTAAATCTCCCTTAATGATGATAGATGAAAATCCAAGCTCAACTGCAAAGGAAACCGCTCAGACTACTGCCAGAGCTTCAATGTCCTCGATGGAAGGGGGAAGCATGATATTCTCAGACAAGGAAGCGAGGACCTGACCTTGATGGTTTTGTATCACCACACCCAACCCCGCTCTTTTATCTTCTCTAAATACAACCCCATCAGATTAAATTTTTCCTTGAGTTTTGTCATTGGTGGGGGTTGCCATCTAACTTGCTGACCTTCTGCTCTCAGTAACTGAGGTTGCCGCTTCGGAAGCACCTGCAGAAAATCATGTAACATTTGGGTGGCAAAGGGGTCGATTTGATTGTAAGGAAGTCTTTCTGGCTGAGCCTAACTTGGTTCCTGCGATACCATATCGTCCAAGTGAGAATGGCGAATTTCTCCATGTCCTTACTTTCAGCAATAACGTGTTGAACTAAAGCCTGAAAAGTTGGGAAGCTTGAAACTCCTCTAAAGGATTGATTTGGGAAAGGCACGGCAGTGATCACAAGTACTCTCAGTCATAACTTTCCTATGAAGCATATTCATCTTTGTTGGGATTGCATTCTTACACACTCTCCACAAGAAGTTCCTAACTTTATTTGGAACAGTAGCCTCCCAAATATTCTTCCAGAGAACTTGATGAGGGCCCGGTTTGTTTGAGCTTGTAATTTGACTTGAATTTTCTTTAATAAAAAAATTATAGCCAGATTTGACAGTATAGTTGCCTGAAGAGACAAATGGCCAAATTACTTTATCCTCAGTCCGATTCTAACTCAAAGGGATACTCGATATCAATTCAGCTTCTTGGGGAGTGAACAAACCATTGATTAATTCAAACTCCCACCTGTGAGAAACCGGATTGATGAGATCCACCACATTGGCTTCTTGAAATCCTTCCACTACTGGTGATTGCACTGTAGGGTGATCCAAAGATGGTAACCAAGCATCATTCCACACGCTGATATTCTCCCCACAGACCACTCTCCATATTGCTCCTCTCTTCAACACATCTCTTCCTTTCAATGTACCCTGCCAAGCATAGAGAATTTTTATTGTGTAGGAGACGCCATGCCTGTTTATGCCTGTTTTGCTAAGAGAGCATCCTTGAAACCCATACCTCCATCTTTCTTTGGTTCACAAAGAGTCTCCCACTTCACCCAATGGACTTTCCTACGATCTCCTCTTTGTCCCCACCAGAATTTATTAACAAGACTTTCAATCTTAGAACATAAACCTACTGGGAGTTCAATGCAACTCATGGTATAGGTGGAGATTGCTTGAACCATCGCTTTAATTAATACCTCCCTACCTACTTGTGAAAGTAGTAAGAAGATGGTAGTTTTGTTCTTATTAATCTGCTGACCAGAACATCACCATAAATCTCCAGAGTTTCAATTACTTTTTGGCACTCCTGCATTGTTGTCCTGCAAAACAAAAACTATCATCTGCAAATTGATTTGAGTACCCATTAAGGAAAGTTTTGTAATTTTTATTTGGTTTTATGTGATTTTGGTGAGGTTCATTGCTTAGATATTGCAATCAGCTGTTGTTATTCAGGTGTGGCCCATGTGGGTCTAATTTGTATTTTTTTTTAATTATGTTTTTTTCTAAAATTAAGAAATAAAAAAATAAAAAAAAATAATTATTAACTAAGGTCTAAGATGACGCCGTTTTGGTAAGTTAACGGCAGAAACTAACAGCACATTAACGAATGACTTAATTGGGAAGAAATGAAACTTTGAGAATTGAAATGACAAAATCCAAACTTATAGGACTGAAATAAAAAATGTTGAAAGTTAGAGGATGGATTTTGTATTTTGGCCTTAATTTTATTGGGTTTTTTTTACAAATTCATTATTAGATTACATTACCCATTTATAATGTCACACACATACAAAATATTAGGATGATAAAAATTAATAATTATCTTATCTATAAAATGTTTAAATTTAAATTTAACATTATATACAAAATATTAATTTATGGATCATCAAATAATAAACAACATTCGATTAACATAAAATTGTTGTACAAGTTAATTAAGAGCATAAATAATATGTAATTTAATAGTGATATTTTGAAAACTATCCAATAAAAAGTGAGAAGAATTCACATAAGGCTTAACTTAATTCTAAACTCTCTCTCCTTCTCTACAGAAACGTTAATTAAAGTCTGGTTTCTAGGTTGATGGTTGAATTATGTAAACAAATAACTTTTTTTACACACAAAATTAATACAGACAATAAAATTACATAATTTTTGTCACAACTTTTTATCTAACAAACTGTGAGTGATAGAGAAAAAATAATGAGTTTATGTGAAAATAATAAATAACCGATCACAATCTAAATAATTGTGACTTTTTTCTTTGGTATTAAAATTGAAAGTTTGGATTTTTGTAAAAACACAATAGCTTGTTTAGACCCCCCAAATTAAAATTATGGCTAGATATCTTTTACTCTAACTTATACTAAGTGTGAAACAATAATAAATGAGCGCAAATAACCGATATCACTACCCTAAGCCATATTCATCTATTATCAACAATAAAAGGTAAGTTTAAGAGTAGGGAAGAGAGATACAAACACAAGATAACACCAAGACATGTTATCAAAGAGGAGACTGAAGAACTAGGGGAAAAACCTCTCCGCAACCCTCCAAGTTGAAATTGATCTACTAGAGAATAAAGTTGGAGTACACGAATAACAAAAGACCCTCTAAGCCTAGTCTACCTAATGTACTTGAGCTCTCCAAACTCTTGCTACCAATTGCCTTCTCGGAATCTTGTCTTCTCTAATTTTTCAGATCTCGCAATTCAGCCCGATTGCATCCATCAATAAATGGCTCCTTCTATTACTTCCCAGTAGCACCAAATTCTCATTTTACACTCAGGATGGGTGTGGTAAGTGTTTGGGCTATTAACCTTAAGGATATAGAGGTTGAAAGGTAGGAGTTGAGGAAAACCACAAGAAAATGTGTAGATGATTGTGGGTATAACAATCTCTAACTCTCAGGTGTATTTTCTAGAGTTTTCTCTCTGAAAAACATTTCTTACAATTTGTGGATAATGAGGATATATATAGTGTGTATAAAGACTTGGTAAAACAAACATAACATTTTGCCAAACAAAAAGTTTTGCGAGTACTTCGCGGGATAGCCTTTCTTACGAGACACTCGCGAAAACCTCCAGGCTGACATGACTTTGCATCTTCCAATCATGTGCTCTACACAGGGCTCTTTTGCATGTTAAGTTTCTCACAAGACACTTGTGAAATCCACTTGTTCATCATTTTAAACTTGAGTTTTCACACTCTCTCACATTCATCCCTTACAATTGAAACCCACATACATACAGAAAAAAAATAATTGAAAAAATTATAATAAAATTTGGCACGAAGTTAAAACCAACACAAAATAATTATATATTACAACTTTACAAAAATGACTTTCTTTTTTTACAACTTATTGAAATTATAATTTGTAAATGATGATAGAGGCCGGTTAATGTGTGCCCTATAATTGAAACCCACATACATACAGAAAAAAATAATTGAAAAAATTATAATAAAATTTGACACGAAATTAAAACCAACACAAAATAATTATAAATTACAACTTTACAAAAATGACTCTTTCTTTTTTTACAATTTATTGAAATTATAATTTGTAAATGATGATAGAGTCCAATTAACATGTGCCTTAGGGCACATATTAATAAATCTATTTTTTAAAAAATTTTGTTGAGAATTGAAAAAATTTACCGACAAAACTTTTCTAAAGATTAGTTTACTATTGTGTGCGGCACAAATTAGTAAAATCGATGATGATAATGGATTCAACGTACACTCAACGTTAACTTTACCTTTATTTTCCGCCATTAACACCCTGACACTCTCTGGTCATGAACTTATTGTTATGTTAAATGTCCAAAAGGTACTTTACATGGTCCCCTATGTTCATGCACATCTCATTTATATGCCTCTAGAATTCTGGCATGTATCAGCGTCTGATTTTGATAGACAAGCAAGCAAACAGAAACAGAACTGCAACGTCCTGTCTTGTCATGCGCACAAAGATGACGTAAAATTATTCGCCGCTCATTCTTTACTTAACATCTGAAATGAAACTTTCAAAGGGTTCTAAAAATAAAATAACATTTTAGAGGATTTTATCTTTCTATTTATAATATAAATTGGCTCTAGGTCTTATTAATCTAAATAGGAATATCATATATTTATAGAGTGAGTAAATTAATATTAATTACAACCACGTCCAAATATAAAACCTTATATCGAGCATTACGTTTATTGTAGCATTAATAAATAAAATAGTAGTCACTCAAGTGTTAATTTTGCTTCCACATTCTATTTTTCTTGTCTATCACCCAACTCCAATTCTACCATTCCTTTAGAAAACAAATGAGAGAGTTCCAATAATGTTAGTTAATCAAGCTCTATAAAAAAAGTTTTACAAAAATTAAAAAGGAGGTAAGGGATCAAAAGAGAATTAAGAAGAGCATAAAACCCTTCAATGAACAACTTGAACCTGTCACTTTTATTCGATTGTTTCCAATACATTGCAACCAAAACCATCCACAGGACCACAATATTACAAAGAAGACAAAGTAACCTCCCACTTAAAATATCTTCTATGATATCTTGTCTTCAATAATCAGACTAGGACCTCTTCCACTCATGATGGCCCCCCAAAGTCAAACTCTTGATGCCTCGGTTATTAACTACTCTGCAATTACTTCTTATCTCCCCTGGTTGGTTATTTTGCAAGTCACCCAACTTTAGCATTCCATTCACAAGGGCTTTGAAAAACTCACTTTGGTCTTTGCTAAACAACTTCACAAAGTTTCTAGTCTGTGTGAATGTGTACAGTGTTTGATCAGAATTGAGAAACCCTCTCCCTGCAACCAAGTCCTTGAAGTATTGATTATCAAACACACGGGGTGTTGCATCAAGGTCTCCTGTGACATTTTGGTCTACATTAGTGGGACAGAGCATTTTTAGCTTTTCTCTATACTTTGGTTCAATGGCAGGGTCAGGTTGGCCAGTCCCAGATTGGTTATAAAGTCGAAACATGATGGAAAAACAACGTGCCTGGCCAATAGAGTGAGTCCCAGAAAGAGCTACAAGGTCTTCGACAGAGAGATTGAATTTCTTAAAGAGGTCGATGAGGTAACTTGCATTAGATCTTGGGCTTGGCATGATTTCATTTGATTCTTCTAGCCAGGGAGATAAGCTGTCCAATCTTCCTAGCCTCACCTTCCAATCAGGTCCTCCAGTCTGCTTAAAGGCAACATTATTACACAATCACTTTCTATTCTGAAACTATTGCAAAAAGAATGGCATCTTTACCTTTAAACCATTTACTTTTTATTTGGTGCCAAAATTAGTCCAACATAGTAAATAGGCTTAATCAAGTGTTGCGTATAACCTTTTGCACATATACTATTGAGATTTTTATGCTATTCAAAATTGACATTTTCTAGATATATTTCAGAGACTGTTTATACTACTATAAAGGAAAGACTAGTTTTTGATTGGAGACTAGGTTTATAGTACTATAAAGAAA
Organism: Quercus lobata; assembly: GCF_001633185.2. Taxonomy (NCBI): domain Eukaryota; kingdom Viridiplantae; phylum Streptophyta; class Magnoliopsida; order Fagales; family Fagaceae; genus Quercus; species Quercus lobata. The sequence goes on from NC_044909.1 coordinate 48,245,265, forward strand.
AGACCAGGTTTTGATTGGAGAAAATGAATTTGATTAGTGACACTTTACTAATATAATAAATAAATATTTAAATAATATTATACAATCACATTCTGTTTCGAAACTTTTGCAAAGGGAATGACATCTTTGCCTTCAAATTATTTACTTTTTATTTGGTACCAAAATTAGTCCAACCTAGCAAATAGGCTTAATCAAGTGCTGCGTACGACTTTTTGCACAAATGTTATTGAGGGTTTTATGCCATTCAAAATTGACACTTTCTCAAAAAACTGCAAAAATTGTTTATAGTACTATAAAGAATAGACTCGGTTTTGATTGGAGATAATAAATTTGATTAGTGACACTTTAATAATATAATAAATAAATATTTTTATAATAATTTATTTATCTCTAATTTTTTAGTTATAAAAAAATATTTAAATCCTAACTGTCTTCGAATTTCCGTTCGAAACACTATAATTTCATGAGATACCAAATTGTTAAGGTACAAGACTTTTGATAATTTATTTTTAAATTTTAACAAATTATTTTTTTTATATAATTGATTATATATATATATATATATATATAAAATGAAATTCATAGTATGCTCTCCTTTTAACTCATCATCAGTTCTCCCAAAAAAAGGAAAAAAACACACTTAATATCAATTCATCACACACAACCACCTGTGTGCCCCATCAATATCATCGAGCTAAAATAATATAAAGTACATTCGCCTTTAGACTGTTCTTATTCCTATCTTGTCGTCTTTCGAATATGGCCAAATGATGTGGGTCACGGGTACCTAGTTGATAAAAGTTTTGACAAAAGGGCCCTATATGGCTGAGAGTTCAGCGACAAACTCAGTGGCTTAAGCCTAAAGATCCTCAATTATATTACCTTATCCAAGTTCATATACATGCTAATACGTATTTAAAGATAAAAGCTTAGAAGCGAGTTTGAAGAATAAATACCAGTGCAACAGCATCTCTTGCGGCCATGATTGTAATATCTGCGCATGAAACAAGTCCAGGACAAACCTTCTCTAAAGCCTCCTTGATTTCATCGATGACTTCGAAGGATCTTAATGAATTTATATTAGAAAGGGCTTGTTTTTCTCCAGGAATAGTTGGTGTATCATCCAGCAACACAGAAGCATCACAACCCTATTAATTAATTAATATTGAACTAATTGTTAGCATATATATCTGGATTTCACAAATCAATATATGAAGAAATATTGACACCCTTAAAAAGGAAAATAAGTGAAACAAACAGATAGGAAACATGAATAGTGTCAAAAGTTTTGGGAGTTACATTAACAAGGCAATCATGGAACTGAAGGCGCATGACGGAGGCGACGCTCCGGGGTTCTCTAATCAAGGCTTTGACCATGACATCTCGGACGATGAATTCGGCATTTGGGCATGTTTGCGAGTAAAAATCTGGCCGGAGTTGGGCTGCTGCGGCCATGGTTATGTGTAAGAGAAAGAGCTTGAAGAAAAGAGACATAGTTTTTGCACTGGTGGGTGGATCTGTAAAATGGTCCAACTTGGTTAATTTTGTGGACATTTACATTGCCTCTAGAATACTTGAATGCATTTATAGATAGTTTATGGGTCCCTCCACTTTGTCGTATTATGATATTATCCGATCTCTCTTCCTTTCTAATTATTTATTTACTTTAACATTTCCCTCATTAATTTATCAGCAGCATGGCTGAGTGCAAAAAGATAAACATACAAATTATTTTATAATATATTTATAAATGATTTGTATAACAAAATTTTATTAGTTTTAATATTAGTCTATTATTAATATCATATTTTTATTTATAATAATTATTTAAAAAATATTAAAATCACATCAATAATTATAAAAATATGTATACAAAAAATATTAAAATTATATTAATAATTTATAAAAATATTGTAAAATAATTTGTATACATTCTTCTTCCTTTTTCGGCTAGTGGATTAATGGAGCCCAAATTTAGAAGGAAAGTCACAGATATTCTTGGCATCGGGTATACCAATTCATAAATTTTTTGAATTTGGCACACGAAATAAATAAAAAAAAAAAATTTGGCGCATGCTAGGTGATGTTCTACTTTTAGAAGGACAAAGATTAAAATGTACTAAAATTTATGTATTAATTGCTGCCACGGTTGGCTGTTATTGATTGTGACACTCTTTTCTTTCTCTTGCCTTTTATTCTTTTAGGCTGTATTTGGATGGGTGGAATATAGGAAGGATGAAAAATATAAGAGGGAAAATGGGGTGGAAAATTCAGTTTTCCACTGTTTGGGAATGGAAAGAAAATAGAGGGAGTGGAAAACTAGGGAGAAAATTTTTTCCCTGGGCCCACAAATTTTTTTCCTCCCAAATTGGGAGGAAAAGCGAGGGGGGAAAACTGCACTAAGGCAGTTTTACGGTAATGCCCTCCCTTCCTTTCTTCCTTTTTTTTTTTTTTTTTCTTTTCACGTGACCTGGAAACATTCTTCTTTTCTTTTTTTTTTTTTTTTTTTGTGACCTGAAACGTTCTTCCCTTTTTTTTTTCTTTTTTTTTTGTGACCTAAAACGTTCTCTTTTTTTTTTTTTTTTTCTTTTTACTTTTTTTCACGTGACCTGAACATTTTTTTTTTTCAATGTGACCTGAACGTTTTTTTTTTTTCAAATATGACCTGATCTAATTTTTACATTATAATAAAAAAAATAATAATATAAATTTATATATGTGATGTGATAAATTTAATATTATGTAATAAGTATAAATAAATTTATTTCTTACATATTATACAACAAGGGTATAATAGTCAATTTATATAAATTACATTTTTCATCCTTCCCTTTTTCTCTCCAACCAAACAAAAGAGTTTTTAACCCTCTCACTTTTCCACCCCTCCAACCAAACATACAAGAGGGAAAACTAAATATTTTCCATCCTCCCACTTTTCTATCCTTCCACAATTTTCCATCCTCTCACTTTTTCACTCCTCCATCCAAACGGACCCTTAAGGTCACTGATGGCGAAGAAGACGCTATCAGACCATTGCCTTGGAACCCTGACAATCTTGCTTGGCATTCAAATTTTTCCCGCATGCAGCTGAGGAAGAACCAAACTCTTGAGAAGTTATTCACGCTCTGTGTGATGACATTTTTTTAGTATAAGTAGTTGAATTAATTGCATGTGTAGATTGATGACCGTTATCAGTTGATTTACATAGAAGATTCTAAATGGAATTAGATTTGATTTCAATTACTTTATTTCTCGTTTGTGTGCGTCTTTGTATCATTCTCAGCTGGCCCTTGTTGAGCTGATCAGCAAGTGCCAATCGAGGTAGGGGCCCTGGCTTCATAGTTGTACTCCACTAGATACATTTCTGAAAAGTAGATTTTTGGAGATAAGATTGTACGGAATTTCTGAAAAGATGTCTAGTTCCATTCATCTTTTTCTTTAAACTAGATGTCATGATTGTGATGCATTTTCCAATTATTTTCGTGTGATCATTGTTGTCTACCGACTTCTGAATCAATTGACACTATTTTAGACAGGTTCCCTTATGAGGGGATTCTGTCATTGTGAAAGCATGATCCGACAAAATATCTAAGAAGTGTCCATATGCGTGTAGGGAGTGCCATCTGGATTAGTGACTCAATGTATCTTTGCTGGGTAAAAGATTCTTTCAGCACGGATATTATTTTTGAAATTGAGTTTTGCAACTAGACATGCTGAGATAATTTTATATCCAAATCTTGGATATTCTGCTTTAGCATACTTTGTCCGTTCTCCTTTATCAGCATCATTTTTTAAAATATCAAGCCAAAATTTACGAAAATATTTATTTTTATATGAGAAAATATATTTGTAAAATTCTGGTTCAAAACGTAGACAGGCAAAATTCTGGCTCAAAGAAATGAATGTGGGCATCTATTTAACCAAAAGAAAAAAAAAGTACCAATTCTTCAAGTATGTGCTTAGATTTGTTTTACATCTATAGAAACTGTTCAGTATGACATACCATGTGTGAAAATCAGAATAAAATTCTGCTATGTTTTATAATCTCGTGATAATTTACGTTTAAAACAGAGAACTACATTAAGGAAAATTATCATTCCCAGCTGCAAGGGCAGAAACTGAAAAAGGCAAAGTTATAATTGTGCCTCCTTTATTCCCATAATTTTGGATACATTACTTAGAGTGATTTAATTCAAGCTGTAGGAGTGAAAATTAAGGTGTTGAGGGAGTTGTAGTGAAAAACAATATGAAAAAGAGGAGGGTGACAGAGAGTATTAGCTTTAGATAAACTGCAATGGTGGAAATAAAAACAAGTGCTCGACCGCAGTTAGTTGATAAGGATCCACGGAAAACATCACAATTTTATTGGAACAAATTGAAATTATAACTAAGTTGGGCTTGGAGAAACTGTTCACATTGAGTTTTTACATGATTAAGTTTTTGATATAAATTTTCAATCCTGCAATATATTGGTCTGACTAGATTTATGGCCATTGTTTATTGATAAGGTAGTCTGATGGTTGCTTCGTTGTTGTTATTGCTGCTACTGCTGTTGTTCTTCTCATCTTATTATTTGAGCAAATAAAATGCTATCACAAGCTTATACTGTTTCTATATGAGCTTTCTCCTCTCTCCTTTTTCCTTTCTCTTCTGTCCTCCACTTTTCTCACTTTGTCTTCTACTAATTATAATCTGAAATTATGATTTCTGTGTTCTTCTTCTCCTAGTTATAAAAGCGATTCATTATTTCTGGGATATCAAAATGGAAAAAAAATATGGCTCTTCTATGCTGTCCATTGTTTAATAGAATTTTAGCACTAATTAAAAAATGAAAAATGTCAGCAAGTCTTAAAAAAAAAAAAAAGGTATGGATGATATCTATACTTAAAAGTATGCTTCTTGTCTATGTTGTTTCTCTTTGCTATCACAATGGGAGTTGTTTTTTCCAAATTTATATTCTGTTATCAATTTAGAAGTGACTTAATTGATTTTTTTATTTTTTCACTAAGAGCAATTATATTGTGAAAAGATAAGTGACTATACAACAAAGAACTTCTGATCTCAAGGATTCTGTACTTGCTCTCACTTTCTTGCAATTTATTGGTTTTCAGATTTGTACTGAAAGGGGACCAGTGTGGAATATGTACAATATGGCAAGCTGTCCATAATGCTGTTGTCCGATTTGAATCACTTAAAATAATTTTCCGTTGTTTCTCAAATTTTTTATATGCCTATATATTCATTCTGATGTATGAATTTCCAAGGTTCCACGAGTTCTTAAAGTTAGAAAATGAAATTGGGAACATCGCAAGACTGGAGGCTGTCGGCATGGTACGTCAATGTTTCATACTGTTTGGGGGAAAAAAAAGGCATACAAAAGAAAACAGAAAATGAGAGAAAAATAAATAAACCTAAATTGCAACGTAGGTGTTTTTTTTTTACGAAAGAAGATAGTAACGTAGGTGTTAGAAAGAGAAGATTTTGTTGATTTTGAAAGAGACCAGATCAACACAACCCATAAATTCCACAAAATGGAGCTTTACTTTGCTTCATTTTCCTAACAAACAAACTATTCTTATTGAAAAAAAATGACAAGGAGAGAAGCAAAAAAATTATTGGGTAGTGGTAGTCAGTGATGTTAGCATCGTGGTGTAAGGAAATGACAGCCACATGGTAGTGATTATGAACAGGGAAATCAGAGAGACAGAGAGACAGAGAGAGAGAGAATATTTCTATAATTTAAAAATATGATCGATTTGATAAAATTGGACAAGTTCACTTGCCAGTTCAATCTGGTTCATTCCAGTTTAACTGACAAAACACTCAAAGAGAGAACCGGGCTATAAACGAGAATTGGTACACATTTCAACTTGTTGAATCGGTCAGTCTGATCTCTGTTTAAAACAACGAATTGGAACCATAAGAAACACGATTGGACCTAGTCAACTTTGTTCCTATAAAGCTCACAAAGATTATAAAACGTCACTTTCTAGTTTCAATAAATCTTCTATTTTTCAAATACATATATGGAGTATTTAATTCAAGTGAGTACCTATTGCATAAAATTTCCACTTTCTGCAAGGTATCGCAATCAAGTGCACTTGTGCGCATAGCCACATTCGGCCTTCTGGAGTCTGGGTGCAAAGCCCATATATTTCAAACATAATATGTTTTTATTATTATAGAATTTCAACTTATAGTGTCTACTTCTAATAATTTAACCTTAGGACCAGATTTCTTATTCAAGCATAAAAAATTTTACCAGTTAAGTTAACTGAAACCACTCAAATATAATATTTAGTAACCTTTAATAGAAAGTAAAAAAACATATATATATATATATATATATAATAACTCAAAATTTTTATATTTTACCTATTAGGTAAGTTAGTATAATGTTTGTAAGTTCAAATTTTACTTAAATTATTTCAATTCTTACAACTTTTATATAGATGGTTGAATCAATGGACAAATCAAAATAATTTAGTAGTAGAAAGTTTAAACATAACTTTTCATATAATTCTCTTGTGCTCTATAAAAATACATGACCATGATAGTTATGATTGAAAGATGTATATGGTTCGATTAATGCAATTCTAAAAATAAGAGACTAAAAAGCACAAGAATAATAAAGTAATTAGAGACCAAAAAATACATAATTATGATAGTTTATTGCAACGACATTTTTTGTTGCACAAACCTATTAATTGTAATAATTTTTTTGGTTATTGCCTTGGGACTCAGATTAAGACTTATAAAGCCAATCCTTGTGAATGCCCACTAATGAAAGACTGTTGGCAACGGGGCTCGAACTTAGGCGAGTTAGGCGAAATGACCGAACCTTACCAACTAAACCATCCCCCATTGACAATAAAATAAAATATAAAAAAAAAAATCTTGTATCGTCTAAAAATATATTTTTAAAAAAAATTAAAAAGATGGTAAGGGATAAAAAGAGAATTAAGAAGAGTAAAAACCCCTCAACGAACAATTTCAGCCTGTCAATCTCACTTCAATTGTTTCCAATATATTGCAACCGAAACCATCCACATGATTACAAGGAAAGACAAGTAACCTTTCACTTAAAATATCTTCTATAACATCTTGTCTATCTATTGCCCTCAATAATCAAACTATGACCTCCTCCACTCACAATACTCCCACGAAGTCTCGGTTATTAACGTTTATTAACTACCCTGCAATTCCTTCTTATCTCCCCTCGTTGATTACTTTGCAAGTCACCCAACTTTAGCATTCCATTCACAACGGCTTTGAAAAACACACTTTGGTCTTTGCTAAACAACTTCACAAAGCTTCTAGTCTGCGTGAATGTGTGAAGTGTTTGATCAGAATTGAGAAACCCTCTCCCTGCAACCAAGTCCTTGAAGTATTGATTATCAAACACACGGGGTGTTGCATCAAGGTCTCCTGTGACATTTTGGTCTACATTAGTGGGGCAGAGCTTGTTTAGCTTTTCTCTATACTTTGGTTCAATGGCAGGGTCAGGTCGGCCAGTCCCAGATTGGTTATAAAGTCGAAACATGATGGAAAAACAACGTGCCTGGCCAATAGAGTGAGTCCCAGAAAGAGCTACAAGGTCTTCGACAGAGAGATTGAATTTCTTAAAGAGGTCGATGAGGTAACTTGCATTAGATCTTGGGCTTGGCATGATTTCATTTGATTCTTCTAGCCAGGGAGATAAGCTGTCCAATCTTCCTAGCCTCACCTTCCAATCAGGTCCTCCAGTCTGCTTAAAGGCAACATTATTATACAATCACATTCTATTCTGATTTCTGAAACTTTTGCAAAAGAAATGGCATCTTTGCCTTTAAACCATTTACTTTTTATTTGGTGCCAATTTAATCAGGTGTCATGTACGACTTTTTGCTCATATCATATTCATACGACGGTTTTACGCTATCCAAAATTGACACTTTCTAGATAAAACTGCAAAAATTGTTAATAATGATTTTGATTGGTGATTTTGATTGTTAATAATGATTCAAACTATTTACACTTTCTAGATTCAAATCCCCTCTTACACTTTTGATTGGTGATAATGATTTTGACCAGTGACACAAACAATATAATAAATAAATATTTAAATAATAATTTTATAACTTCTTTTTAATTTTAATTTGTTAGTTATAAGAGGGGATTTAAATCTTAAATGTCCTCGGTTCTCCTTTAGAAATGTTATGACTCCATGAGGTGCTATCCTGTTAACATATCATCGGTTCCCCTTAAAAAAAGAAGGGTTTGGCTTATGTCTAGTAATTTTTTAAAATGAATCTCTTTTTAAACTATCACATCGCTCATTAACTAAATAAAATGTAGAGATTAAAATCTATTACCACTTGTCATTATATATTTAAAACAAAAAAACATGTCCAGTTAAAAAAGTATTGGAAATAAGCCACACCTAAAAAAGAAAAACACATTTATCATCAGTTCATCACACTTCACAGTGGGTTTGTTTGAAAACAGCTTATTTAGGACCCATTTGATACGTGTATTTAAACAACAGTTTTCAGTTTTTTTGAAAATACTCGTGGGTGAAAAAGTATGCAGGAATATGTATAATATTGTTTAAAAACTAAAAATATATGTTTAAACGCATTTACCAAATAAACCCTTAGTTTTTTGCTAAAATTTTTTTACCAAAAATATGCTAAAAAATACTTGTATTTTAGGAAAAAATTGAAAAAGTAAAAAAATGCAAAAATTAAAAATAAAAAGTTGTTCGTAAATATTAAAAGTTAAAATTTAAAAATGCCAAATTCACTCACAACCGCTTGTGTGCCCCTCATCGAGCTAAAAGTAATGGTATAAAGTACATTCGCCTTTACACTATTCTATTTTTTTTTTTTTTGGTAAACCACCTTTACACTATTCTTATTCTTATTATGTCGTCTTTTGGGTGGGGCAAAATGATATAGGTGAATATTATAAGGCTAGCACGGGTACCCCTAGTTGATAAAAGTTTTGACAAACAGGCCCTTATGGCTGAGAGTTCAGCGACTAACCTCAGTGGCTAATGCCTAAAGATCCTCAAACCTCAATTATATTACCTTATGCAGGTTCATATACTAATACGTATTTAAAGATAAAAGCTTAGAAGCGAGTTTGAAGAATATATACCAGTGCAACAGCATCTCTTGCGGCCATGATTACAATATCTGCGCATGAAACACGTCCAGGACAAACCTTCTCTAAAGCCTCCTTGATTTCATCGATGACTTCGAAGGACCTTAACGAATTTATACTCGCAAGGGCTTGTTTTTCTCCAGGAACAGTTGGTGTATCATCCAGCAACACAGAAGCATCACAACCCTTTTCATTAATTAATATTGAACTAATTGTTAGCATACATATCTATCTGGATTTCACAAGTCAATATATGAAGGAATATTGACATCTTTAAAAGGAAAATAAATAAATAAATGAAATTAACAAATAGGAAACATGAATATATAGTGTCAAAAAAGAAGTTTTGTAAGTTACATTAACAAAGCAATCATTGAACTGAAGGCGCATGACGGAGGCGACGCTTCGGGGTTCTCTAATCAAGGCTTTCTTCATGACATTTCGGACGATGGATTCGGCATTTGGGCATGTTGGCAAGTAATGATCTGGCCGGAGTTGGGCTGCTGTGGCAATGGTTATGTGCAAGAGAAAGAGCAGGAAGAGAGAAGACATATTTTCTGCACCAGTAGGTGGGTCTTGAAAAATTAATGGTCCAACTTGGTGAAGTTGATGGGCATTTATATAGCCTCCTTGAATAGTTGAATGCATTTATAAATGGTTTATGGGTCCCTCCACTTTTTTTTTTTTAATCTTTTACTTTATTGCCATATATAACTGTAGGAAGAAATTCTACAGTAGGAGGCTGATCAAAAATGACAAAATCATCTTGCATACAGCAGCCCCATTTAGCCAGAAAATCTGCACACGTGTTGGCCTCTCTAAAAACGAAAAAAAAAAAAAAAAAAAAAAAAAAAAAAATTTTTTTAAATCTTTATTTCCATATATAATTGTATTGAATTTTTATTTTTATTTTTCTATTTCTGCTTTTTGCATGGGTGTCAATTTATTACTTGGTTTTGTTATAAAATAAAAGAGGGGGGCAACAAAAGCCAATTGGGTGAGAGTTTGAGAAGGATAGCTAAACTGAAAGAGTGAGGTAACTGCGGAGGGTGGGGTGATGATCCAGTGCGTCAACCATTGCGATTTACGACAGACACCCATGACATGCTGCTCTGCGAGTAACTTTGTCGAGAAACGCAACATATTCAATATTTTTATAATATTTTCACAATAAATTTTAAATGATAAGATATTATTGGTTTTATTCTGAACTTACAGTTGGAATTGTTTTTTTTTTTTTGTCCTTTAACAAGAGCTAATAGCATGCACATTTAAAATTTATTGTGAAAATATTATGCAGATTCCATCCCTTTCTGTTGTATTATCTGATCTTTCTCATTAATTTATTAGAGGGTTCTCATTAATTTATCAACAGGCTGGCTGAGCCCATCTCTTTTTGGGTAAGTAGATTAATGGAGTCCAAATTTAGAAGGGAAGTGAGGTCAGTAAGTCACAGATATTCCGCGTATAGACCAACCTCTGTGGCACTTTATACAAGAAACTTAATAGACATATATTTAGCACCAAAAAAAAAAAAAAAAAGGTAGTTGAAAAAGTTCAATATGTCTTCATTAGTGTAATTGATATACCATTAATATTTCTACCAAAAAAAAAAAATAAAGAAGATATACCATTAATATGTCTCCATTATTGTATCATTAATATGTCTTCATCAATCATTATTGTAATTGATATACCCTTAATATGTGATTAAGTCTAAAATTTAAAATTTATTACAATCTCTCCATATCTACTCTTCAATTAGTTCATTATAATAAAACAATTCAGTATAGTAAAGAGTAAATATGTAACTTCTTAAAAATTAATAAAACAACTTCTAAATGATTGTGTCAATCTCTTATTGAATTGTGTAAAACATGAGTTTTACATTTCATCCTTACCAAAATTGAACTCTTAAAAATAATCACAATTACACACACATATGAGTTCAAATTATATCTGGTGTTAGAGTTATAACTTACACATTTTTTAAGTTATGAATTTCTAAAATATATACTCCCTCCGTCCCACTTTGTTTGTCCTGTTTGAAAAGTCAAAAATTTTAAGGGAACATCATTTATTATCTTGTCTGCTTTATAAAAATGTACAAGTTTACAAAACTATCCTGAAATAAATTTATTAACTTTTTTTGAAAGGAGTTATTCTTAATGAGGCTTGGGGGTGTAATAGGAACATTAGTAAACTAATAACTTTTATTTTTAGAAACAGGACAATATTTTGGAACATCCCAAAATGGAATAGAGGACAAACAAAGTGAGACGGAGGAAGTAATAGTTTCTTATGTGTGTGTGTGTCTATATATATGTGATTTAGAATCTAATTGGATTTGTATTCTTTGGTTTTTGCACCTAAAAATTCACTTGCCATGAAAATTTAAAAATTAGATAGGACATGTGACACAAAATTGAACTCCAATTGAAATCTAATTGGATATATACTTTTCAATTTTTGCACCTAATAATTCACTTAACACAAAAATTTTAAAATTATATGGGATATGTAACGCAAAATTGAACCCAAATTAAAAATCTAATTGAATTTTCTCTAAGTTTTGGCTTTAACTATATATATATATATATATATATATTTCTAAAGAAGACATTCACATTTGGAATCTATGTCCACATTGAAAAGTTCTACGTGTATACATGTTTCTTTAACTATATATATAGATTTCTAAAGAAGACATTCACATTTGGAATCTATGTCCACATTGAAAAGTTCTATGTGTATACATGTATATAAAACATGTATACACGTAGAACTTTTCAATGTGGACATAAATTTTTATGTCAAACCATGTTAATTTTTGGTTCCGCTTTGTATTTTTTCTTAATGCATTCTCCACCTGAATAACAATTCTCACGTATCAATATAACTAGTTATTTACTCGTGCTTCGAATGTCTTATATATTATAACATATATAATTTCTTTTATTAGTATTTTGTGTAAGCCTTTTTTATTTTGTTGCTGATTTTTTTTTTTTTTAATATAAGATAGAATTTCTATCATAGTCTAATCTAAGTGTATATGTGTGTGAACCTCCTTCCTGGAAACTTAAACCTCGGCGTTTATCTTCCACATCTCATAAGCATCTATACTTGTGAAGTGACCACCGCATCAAAAGTGTCACTACAAAAAACTGGACTTATAATGGCGTTTTCTATAAACGCTGCTATAGCCATATCTATAGCTGTGTTTGGAGATTACTATAGTGGCATTTTCAAAAATGGGTCTATAGCAACATTTCTAAAGGTTTATAGTAGTGTTTGTCAAACGCCACTATAGGTTCTGGTCTCACAAGGCCTTCTAGTGGCATTTGTCAAACGCCACTATGCGCAGTGGTTTTTGTGGTTGAATTTGATTATAAGTTTGTGTGTCTATATATATAAAAGTTGTAAATATCAAATTTTATCTTGCATCATGCATGAAATTATTTTAGTGCATTTGAGGACCATGTCATTAATGTCCAGTAATTCTTCCACTCAATAGCATAATGTCATGTGTGCAAATTAATTGAGCTAGATATTATTTTAGTGCATTTGAGGACCATGTCATTAATGTCTGGTAATTCTTCCACTCAATTGTATAATGTCATTTTACTATATAAAAAAAAAAAAAAGTATAATGTCATGTGTGCAAATTAATTGAGTTAGATGTTAGTCACAATCTAGATCCCTCATCACCTCAATCAAATTAGGTACCATGCATTTTCATCAAATTTGGCAGTTTTCTTGCTATATTGGGTAGCATCTTTATCAAACATTCTTCTTCTTCTTTTCGTCTTTCGAATTTTTAATTTTAATGGTTTCAAGCCATTAGGATCCATCCACCGTACCCATCATGGATGTTATGGGTACTTTTGTTTTTAAATGTAACTTTCTTGTTTTAAATTGATTTGATTTTTCTTAATGTTGTATGAGAATTAATTTCTCGAGGTTGTTATTTGAAGCATTTACTTTATTATTATTATTTTTTTAAAAGCAAACAAAACAATGAGACTCCAGATACATTTTAAGACAAAATGTATTATTATAATTATTATTATATAGAAATATCTCCTTTTTTTTTTTTATACAAGATAGAATTCTACTTTAGTCTAATCTAAGTGTATATGTGTGTGAAACTCCCTCCTCGGGACTTGAACCCCGGCCCTTGCCCCCCACACTCCACAAGCACTTATATTTGTGGAGTGACCATCATACTAAGGGTATACGGTGGTATATAGAAATATCTCTAAATAACATACGAACAGTTCTCAAATAAAAAAAGTAACGTCTAATATAAAATATTATGAGTTTTAAATTTAATATTATAATATATTTCATGGGAAATGTTATTACAATTAAATCAATTGGTAATAGTGGTGATTGATTTTTTAGAGTGGTAATGAGTATTATTTTGTGTGCTTATAACACCCGTTCTTTTTTTAGGCAGACTAATATTTATTATTCTTTGTGTATTTTTTTTTTTTTTTTGGTTTTTCTCTGCTTATGATTGAACATGGAAGAAGAATCTAATTATATGTATATTCTTTTAGTTGGCCTTTTTAATGCAAGAATATAGTTGGATTTCCTATATTGTAATTTTCTCACTGTTGTTTTGTTTTTCAGTTTCCTTTTGTAACCATAAAAGCATTAATTTGTTTAGTTCTTAATTTTAATTAGAAAAATGATTATTAATCTAAAGCCTCAGTTTTTCCATAATAAAAACTCCTTTGCCAATTAATTGATATAAACAAAAGAAAATCAAGAAGTGAGCAAGCTAAAATCCAGAGGGAGTGAGAGGGAGAATTTTCGAGAATTATCCAACTATAGTATTTTTGGAAGAATAATAATTTAAAGAGAGAGATTATGTACATATATAAGATTTTTTTTTTTGAAGGGTTTAACTGTTTACATATATAACAAATTTTTTTTTTTTTTTTTTGAGATAAACGGTAAAGTTTACATATATAACATTGAAACAACGTCATTTGTGACTTATAAGAAGTTTGAAGACCGATGAATTAGGTAGATTGACCCAAGCATCCGTGATAATGGGTTAAGAAAAAGAAAAAATTTGAGTGTTATTTGTCACATTTCTTGAAATAAATATTAAGTTTTATTTTAATGTTACAACTCATATCCAAACTTATGAATATGTTTAGTTATTCTATTACAACACATTTTATTTTCAGTAATATTCTCTTATAAAAAATATATATATATATATTTTCAGTAATAAATATTACAATTCTTATTGTAATCCTCGTTCAGTGTACAAAGTATACCCTAAATTTTCTTTCCATTTACAATTTATTCTCAAATTATCACTTTGCCAAGCTGACACCATAATATGAAATATTTGTGTCAATATGCCTTATGTTGTAATCCTTAAAATATATATATATATATATATATATTTTTTTTTTAAATTTGAGAGAGTTGAATTATTTTTTATGACTTTTTTTTTTTAATAATTGTTATATGTATATGGAAAATTTGTTTATTTGAAAATATATTAATTTTAGAAATTATTGCACCTACTCATAAATAACTATTACAACCCTTTTAGATAAAAATAGTTATTCTTCATTTTGAAAAATAGCTATTTATAATGAATTACTATTCTCTCTAATAAAAACATGATCAAATTAAAGAATGGCTAAACCATAGGAATAACTATTATATTACGTTGTCTATTATAGTTTCCTAAACATGCCCTTAGAGTGAAAAAAAAATGCAAATTTCCTTAAAATTTAATGGTGGTAGTAGTATATATATATACCAGTGGCGGAGCCAGAATTTCAATTCAGGGGGGGCAAGATTTATTATTATACTATGTATTCTCCATAATTTCAATTAACTACAAATATATATTTTATATCAAAACAAAAATAACTAATTTATACAGTAGTTAGTAACAATCAAAGCAAGATATATTAATCTAAATACATAAATTTAGATATCTAATTTAGTTCCTTGTAGTAAATTGAAAAAATAATCAATGTAAAAGTGTTAATACCTTTAAAGTTGTATACAATATATGTATATTGTCTTGATTACTTTAAAAAAATAGATAGAATTCTTTCTTTTTGCTTTATTTTAATTCTTCAAAGTATTTAAATTGGGTTTATACTTTATAGTAGAAACCTAGACCCAGAGTTTGAATTTGAGTACGGTACTAGGACATTAATTAGTTAGGCTTTAATATATATATATTGCATAAAATATAAAACCCCCACCACCAATTGAAATTCAATGATATTAAATTAAAAAAAAAAAAAAAAAAGAGAGGATAAACAATCAAAATTCCGTGAATAGTGACACGCTAAAATCTGGGAAATGATAAAGTTTTTTTTTTTTTTTTTAAATGAAAATGATAAAAGTTTATGTTTTAAACAAAAGTGATGTAGTTGGTTAAATAGTACCGTAAATCTCTCAATGCTATGAAACTGTTATCCTTTCTATTCGCATCAAAGCTATTTTAGAGACTACTTTCTGCTTTTTTTTCTTAAACCAGAACGGGCAAACTAGCAAAGCATTTAAGATGGAGTTCTACTGACTTCTACATGCCAGTATTCATAAACTTTTTAAAGAGGAGTCTGGGGGGGCACTTGACCCCTCTCGCCCCACCTTGGCTCCGCCCCTGATATATACTACTACTACTACTACTACTATTATAAATAGTAAAATCTTATCCTTGTACTTATTATGCAATAGATATATTAGTATGTAATCTCGTGTATATGCACAGGTATAATTAAAAACAACCACAATTACACAGTTTAAATTAGAGTACATTTTTAAAAAAATATGTTCAAATTATAGGATTCCCTGTTTGAGTTTCATTGTTTTATGTACTAAAATATCCTCAAACAATTTCTTAAACTCTCTAAAATACTCATATATTTTAGTTGAATAATTTTAAATTTAAAAATACAAACTAATTAAAAGAGTAATTTACTATTTTTAAAAGAATTCATAACTTTTAGGCTTTCAAACTTTTATCAAAATCCTAAAAATTAAGACATTATCTCTATTTTACTTTTAAACATTATTTCATTAAACCTAAAATAAATAAATAAATAAATAAACCTTATTGCATATGCAAAGCACATGTGCTAAGTGTACTATATATATTGGATTTAAACTCATCAGTTTTTACACTTAATAATTTACTTACCACAAAAATTAAAAAAATTTGAATCTAATTAAATTTGAACTTTACAATTTTTACACTTAATAATTTACTTAGTAAAAAAATTAAAAATTTAATAAAACACGTTATGCAACATTAAAAATCCAATTGAATATTCTCAAAATTCGGGCTTTTAATATATATATATATATATATATGTGCGCTTTATCTATTTAATGATTTAGTTGATTTATTCGTCACTGTGCCAAAGGTCAAGATTTAAGATTTACATGTTAATGTATATGGGGGCATTCAGTTTATATGATAGGACTACATGTCATGGACGGTGGACCACCGTAGAATGTTGCATTAGTGTGCATGACTGTGTGTTGCACAGCAAAGGTGACTTTATCCGAGTGGGATCAGTGGCCTTTGAAACCGAGTTTATCCTTTTTATTTTAGAAGGAGAAAACATGTTATTCGACCTAAATGCGAATAAAATTAGCAATGCTAACTTTTGGAATTTTGAAAGGGTAAAATGTTCCCCACCACTTTTTTTTTGGTTGGTATGCAACAAATGAAATGATATGAACTTGCACAGCTTATGTCTTTTTTTTTCTTTATTAAAAAACTCTATTCCATTATTATTGTAAATACTAGGGATTGCTTGCTGGTTCTGAATGTGGGTTTTTCAAAGAGAGTTGAGTTTTCATAAGGTGAATAGTGTAGAATTTAGTTATAAATAAATAAATTAAAAAAATTATAGATGATGTAGAAAATTGTGGAAGTAGCAAAGTTTATGTGGCACACCCTCATAAGGTAAAAAATAAAGTAAAATTTTTTCGATTGTATAGTATTTAGATAGATTAGATTGGATGATGTGTCTGCTTAGATCTTTAAAAAAAAAAAAAAACGATTTTAGTTTTTATGTACAATTTTTTAAAATTATTATTTTTTCACATTTTTAAAATTAATATAAGCATACTTTAATACTCTTTCAATAAATAAATAAAAACAATTAACAAAAAGTTAAATAAACTAACATCAAAGATTGAGAACTTTTATTAAAATGAAGTGAAATTTAATATATCTTGAGCCTAAGTAACTGATGTCAAACTCACGTGGTAGTAGTGCTAATTTGTTTTTGCCCTTTAACAACATTGAATAGTTAATAAAGGAGACCACATTAAAAAGTTAATAAAGTAAACAAAAAAAAAATCTCAAGAACGTGTTTCACTTTCACATTTGAATAAATTCCCTATTTTAAACTTTTTTGGTGAAATGAATGAATTTCCAACTTTCTTAATAAATCTTAGTTGGACAAGATGGAGGTCCCCTCCATTCACTAGAGATTCACTTGTGCTAATCATATGATGCAAAAGTTTTGTATGTATTCGAGCTATTAAATTTATGAAAGTTATGTCTTATTGACATGTAGGTCGGGCCATACTATATGAAACTGTCACCATAAATAATGAGCACTCTACGTACGATAGTTGCAATTTGCACACAACCTATGTGTGAAGGGTGAGATAGACTGTGCAAAGCTTAAACAAACAGCTACTCCCTTTTTCTTGAACCCGATGGAGAATTGTCCTAAAGTTATCCATTAATTACAGTACTGCTCGGCCAATGAGGCAAATGCCTTTTGTTTCGTTCCTAAATGTTATTAATTTATGGTCCCCATGATAAATGGGTACTTGGGTTGTTGGTACTTGGGTTGGTGGGCATCTTAATTTACCTATTAATTATCTCTCCCAGTATCTTATTACAGTGGCGGCTTTAGGATTTTTTTCTAAGGGGTCAACAATGGTAAAGTTAGGAATTTATCATTTGTCATGAGGAGTGAGTAAAAAATTAAATGATTAATCTTTTTTTGTATAGATAAACTTCCATATTATATACAATAATTTAAAACAATATTCTAAATATAATTTAGTATACAGTATAAATATATTATACAATAGTCTAAAATTGTTATAAAATAGGTAAGACAACAACTATTGAATGCATAAACTAATATAATTAAATTACTAATCATACATTTTTGTCAAGTTAATAATAACTTATTATATTTATATGTAATATCGATTATATAAAAATATATGATAAAGAAGGAGAAGACTAGTAACACACTTAGGACTAGGAGTAAATGTGAAACTAAGAAAATAAAATAGTAATTGATATAAGTTTTTGCGTTTGAAGTGCATGACTTCTTAAACATACACATAGACATAGTCACTCTCTTTGAATTGGAGATAGAAAGAAAAACTAAGAAAAAAATAGAAGGGAGAAAGTGAGATAGAGAGAATGAGGAAAAAATTATAGATATAGATACAAATTTGTACAGATGTGTTGGTTGTAACAGTGATGTAATTTTTTTTTATTAATAAAGAAGAAAAGTGCAAGGAAAAACAACTTAACTTCATTCTCAACTGTAAAGTAAGCTAGAATCATGAAAAGAATATTCAATAAGCTAGAATCATGGAAAGAATATTAACATATGTATATATATGTATTAATGAATAAGCAAAATTTTTGCAACTGACACAAATACTTTCAAAAAAATTCCACAACAAAATCTAGGTGGCCAATTGTTAAAAGTAGATAAAAAAAATATTGTTTGTTGTGGGTCCAAATAAAAAGCAGTTACAATTTATCTCATATTATTGTAAAAATATTATGAAATTAAAATTAAGATGATCATATTCAAACTTCAAGCTTATTTCAATTGGGTTCAAACAAAATTTAAGATTAGGGTGTTAAAATTTTATTTTAGGGGTCAAAATGAAAAAATAAAAATAAAAATTTTATATATAAAAATTTTTTTTGGGGTAGGTCAGGGGGTTCATTAATGAACCCCCTGACCTTAATGTAAAGCCGCCCATGTCTTATGATCATTGACATTTTTTTAGTATAAGTAGTTGAATTAATTGCATGTGTTGATTGATGACCGTTATCAGTTGATTTACATAGGAGATTCTAAATGGAATTATATTTGATTTCAATTACTTTATTTCTCGTTTGTGTGCGTCTTTGTATCATTCTCTGCTGGCCCTTGTTGAGCTGATCAGTAAGTGTCAATCAAGGTAGGGGCCCTGGCTTTATAGTTGTACTCCTCTAGATACATTTCTGAAAAGTAGATTTTTGGAGATAAGGTTGTACGGAATTTCTGAAAAGATGTTTAATTCCATCCATCACTTTCTTGAAACTAGATGTCATGATTGTGATGCATTTTTCAATGATTTTCGTGTGGTAATTGTTGTCTTCCGACTTCTGATCAATTGACACTATTTTAGACAGGTTCCCTTATGAGGGGATTCTGTCATTGTGAAAGTATGATGACAAAATATCTAAGAAGTGTCCATATGCGTGTAGGGAGTGCCATCTGGATTAGTGACTCCATGTGTCTTTGCTGGGTAAAAGATTCTCTCAGCACGGATATTATTTTTGAAATTGAGTTTTGCAACTAGACATGCTGAGATAATTTTATATCCAAATCTTGGATATTCTGCTTTAGCATACTTTGTCCGTTCTCCTTCGTCAGCATCATTTTTTAAAATATCAAGCCAAAATTTACGAAAATATTTATTTCTGGAAAAATATATTTGTAAAATTCTGGTTCAAAATGTAGACACAGGCAAAATTCTGGCTCAAAGAAATGAATGTGGGCATCTATTTAACCAAAAGAAAAAAAAAGTACCAATTCTTCAAGCATGTGCTTAGATTTGTTTTACATCTATAGAAACTGTTCAGTATGACATACCATGTGTGAAAATCAGAATAAAATTCTGCTATATTTTATAATCTCGTGACAATTTACGTTTAAAAACAGAGAACTACATTAAGGAAAATTATCATTCCCAGCTGCAAGGGCAGAAACTGAAAAAGGCAAAGTTATAGTTGTGCCTCCTTTATTCCCATAATTTTGGATACATTACTTAGAGTGATTTAATTCAAGCTGTAGGAGTGAAAATTAAGGTGTTGAGGGAGTTGTAGTGAAAAACAATATGAAAAAGAGGAGGGTGACAGAGAGTATTAGCTTTAGATAAGCTGCAATGGTGGAAATAAAAACAAGTGCTCGACCGCAGTTAGTTGATAAGGATCCATGGAAAACATCACAATTTTATTGGAACAAATTGAAATTATAACTAAGTTGGGCTTGGAGAAACTGTTCACATTGAGTTTTTACATGATTAAGTTTTTTGATATAAATTTTCAATCCTGCAATATATTGGTCTGACTAGATTTATGGCCATTGTTTATTGATAAGGTAGTCTGATGGTTGCTTCGTTGTTGTTATTGCTGCTACTGCTGTTGTTCTTCTCATCTTATTATTTGAGCAAATAAAATGCTATCACAAGCTTATACTGTTTCTATATGAGCTTTCTCCTCTCCTTTTTCCTTTCTCTTCTGTCCTCCACTTTTCTCACTTTGTCTTCTACTAATTATAATCTGAAATTATGATTTCTGTGTTCTTCTTCTCCTAGTTATAAAAGCGATTCATTATTTCTGGGATATCAAAATGGGAAAAAAATATGGCTCTTCTATGCTGTCCATTGTTTAATAGAATTTTAGCACTAATTAAAAAATGAAAAATGTCGGCAAGTCTTAAAAAAGAAAAAAGAAAAAAGAAAAAGGTATGGATGAAATCTATACTTAAAGTATGCTTCTTGTCTATGTTGTTTCTCTTTGCTATCACAATGGTAGTTGTTTTTTCCAAATTTATGTTCTGTTATCAATTTAGAAGTGACTTAATTGATTTTATTATTTTTTCACTAAGAGCAATTATATTGTGAAAAGATAAGTGACTATACAACAAAGAACTTCTGATCTCAAAGGATTCTGTACTTGCTCTCACTTTCTTGCAATTTATTGGTTTTCAGATTTGGACTGAAAGGGGGCCAGTGTGGAATATGTACAATATGGCAAGCTGTCCATAATGCTGTTGTCCGATTTGAATCACTTAAAATAATTATCCGTTGTTTCTCAAATTTTTTAAATGCCTATATTCATTCTGATGTATAAATTTCCAACGTTCCACGAGTTCTTAAAGTTAGAAAATGAAATTGGGAACATCGCAAGACTAGAGGCTGTCGGCATGGTACGTCAATGTTTCATACAGTTTGGGGGAAAAAAAAGACATACAAAAGAAAACAGAAAATGAGAGAAAAATAAATAAACCTAAATTGCAACGTAGGTGTTTTTTTTTAACGAAAGAAGATGGTAACGTAGGTGTTAGAAAGAGAAGATTTTGGTGGTTTTGAAAGAGACCAGATCAACACAACCCATAAATTCCACAAAATGGAGCTTTACTTTGCTTCATTTTCCTAACAAACAAACTATTCTTTTTGAAAAAAAATGACAAGGAGAGAAGCAAAAAAATTATTGGGTAGTGGTAGTCAGTGATGTCAGCATCGTGGTGTAAGGAAATGACAGCCAAATGGTAGTGATTATGAACAGGGAAATCAGAGAGACAGAGAGAGAGAGAGAATATTTCTATAATTTAAAAATATGATCGATTTGATAAAATTGGACAAGTTCACTTGCCAGTTCAATCTGGTTCATTCCAGTTTAACTGACAAAACACTCAAAGAGAGAACCGGGCTATAAACGAGAATTGGTACACATTTCAACTTGTTGAATCGGTCAGTCTGATCTCTGTTTAAAACAACGAATTCGAACCATAAGAAACACGATTGGACCTAGTCAACTTTGTTCCTATAAAGCTCACAAAGATTATAAAATGTTACTTTCTCGTTTCAATAAATCTTCTATTTTTCAAATACATATATGGAGTATTTAATTCAAGTGAGTACCTATTGCATAAAATTTCCACTTTCTGCAAGGTATCGCAATCAAGTGCACTTGTGCGCATAGCCACATAGGCCTTCTAGAGTCTGGGTGCAAAGCCCATATATTTCAAATATAATATATTTTTATTATTATAGAATTTCAACTTATGACGTCTATTTTTAATAATTGAACTTTAGGGGCCAGATTTTTTATTCAAGCATAAAAAATTTTACCAATTAAGTTAACTGAAACCACTCAAATATAATATTTGGTAACCTTTAATAGAAAGTAAAAATATATGTATAATAACTCAAATTTTTTATATTTTACCTATTAGGTAAGTTAGTATAATGTTTGTAAGTTCAAATTTCACTTAAATTATTTCAATTCTTACAACTTTTATATAGTTGGTTGAATCAATGAACAAATCAAAATAATTTAGTAGTAGAAAGTTTAAACATAACTTTTCATATAATTCTCTTGTGCTTTATAAAAATACATGACCATGATAGTTATGATTGAAAGATGTATATGGTTCGATTAACGCAATTCTAAAAATCAGAGACTAAAAAGCACAAGAATAATAAAGTAATTAGAGACCAAAAATACATAACTATGATAGTTTATTGCAACGACATTTTTTGTTGCACAAACCTATTAATCGTAATAATTTTTTTTTTTTTTTTTTTTGGTTGTTGCCTTGGGACTCAGATTAAGACTTATAAAGCCAATCCTTGTGAATGCCCACTAATGAAAGACTGTTGGCAACAGGGCTCGAACTTAGGCGAGTTAGGCGAAGTGACCGAATCTTACCAACTGAACCATCCTCATTGGCAATAAAATAAAATATATAATAAAAAAAATCTTGTATCGTCTAAAAATATATTTTTAAAAAAAATTAAAAAGATGGTAAGGGATAAAAAGAGAATTAAGAAGAGTAAAAACCCCTCAACGAACAATTTCAGCCTGTCAATCTCACTTCAATTGTTTCCAATATATTGCAACCGAAACCATCCACATGATTACAAGGAAAGACAAGTAACCTTTCACTTAAAATATCTTCTATAACATCTTGTCTATCTATTGCCCTCAATAATCAAACGATGACCTCGTCCACTCACAATACTCCCACGAAGTTCGGTTATTAACATTTATTAACTACCCTGCAATTCCTTCTTATCTCCCCTGGTTGGTTATTTTGCAAGTCACCCAACTTTAGCATTCCATTCACAAGGGCTTTGAAAAACACACTTTGGTCTTTGCTAAACAACTTCACAGAGCTTCTAGTCTGCGTGAATGTGTAAAGTGTTTGATCAGAATTGAGAAACCCTCTCCCTGCAACCAAGTCCTTGAAGTATTGATTATCAAACACACGGGGTGTTGCATCAAGGTCTCCTGTGACATTTTGGTCTACATTAGTGGGGCAGAGCTTGTTTAGCTTTTCTCTATACTTTGGTTCAATGGCAGGGTCAGGTCGGCCACTCCCAGATTGGTTATAAAGTCGAAACATGATGGAAAAACAACGTGCCTGGCCAATAGAGTGAGTCCCAGAAAGAGCTACAAGGTCTTCGACAGAGAGATTGAATTTCTTAAAGAGGTCGATGAGGTAACTTGCATTAGATCTTGGGCTTGGCATGATTTCATTTGATTCTTCTAGCCAGGGAGATAAGCTGTCCAATCTTCCTAGCCTCACCTTCCAATCAGGTCCTCCAGTCTGCTTAAAGGCAACATTATTATACAATCACATTCTATTCTGATTTCTGAAACTTTTGCAAAAGAAATAGCATCTTTGCCTTTAAACTATTTACTTTTTATTTGGTGCCAATTTAATCAGGTGTCATGTACGACTTTTTGCACATATCATATTCATACAACGGTTTTACGCTATCCAAAATTGACACTTTCTAGATAAAACTGCAAAAATTGTTAATAATGATTTTGATTGGTGATTTTGATTGTTAATAATGATTCAAACTATTTACACTTTCTAGATTCAAATCCCCTCTTACACTTTTGATTGGTGATAATGATTTTGACTAGTGACACAAACAATATAATAAATAAATATTTAAATAATAATTTTATAATTTATTTTTAATTTTAATTTGTTAGTTATAAAAAATGATTTAAATCTTAGATGTCCTTGATTCTCCTTTATAAATGTTATGACTCCATGAGGTGCTATCCTGTTAACATATCATCGGTTCCCCCGAAAAAAAGAAGGGTTTGGCTTATGTCTGGTAATTTTTTAAAATGAATTTTCTTTTAAACTGTCACATCATTCATTAACTAAATAAAATGTAGAGATTAAAATTCACTACCATTTGTCATTATATATTTAAAATAAAAAGACATATCCAATTAAAAAAATATTGAAGGTAAGCCACACCCAAAAAAGAAAAACACATTTATCATCAGTTCATCACATTTCACAGAGGGCTTGTTTGAAAACAGCTTATTTAGGGCCCATTTGATACGTGTGGTTAAACAACATTTTTCAGTTTTTTTGAAAATACTTGTGTATGAAAAAGTATGTAAAAATACGTATAATGTTGTTTAAAAATTAAAAACATATATTTAAACACATGTACCAAATAGACCCTTAATTTTTTGCTAAAATTTTTTTACCGAAAATATGCTAAAAAATACTTGTGTTTTAGAAAAAAATTGAAAAAGTAAAAAAAATGCAAAAAATAAAAATAAAAAGTTGTTCGTAAATATTAAAAGTTAAAATTTAAAAATGCCAAATTCACTCACAGCCACTTGTGTGCCCCTCATCGAGCTAAAAGTAATGGTATAAAGTACATTCGCCTTTACACTTTTTTTTTTTTTTTTTTGGTAAACACCTTTACACTATTCTTATTCTTATTCCTATTATGTCGTCTTTTGGATGGGGAAAAATGATGTAGGTGAATATTATAAGGTTAGCACGGGTACCCAGTTGATAAAAGTTTTGACAAACAGGCCCTTATGGCTGAGAGTTCAGCTACAAACCTCAGTGGCTAATGCCTAAAGATCCTCAAACCTCAATTATTTTACCTTATGCAAGTTCATATACTAATACGTATTTAAAGATAAAAGCTTAGAAGCGAGTTTGAAGAATATATACCAGTGCAACAGCATCTCTTGCGGCCATGATTACAATATCTGCGCATGAAACACATCCAGGACAAACCTTCTCTAAAGCCTCCTTGATTTCATCGATGACTTCGAAGGACCTTAACGAATTTATATTCGAAAGGGCTTGTTTTTCTCCAGGAACAGTTGGTGTATCATCCAGCAACACAGAAGCATCACAACCCTTTTAATTAATTAATATTGAACTAATTGTTAGCATACATATCTGGATTTCACATGTCAATATATGAAGGAATATATTGACATCCTTAAAAGGAAAAAAAATAAATGAAATTAACAAATAGGAAACATGAATATATAGTGTCAAAAAATAAGTTTTGTAAGTTACATTAACAAAGCAATCATGGAACTGAAGGCGCATGACGGAGGCGACGCTCCTGGGTTCTCTAATCAAGGCTTTCTTCATGACATTTCTGACGATGGATTCGGCATTTGGGCATGTTGGCAGGTAATGATCTGGCCGGAGTTGGGCTGCTGCGGCAATGGTTATGTGCAAGAGAAAGAGCAGGAAGAGAGAAGACATATTTTCTGCACTTGTAGGTGGGTCTGTAAAATTAATGGTCCAACTTGGTGAAGTTGATGGGCATTTATATAGCCTCCTTGAATAGTTGAATGCATTTATAAATGGTTTATGGGTCCCTCCACTTTTTTTTTTTTAATCTTTTACTTTATTGCCATTTATAATTGTATTGAATTTTTATTTTTTAAATCTTTATTTCCATATATAATTGTATTGAATTTTTTTTTTTTCTTTCTATTTCTGCTTTTTGCATGGGTGTCAATTTGTTACTTGGTTTTGTTATAAAATAAAAGAGGGGGGCAACAAAAGCCAATTGGGTGAGAGTGTGAGAAGGATAGCTAAACTGAAAGAGTGAGGTAACTGCGGATGGTGGGGTGATGATCCAGTGCGTCAACCATTGCGATTTACGACAGACACCCATGATATGCTGCTCTGCGAGTAACTTTGTAGAGAAATGTAACGTATTCAATATTTTTATAATAAATTTTAAGTGATAAGTTATTATTGATTTTATTATGAATTTATAGTTGAAATTGTTTTTTTTTTTTTTTTCCTTTAATGAGAGCCAATATCATGCACATTTAAAATTTATTGTGAAAATATTATGCACATTGCATCCCTCTCTGTTGTATTATCTGATCTTTCACATTAATTTATGGCTGAGCCCATCTCTTTTTGGGTAAGTAGATTAATGGAGTCCAAATTTAGAAGGGAAGTGAGGTCAGTAAGTCACAGATATTCCGCGTATAGACCAACCTCTGTGGCACTTTATACAAGAAACTTAATAGACATACAATATTTAGCACCCAAAAAAAAAAAAAAAAAAAAAGTAGTTGAAAAAGTTCAATATGTCTTCATTAGTGTAATTGATATACCATTAATATTTCTACCAAAAAAAAAGAAAAGAAGATATACCATTAATATGTCTCCATTATTGTATCATTAATATGTCTTCATCAATCATTATTGTAATTGATATACCATTAAGATGTGATTAAGTCTAAAATTTAATATTTAAAATTTAAAATTTATTACAATCTCTCCATATCTACTCTTCAATTAGTTCATTATAATAAAACAATTCTATATAGTAAAGAGTAAATATGTAACTTCTTAAAAATTAATAAAACAACTTCTAAATGATTGTGTCAATCTCTTATTGAATGGTGTAAAATATGAGTTTTACATTCCATCCTTACCAAATTTGAACTCTTAAGAATAATCACAATTACACACATATATGAGTTCAAATTATATCTGGTGTTAGAGTTATAACTTACACATTTTTTAAGTTATGAATTCTAAAATATATAATGGTTTTTTATGTGTGTGTGTGTGTGTCCATATATATATATATGATTTAGAATCTAATTGGATTTGTATTCTTCAATTTTTGCATCCAAAAATTCACTTGCCACAAAAATTTAAAAATTAAATAGGACATGTGACACAAAATTGAACTCCAATTGAAATCTAATTGGATATATACTTTTCAATTTTTGCATCTAATAATTAACTTAACACAAAATTTTTTAAATTATGTGGGATATGTAACGCAAAATTGAACCCAAATTAAAAATGTAATTGAATTTTCTCTAAGTTTTGGCTTTAACTATATATATAGATTTCTAAAGAAGACATTCACATTTGGAATCTATGTCCACATTGAAAAGTTCTACGTGTATACATGTTTCTTTAACTATATATATAGATTTCTAAAGAAGACATTCACATTTGGAATCTATGTCCACATTGAAAAGTTCTACGTGTATACATGTATATAAAACATGTATACACGTAGAACTTTTCAATGTGGACATAGATTTTTATGTCAAACCATGTTAATTTTTGGTTCCGCTTTGTATTTTTTTTTAATGCATTCTCCACTTGAATAACAATTCTCACGTATAATATAACTAGTTATTTACTCGTGCTTCGAATGTCTTATATATTATAACATATAAAATTTCTTTTATTAGTATTTTGTGTAAGCCTTTTTTATTTTGTGGTTGATTTTTTTTTTTTTAATACAAGATAGAATTTTTACCATAGTCTAATCTAAGTGTATATGTGTGTGAACCTCCTTCTTGAAAATTTAAATCCTGACGTTTATCCTCCACATCCTATAAACATCTATACTTGTGGAGTGACCACCGACCAAAAGTGTCACTACAAAAAACTGGACCTATAGTGGCGTTTTCTATAAACGTTACTATAGGCATATCTATAGCTGCGTTCGGGTAGTCTTATAATGGCATTTTCAAAAATGGGTCTACAGCAGCGTTTCCAAGGGTCTATAGTAGCGTTTTTCAAATGTCACTATGCGTGGTGGTTTTTGTGGTTGAATTTGATTATAAGTTTGTGTGTCTATATATATAAAAGTTGTAAGTATCAAAATTTATCTTGCATCATGCATGAAATTATTTTAGTGCATTTGAGGACCATGTCATTAATGTCCGGTAATTCTTCCACTCAATAGAATAATGTCATGTATGCAAATTAATTGAGCTAGATATTATTTTAGTGCATTTGAGGACCATGTCATTCATGTCTGCTAATTCTTCCACTCAATTGTATAATGTCATTTTACTAAAAAAAAAAAAAAAAAAAATAGTATAATGTCATGTGTGCAAATTAATTGAGTTAGATGTTAGTCACAATCTAGATCTCTCATCACCTCAATCAAATTAGGTACCATGCATTTTCATCAAATTTGGCAGTTTTCTTGCTATATTGGGTAGCATCTTTATCAACCATTCTTCTTCTTCTTTTCGTCTTTCGAATTTTTAATTTTAATGGTTTCAAGCCATTAGGATCCATCCACCGTACCCATCATGGATGTTATGGGTATTTTTGTTTTTAAATGTAATTTTCTTGTTTTAAATTGATTTGATTTTTCTTAATGTTGTATGAGAATTAATTTCTCGAGGTTGTTATTTGAAGCATTTACTTTATTATTATTATTATTATTTTAAAAGCAAACAAAACAATGAGACTCCAGATACAATTTTTTTTTTTTTTTTACAGTAAAGCGATACTCCAGATACATTTTTAGACAAAATGTATTATTATGATTATTATTATATAGAAATTTTTTTTTTTTTGATACAGGATAAAATTCTACTCTATCCTAATCTAAGTGTATATGTGTGTGAAACTCTCTCGTGGAGACTTGAATCTCGGCTCTTGCCCCCCACACTCCACAAGCACTTATACTTGTGAAGTGACTATCGCACCAAAAGTGTACGGTGGTATATAGAAATATCTCTAAATAACATACGAACAGTTCTTAAATAAAAAAAAGTAACGTCTAATATAAAACATTATGGGTTTTTAATTTAATATTATAATATATTTCATTGGAAATGTTATTACAATTAAATCAATTGGTAATAGTGGTGATTGATTTTTTAGAGTGGTAATGAGTATTATTTTGTGTGCTTATAACACCCGATCTTTTTTTAGGCAGACTAATATTTATTATTCTTTGTGTATTTTTTTTTTTTGGTTTTCCTATGCTTATGATTGAACATGGAAGAAGAATCTAATTATATTAATATTCTTTTAGTTGGCCTTTTTAATGCAAGAATATAGTTGGATTTCCTATATTGTAATTTTCTCAATGTTGTTTTGTTTTTCAGTTTCCTTTTGTAACTATAAAAGCATTAATTTGTTTAGTTCTTAATTTTAATTAGAAAAATGATTATTAATCTAAAGCCTCAGTTTTTCCATAATGAAAACTCCTTTGCCAATTAATTGATATAAACAAAAGAAAATCAAGAAGTGAGCAAGCTAAAATCCAGAGGGAGTGAGAGAGAGAATTTTCGAGAATTATCCAACTATAGTATTTTTGGAAGAATAATAATTTAAAGAGAGAGATTATCTACATATATAAGATTTTTTTTTTTTTTTTGAAGGGTTTAACTGTTTACATATATAACAATATATATATATATATATATGTATATATATATATTTTTTTTTGGTTGAGATAAACGGTAAAGTTTATATATATAACATTGAAACAATGTCATTTGTGACTTATAAGAAGTTTGAAGACCGATGAATTAGGTAGATTGACCCAAGCATTCGTGATAATGGGTTAAGGAAAAAAAAATTGAGTGTTATTTGTTACATTTCCTAAAATAAATCTTAAGTTTTATTTTAAGGATAAAGTTTAGTTACAAAATTGGTTGTAACTTAAGACTATAAACTCACTTAATAAAATAAATACTACAACATATTTTGAAAATCTAACCGTTGAATTGCATGTTCTTTACGCCCTTAATACACATGTTAAATTTTGTGTTAATCGAATATCATTTACTATATGCTTATATTTTGTGCATAATTTTAAATTGCAAAAACTTGCAATCTAAAAAAAATTTATTGATGACATAGCTATTGATCTTTAATTTTCTTGAAATTTTGCAAGTATGGAGGATATAAGAAGAAGATGTAATCCAATGGTGGATTTGTCAAAATTCACATCCAATAAAAAGATATTAAATAAGTTTGTAGTTTAAGGCTACAACTAATTTTGTAGCTAAACTTTATCCTTATTTTAATGTTACAACTCATATCCAAACTTATAAATATGTTTAGTTATTCTATTACAACATATTTTATTTTCAGTAATATTCTCTTATAAAAATATATATATATATATATATATATTTTCAGTAATAAATATTACAATTCTTGTTGTAATCCTCATTTAGTGTACAAAGCATGCCCTAAATTTTCTTTCCATTTACAATTTATTCTCAAATTATCACTTTGCTAAGCTAACACCATAATATGAAATATTAGTGTCAATATGCCTTATGTTGTAATCCTTAAAAATATATATATATATATATATATATATTTAAAATTTGAGAGAGTTGAATTATTTTTTATTACTTTTTTTTTTTTATATAATTGCTATATGTATATGGAAAATTTGTTTATTTGAAAATATATTAATTTTAGAAATTATTGCACCTACTCATAATTAGCTATTACAACCTTTT
Source organism: Quercus lobata (assembly GCF_001633185.2). Taxonomy (NCBI): domain Eukaryota; kingdom Viridiplantae; phylum Streptophyta; class Magnoliopsida; order Fagales; family Fagaceae; genus Quercus; species Quercus lobata. Next base: position 48,276,025 of record NC_044909.1, read on the forward strand.
TAGATAAAAATAGTTATTCTTCATTTTGAAAAATAGCTATTTATAATGAATTACTATTCTCTGTAATAAAAATATGATCAAATTAAAGAATGGCTAAACCATAAGAATAACTATTATATCACATTGTCTATTACAATTTCCTAAACATGCCCTTAGAGTGAAAAAAAAAATGCAAATTTCCTTAAAATTTAATGGTGGTAGTAGTGTATATATACTACTACTACTATAAATAGTAAAATCTTATCATTGTACCTATTATGCAATAGATATATTAGTGTGTAATCTCGTGTATATGCACAGGTATAATTAAAAACAACCACAATTACACGGTTTAAATTAGAGTACATTTTTTTAAAAAGATGTTCAAATTATTGGATTCCCTGTTTGAGTTTCATCATTTTATGTACTAAAATATCCTCAAACAAATTCTTAAACTCTCTAAAATACTCATATCTTTTAGTTGAATAATTTTAAATTTAAAAATACAAACTAATTAAATGAGTAATTTACTATTTTTAAAAGAATTCATAACTTTTAGGCTTTCAAACTTTTATCAAAATCCTAAAAATTAGAACATTATCTCTATTTTACTTTTAAACATTATTTCATTAACCTAAAATAAATAAATAAACCTTATTGCATATGCAAAGCACATGCGATAAGTCTACTATATATATTGGATTTAAACTCATCAGTTTTTGCACCTAATAATTCACTTGCTACAAAAATTAAAAAAATTAGAATCTAATTAAATTTGAACTTTACAATTTTTACACTTAATAATTTACTTAGTACAAAAATTAAAAATTTAATAAAACACGTGATGCAACATTGAAAATCTAATTGAATTTTCTCAAAATTCTGGCTTTTAATATATATATATATATATATATATATATAAATGCGCTTTATCTATTTAATGATTTAGTTGATTTATTCGTCACTTTGCCAAAGGTCAAGATGTAAGATTTACATGTTAATGTATATGGGGGCATTCAGTTTATATGATAGGATTACATGTCATGGACGGTAGACCACCGTAGAATGTTGCATTAGTGTGCATGACTGTGTGTTGCACAGCAAAGGTGACTTTATCCGAGTGGGATCAGTGGCCTTTGAAACCGAGTTTATCCCTTTTATTTTAGAAGGAGAAAATATGTTATTCGACCTAAATGCGAATAAAATTAGCAATGCTAACTTTTGGAATTTTGAAAGGGTAAAATGTTCCCCACCACTTTTTTTTTTGGTTGGTATGCAACAAATGAAATGATATGAACTTGCACAGCTTATATCTTTTTTTTTTCTTTATTAAAAAACTCTATTCCATTATTATTGTAAATACTAGGGATTGCTTGCTGGTTCTGAATGTGGGTTTTTCAAAGAGAGTTGAGTTTTCATAAGGTGAATAGTGTAGAATTTAGTTATAAATAAATAAATTAAAAAAATTATAGATGATGTAGAAAATTGTGGAAGTAGCAAAGTTTATGTGGCACACCCTCATAAGGTAAAAAATAAAGTAAAATTTTTTCGATTGTATAGTATTTAGATAGATTAGATTGGATGATGTGTCTGCTTAGATCTTTAAAAAAAAAAAAAAACGATTTTAGTTTTTATGTACAATTTTTTAAAATTATTATTTTTTCACATTTTTAAAATTAATATAAGCATACTTTAATACTCTTTCAATAAATAAATAAAAACAATTAACAAAAAGTTAAATAAACTAACATCAAAGATTGAGAACTTTTATTAAAATGAAGTGAAATTTAATATATCTTGAGCCTAAGTAACTGATGTCAAACTCACGTGGTAGTAGTGCTAATTTGTTTTTGCCCTTTAACAACATTGAATAGTTAATAAAGGAGACCACATTAAAAAGTTAATAAAGTAAACAAAAAAAAAATCTCAAGAACGTGTTTCACTTTCACATTTGAATAAATTCCCTATTTTAAACTTTTTTGGTGAAATGAATGAATTTCCAACTTTCTTAATAAATCTTAGTTGGACAAGATGGAGGTCCCCTCCATTCACTAGAGATTCACTTGTGCTAATCATATGATGCAAAAGTTTTGTATGTATTCGAGCTATTAAATTTATGAAAGTTATGTCTTATTGACATGTAGGTCGGGCCATACTATATGAAACTGTCACCATAAATAATGAGCACTCTACGTACGATAGTTGCAATTTGCACACAACCTATGTGTGAAGGGTGAGATAGACTGTGCAAAGCTTAAACAAACAGCTACTCCCTTTTTCTTGAACCCGATGGAGAATTGTCCTAAAGTTATCCATTAATTACAGTACTGCTCGGCCAATGAGGCAAATGCCTTTTGTTTCGTTCCTAAATGTTATTAATTTATGGTCCCCATGATAAATGGGTACTTGGGTTGGTGGGCATCTTAATTTACCTATTAATTACCTCTCATTATTTTATGGCGGTGGCGACTTTAGGATTTTTTTCTAAGGGGTCAGTAATGACAAAGTTAGTAATTTATCATTTGTCATAAGGAGTGAGTAAAAAATTAAATGATTAATCTTTTTTTATATAGATAAACTTTCATATTATATACAATATTCTAAATATAATTTAGTATACAGTATAAATATATTATACAATAGTCTAAAATTGTTATAAAATAGGTAAGACAACAACTGTTGAATGCATAAACTAATATAATTAAATTACTAATCATACATTTTTGTCAAGTTAATAATAACTTATTATATTTATATGTAATATCAATTATATAAAAATATATGATAAAGAAGGAGAAGACTAATAACACACTTAGGAGTAGGACTAGGAGTAAATGTGAAACTAAGAAAATAAAATAGTAATTGATATAAGTTTTTGCGTTTGAAGTGCATGACTTCTTAAACATACACATAGACATAGTCACTCTCTTTGAATTGGAGATAAAAAGAAAAACTAAGAAAAAAATAGAAGGGAGAAAGTGAGATAGAGAGAATGAGGAAAAAATTATAGATATAGATACAAATTTGTACAGATGTATTGGTTGTAACATTGATGTAATTTTTTTTTTATTAATAAAGAAGAAAAGTGCAAGGAAAAACAATTTCACTTCGTTGTCAACTGTAAAGTAAGCCAGAATCATGGAAAGAATATTCATATATATATATATATATATATTATTGAATAAGCAAAATTTTTGCAACTGACACAAATACTTTCAAAAAAATTCCACAACAAAATCTAGGTGGCCAATTGTTAAAGGTAGATAAAAAAAAATATTGTTTGTTGTGGGTCCAAATAAAAAGCAGTTACAATTTGCCTCATATTATTGTAAAAATATTGTGAAATTAAAATTAAAATGATCATATTCAAACTTCAAGCTTATTTCAATTGGGTTCAAACAAAATTTAGGATTAGGATGTTAAAATTTTTATTTTAGGGGTCAAAATGAAAAAATTAAAATTAAAATTTTATATATAAAAATTTTGTTTGGGCTAGGTCAGGGGTTCATTTGAACCCACTGGCCTTAATGTAAAGCCGCCCATGTCTTATGATCATTGACATTTTTCGGCAAATGGAAAACACACGTCTGCCTTTACATTGGTTCATGTACAAACGTTGTTGTTGTTGTTGTTTTTTTTTTAACCACAATGCCGACCTTTTGAATAACAAAATTCTAGTCGGTGACACTATCACTATGTTCTAAAACAAAAAGTAAAAATAAAAAATTCAAGTCGGTGATACTACGTTCTAAAACTTTTTGTAAAGTTTACCAAAAAAAAAAAATCGTCGGTGATATTTGACTTATGATTCAATGCAAAAAAGTAAAGAACGGTAATAAACTAATAATCAAGCGTCTCTAAATGCTTAGGGGAGACAACCTCTCTGTGTCTCTCATTTTAAAATTTATAGTGTTTTCTATGATGGTTGATTTATGAAACTTTTACCAATGTAGTTAAGGAGAACCTATAAGATAGGTCCAATGTATGTACGAATATAACTTAATTAATTTATTGTGTTTGATTTTTATTTTTTTGCATTTTGAGTCATGAGAGTATATATAGCAATATTCTAATATGTTGAACTTGGACTATAAAAGAGTGAATTTGAGAATAGGAAGTTAGGAATTGCAATAAATATTATAATTGAGTGATGTGATTGGATATCAAATACCTAACGATGCGTTTGAAAGTTTAGAGGATGACAAGAGCATAGGGTGAGAGGGGAAGGAGAAGAGAGGTTATAAGAAGGGAAGGGATAATTATTTGGATGCTTTAAAAAATAAAGTTGAGGAGGAGAATAGATATTCATCGTATTTGTTTGAAGTAAAAAAATAAAAAAATAAACAATCATGAGACGACATGATAAGATATTATATAAATTGACAAAGTGATACATAGGGTCCGTTTGGATACAGCTGAAAACTGAAAACTGAAACTGAAAACTGAAAAACACTGTAGCAAAATAATTTTTAAATGTGTGAATAGTATCGTGTGACCTATTTTTAATGAAAAAGTTGCTAAAAAGTGAAATTTGTGGATCCGTGAATAGTACATGATGTGCTGTAATTGGCTAAAACAAATTGGAAAAGTCAAAATTTGCGATTACTGTTCATTGAACAGTACATAAACAGTAACCGCAGCACTCAAAAAGCTAAAAACGCGTGAAAAAAAAAAAAAAAAAAAAAAAAAAGCTGAAAAACGTAAACGCGCTGTTTTCAGCGCAATCCAAACGCTCTCATAGTCTCATAAATTTATATATATATATATATATATATATATGAGATGATTCAAGTTACACTTAATATAATTTCAAGCATTATTATACCATTCAATATTTTTTTTATCGAAAGCAAATTTTAACAAATCCACTATTAGATTAGATCGGTGTCTTATATTCTATATGCATACAAAGATGATTGAGATCAATAACTATGTTATCGATCAAGTGTTTAAATTTTAAATTTTTATATTTAAAATTGTGCATAAAGGATTAGTTTTCATATTGAATAATAAATAGCATATGATTATCATGAAACTTGATATGTGTTAAGAATATAGAGAACATGTAATCTAATGGTTGAATTTTTGAAATTTTAATTTTATAAAAAAATATTAAGTGGTGTAATATAGTTTAAAGTTACAATAGGTGTAACTTGAATTCAACATTTTTTTTTATATATATACTAGTTAAATGTCCGTGCGTTGCATAGTTTTATTATTTTACTTTATTTGAGAAATAATAACAAAATAAATAATTATTATAACAAAAGGAGTTGGCACAACAACCATCAAATATAAAACCATTACACAAACTGTTTGCATTTGAATTTTGTATCTAATGGATTTGCAATATAAGTAATGAGTTTTGAATGTGATCAAATTTTGATGACAATAATATTAATGAATTTTTAATATTAAATTGGATATCTATTAGCATCTATTGTTGTCTCTTTGTAAAAACTCCTTGGAAATTTCTCAGTGCTAGAGCCATTTACCATATAAGGTGAGTTTTTATTTGCTGCGCCACATGGTCCATGCATGCATCATGAATTGAATTACTGCTTCATATGCATCAGGATTTGTATTTTTGTTTGGAATTTCTTCTAATATGACTCTATTAATGTCACCTGGTGGCTGGTGAAGGATATTTGTTATCATTATGAAGCCAAATCAAAATATGTGCATGGAGCAATCCTCTTTTTAGGAATTCAATAATGTACAAAACTACATAGGACAAACAATGTATTTTTAATTATTTTGTAAATAAGAATATCAATTGTAATGATATTTTATTTTTATAATTACTATAATTAACATGTAATCATGCAAAATTTGTCATTTTGAAGGCTTTTTATTTGATAATAGTTAGGTTTTCATCATACCTGCAAGGCTGCAATGACAAATCAACTGATCCAATTTTATTTTGAAGACTCTAGTCTTGAAATCAGATTTAAAATTTCTTTTTATTTGTGGCATATTTTGAGAAATTATGTGTAACATGACAATGTTTTTTTACGAAGGATGTAAGCGCAAAAATGGAGTTATAGCTATAAGCTCTTATGTTTTCTTGAAATGCTGATGATCTACATCCACCTTCATGGCTAAGTAATTCTCTCAAAAACTCAGGTGGTGTTTGTATTGGTGGAAGTCTAAACTTTTTTTCTCGACAGCATATAGAAAAAGTTGGACAGCTTTGTCTTTGAGATGTTTTGAGTCATTCTTTGTACGATCGAAGTGAACCACAATATGGGCATTCAAATGTTGGTTTTCCAAAGTTTTATGCTTCAAGAAACATTCTTGTTTATAATTTTAAAGATTATTAATTATTAAATGTTCTTTATAAATATAAGAAAAAATTGATTACTAGAAATATAAACTTTAGTATTTGATTCTTACTTCTTGTTGTATTATTGATGTGGTTAGTGTTGCAACTTGAAGTCATTTGCAGATCTTCATTAGCACATTGTTGACACTTGACAATGTATAAAATATTTTCTATTGATATTCAATTTAAGCAATTTTTTTTAAGCACTTGTCTTATTTATTTATTTATTTTAAATATGTTCTAAGATTTCATTATGTCATCTAATATTATCTAGAATTTATTTTCCATAAAGAGTATAGAATGCTTGACACAAAATAGTAGAATAAAATGAACTAATAAATAAATGAAGAAGGGGAAGATTGGAAAAAAGGGAAATTTAAGTTGTGTATGATTACATTTTAGTAACTTACCAACCTTTGTCATTTGATGGCATCGTTTGTGGCGTATAACTAAGTTTATTACCTTCATTTGTATGTCACAACAAATTTATTAAATAATAAATGTACGCAATCAAAGTAGATGAGTTTGTGGGAGTGGATAGCGTAACGGAAGGTTCGGTTATGGAAAGCATGCACGCTCCTATATCGGTTACAACTACAGCTAGATCTGAGTCAGATCTTGTCAACATACCTGTTTGTGTTGAACCGAAGCTTGTGGAAGCCAACTTAAATATGTCACGTTCTATGCACGTGGTAACTAAAGAGCATGCAGGAAATGGGCTGATAGAAATTAAAACAAAGCCCATATGGACAAGAGTAGCACAGATGGATTGTGGACCGAAGAATTCAAATTGTGCAGCCACAAAACTGACGTTGGGAAAAAGAACAACGCCATGTGAGGAAGCCGTGGCTGTACTAGGAACTGAAAGCAGGGAGAAGAAGAGAAGCAGGACTCAGAATGAAGCTCAAAACAATGAAATGGTAGGGGTGTTGGAACACCCCGGCCGAACACAATGAGGCTACTAGCTTGGAACTACGAAGGGTTTGGGAATCCTTGGATAGTTCGTAGCCTTCACAATCTAGTGAGGGAGCAAGTTCCCACCGTCTGCTTCTTAATGGAGACATGGTTAGATAAGGATAGTTTTAATGAAAAGTGTAGAGAACTTCCGTTTCAGAATAAGCTTATAGTGAAGAAACCAAATAGTGGCGGTGGGTTAGCTTTATTATGGAAGACATAGGTTCAATTGGCTGTTGTGAATTACACGAATCATCACATACTAGCGAAAGTAGTGGAGGACGATGGGTTTGAATGGTGGCTGACCTGCTTCTATGGGTGGCCAGAGGCAAGCCAGAAAAAGAAGTCATGGGCACTGTTATCCCACCTCTCAACTTTTGTTAGTGGGCCTTGGTGTTGTATCGGCGATTTTAACGCTATTCTTCACTCTAATGAAAAGCAGAGCAGGTTCCCACCCCAGTTCAATCAGATGGATGAGTTTAGGTTAGCCTTGGATGAGTGTAACTTGGCAAATTTGGGGTTTGCTGGAAACCCTTTTACATGGAATAATAAACGTCTAGGTGATGCAAATACAAGGATGAAATTGGACCGAGCTGTAGCTAATTTAGGGTGGAGAGAAAAATTCCGTGCAAGCATGGTGACACACCTCTACTCTCATGCTTCTGATTATAGACCGTTGTTATTACATACTAGTATGGGGAGGAGGAAGCAGCATAGAAACTCTCGTGGTTTCTGGTTTGAAGAGTCGTGGTTGCTTTGGGAGGATTGTGAAAAAACGGTACAAGAATCATGGGGTAATGTTGGAAGTGCTCTATCGGGTCTTAATAGAACAAAGGAGAAGATAAACAAGTGTGGAGCGAACTTGGCAGCTTGGGGGGCATTAAAAACACAACCAGCCACTGAAGAAATAAAAAAGCTCCAAAAGCAAGTTGAGAAACTCAGTAGGAGGGAGGCAATGGTGGAGAATGGTTCAGCCTTGTTGGAAGCAAGTAAGAAACTTGATGATTTACTTCTCAAACAATAAATTTATTGGGCCCAACGATCTCGGATATCATGGCTGAAGCATGGGGATAAAAACACCAAATTTTTTCACTCTAAGGCCTCACAGAGGCGGCGGAGGAACATGATTAAGGGTGTTAGAGATCACCAAAATAATTGGGTGGAAGAAATTGAAGACATTGCTGGAGTGGCGACAGAATATTTTGAGAATATTTTTAAATCAGGTTCATGTGACAGGATGGAAGAATGCCTCAGTGCAGTGCAACACAAGGTGACCTTAGAAATGCAAGAAGTACTGTCCAGGGAGTATAGTGCTGAAGAAGTCAAAAATGGCATTATTCCAAATGGGGCCAATAAAAGCACTGGGACCCGATGGTATGAATGCTCTTTTTTATCAGAAATTTTGGCATGTGGTTAGTGATGATGTGATTGCTGCTGTGTTAAACTTTTTAAATTTTGGTAACATGAATCCTAATATAAATTACACTCATATTGTTCTCATTCCAAAAGTTAAGTCTCCTGAAAAAATGTCGGATTATAGACCCATTAGCCTATATAATGTTATTTATAAGATTATGTCCAAAGTGATGGCTAACAGGCTTAAACAGATACTTCCCCAGTTGATTTCTCCTTCATAGAGTGCTTTTGTCTCGAGTTGCCTTATTATAGATAATGTGCTTGTTGCATACGAGACACTCCATTCTATGCACTGCAAGAAATCAGGAAAGAAAGGATTCCTAGCACTAAAGCTGGATATTAGCAAAGCTTATGACCGGATTGAGTGGAATTTTCTCAGGAACATTATGCTCAGGTTAGGCTTTCCAAAGGTGTGGATTGACAGGGTGATGTGTTGTGTATCTTCATCATCCTTCTCAGTTCTCATCAATGGCAAAGCTTATGGAAATATCATCCCAATATAAGGTCTGCAGCAAGGAGATCCCCTTTCACCCTACTTGTTCCTTTTATGTGCTGAGGGGTTTACAGCACTATTGGATAGAGCAAAAGAAGAGGGACGACTTCATGGGGTCTCTATTTGTTGGAGAGCTCCAACCATATCCCACCTTTTATTTGCTGATGATTCCTTACTGTTTTGTCAAGCCAACCAGGATGATGTGAGGTGTATTTCAGATGCTCTTCAGTTATTTGCAGCCGCTTCTGGGCAATGTATCAATTTTGAGAAATCCTCATTCTTCTTTAGCAATAACATGAAGGATGAGGTAAGAGAACAAATAAAGAGGGAGTTGAGGGTAAAGGAGGTTGAGCGGTTTGAGTCTTATTTGGGATTGCCTACTTTGGTTGGAAGGGTAAAATATCAGACTTTTTCCTTCTTGAAGGATAGAGTTTGGAAGAAGATTCAAAGTTGGAAAGGAAAATTACTCTCTAGAGTTGTTAAGGAAGTATTGATTAAAGTGGTTGCCCAATCAATCCCTACTTATACAATGGGAGTATTCCTTTTACCGGTCAAGCTTTGCAATGAATTTAATGCAATGTATGTTAGGTTTTGGTGGGGTCAGGTTGGAGATGAGAAGAAAATTTATTGGAAGAGTTGGAGTGCATTATCTAAACCTAAAAAGGAAGGTGGGATGGGTTTCAGAGATTTGAGAAATTTCAACCTTGCAATGCTAGCAAAACAAGGGTAGAAAATGCTCCAAGACCAAGGTTCTTTGCTATATGAGTGCTTTAAAGCACGTTACTTCCCACGGTGTAGCTTCCTTGAAGCTTCAGATGTGCCTAATAGCTCTTATGTATGGAAGAGTTTAATGGCTGCTCAACCTATCCTAAAACATGGGTGTTGTTGGCGAGTTGGAGATGGGACGTCCATACGGGTCACCAAAGATAAATGGTTACTTAATCACCCAATAAATAAGGTTCTTTACCCACCATTGGATGAGGTGTGGGAATGGAGAGTGGCTAATCTTATTGATTGGAGGAGCAAGATGATTGAAGCTAATTTTCATATGAAGGATGCTAAAGCAATTTTAAGCATGCCATTGAGCCATATAAATGCAGCTAATCTGCTCATGTGGTTGCACTTAAAAGATGGAGAATATACTGTCAGATCGGGGTATCACATTGCTAAAGGAATAGAAAGACAAGAGGCTGGTATGGAGGAGTGCTTTAGGGAAGTATATGGAAGCCTGGTTTGGAGGCACTTGTGGAAGCTACATCTCCCAAACAAAATAAAAGTCTCTAGGTGGAGGGCTTGCCAAAATGTGCTACCAACTCGGGAGAATCTGACTAGGCGCAGGGTAATAATGGATGATGGTTGTGAGTGTTGTAAAGGGAACTTAGAGTCTGTTCTTCATGTTCTATGGCAATGCGGGGTGGTGCAAGATGTATGGGTTGGGAGTTTGAGGAGGTTGCAGAAAGCTAGAACCGGGCAAACGGACTTTATGCAGCTGGTGGTGGAGGTTATCATCAATCTGTCCAATGAAGAGCAAGAATTATTTTGGGTTTAGTGTTGGGTTATCTGGAATCAACGCAACTCGGTGCTGCATAGAGGTAAAATACAGAACCCAACACTCTTGAACAAACGCACAAGGGAGTATGTGGATGAATTCAAGGGATCGCAGGCTCAGTTGGCTGTTTCGACAAACTCGGGATTGGTGCAAGTTTGGAGACTTCCCACAGGTTCGGTGTATAAACTTAACTTTGATGCGGCGGTCTTTGATGGTACAAGATCATGCGGGGTGGGAGTTATCGTGAGGAATAGCTTGGGAGAAATGATGGCTAGCCTGTCAGCTCGTGGTCCAGTAGTGGCAAACAGTGAAGAAGCAGGGGCGTTAGTGTGTCAGAAAGCGGTTGAGTTTGCCATGGACACGGTGTTCACAAACCTGGTGATCGAAGGGGATAATGCAGCGGTGATGAATGCTGTTACTTCTCCACGGTTGGATAGATCACGGCTAGGACACATATACGACAATATTCGCACACTAGCTGCTAGGTTTAGATGCTGCACTATTGGATGTGTTAAGAGAAGTGCCAATTTCATGACTTATAGCCTTGCACGTTTTGCTAGTCACTTAGATGATGAACTTGTATGGCTTGAGGAATCCCCACCTCCAGCCCTTGAAGCCTTGTACTTGGATGCTAGTTTTTTGAATGATGAATGAATTCATGTTTTGCTTTCAAAAAAGAAAGAAAAAGTAGATGAGTTTGTAGTTGAAAGTAAAAAATATTATAAAATAAATATATGACCATATTCATTACCTTCATATATGTTTATTGTTATATGATCTCTTGCACAAATATTCGATTCTTGAATAGTGTTTTTTTTTTTGGGGTCATTTGTAGGTCTTTTCCATCTAAAAAGACTTGCCTGGAGATCAGTTTCTTGAATGGAGGTTTTTTTTTTTTGTTTTTTGTTTTGGTAGTACCTATTATATATATCACATTTTTGCAAATCTGCAACAACAATAGCATCCTAGTTTATCCAAGTATTCATAATTCAAGAAGATTAGTTTTACTTGGAAACAAATTTATTATAAAATAAATGTACACAATTGAAGCAGGTGAGTTTGTAATTCGATACAAATTTATTATGTAAAATAAATGTATGACCATATTAGTTACCTTCAATTGTTCATTGCTTATATGATATGTTGCAAGAATTGTATTTCTTTATCTTTTGTTGGTTAAAACTACAGATCTAATCATTGTGAATTCATAATGAATTTTCATTTTAATCTTGCAACGCTTGTTAATGCAGCATTGTTCAATTATTTAGCGATATATATATATATATATATTGCAAATGATTATAGTATACACAACCAAACTAACGGTATGCATATTTGAAAGACAAATCAAGTGTATGTAAAGTGTAAAAAAAATACTTGCTTATAGGTCAATGGTGGTGGTGGTGATGGCTTCCATGTCAAGCCGCTTATTGGAGAGAGAAATTGTTTTTTTAAACATAGAGAGGGGCTTAGTTTGAAAAAGAAGTCAATATATAATATCTAAAACATTAATATTTGGAAGTGGTATTTGATGAGGATTAGTGTTTCAATTGTGATCAAATTCATCTTCTCTTCTTAGTTTTTATGTAATTAGTTTTGGAAGTGGTGTTTGATGAGGACTAGTTTTTTAATTGTGATCAAATTCATCTTCTCTTCTTAGTTTTTATCTAATTAGTTTTGGAAGTGGTGTTTGATGAGGACTAGTATTTCAATTGTGATCAAATTCATCTTCTCTTCTTAGGCTTTATCTAATTAGTTTTGGAAGTGGTATTTGATGAGATTAGTATTTCAACTATGATCGAATTCATCTTCTCCTTTATTTATTTTTTATGTTTTATGCGCATCTTTATACGTTACAAAAGATAGGTCTAGATGTTCAAACTTATTAATTTTCCTATAAGTATTAGTAGTTGCATGGTATTAGATTTCCCAAAGTATTAGTAGTTTTATGGCATGAGAACATAAAAAGTAGAATAGAGTGATATACATCGGGGATAATATTTAATTTTTTGTTCTCTACATAAAATTTCTACAAATTGGCATAGTAACTTTGCACAACACCTTCTATATATTTTATTGCAATTTGGCACAACCATAGTTTCTAAATCCAATTTTTATTATATATTATATATGATGTGATAGATATATATACCATTCCTACCAACTGGCTCTTTTTCAAATTTGATAAATGTTGGTTGATCATATATTTCATTATAGTTCTATGATTCAGAGTATCATTTCCTATCCCTTCCAAATTCAAAGTTGCGATCAGATCTATTCACTAAAAAGAATCGATTCAATACATTTATTATCCTTCTTCTTGGCACAACACAACTTCAATACATTTTTTGTAATTTGGTACAGCCAACTAGCACAATCACAATTTCTAAGCCCAATTTTTATTATATATACCGTACTATATATATATATATATATATATATATATACACACACTCTATTCCTACCAACAAAGTTGGGCCTTCTTAAAAAAAAAAAAGGAAAAAGAAGACAAATGGGCTGATTAGTGGCATTGATGAATAAGCCCAAAAGAACATCGTCCCAGTCACTAACATAACATGGACTGGGTTAGGGTTTGACATTTACAAAAGTTTTTCTCTCACGTTCGACCCAAAAAACTCATGCCCACACATAAAGCGGAATAAAATTACTCTTCTCAAAAAACGAATTTGAAGGCGCTCTTCCATTTTCGGACAGTTTAGAAATAGCATAGCAGCGGCGGCGCGCAGAGTCCGAAAATGGGAGGCGGCGGCGGAGGGAGAGGACGATCTCGTACTCAGAGAAAGCATTTCAAGCAGAGCAGAGAGAACGTTTGGAAGCGCCCCAAGTCCGATCCTTCCTCTGAAGACAACAACAACAATGGAAATGATAATAGGGATCCGCATTGGCAGCCCTTCGCCACTCAAAACGCAGCTTTCGATGAATACTATAAGGTATTATATGGAAATTGAATTCAGTTTCAAACTTTCATTTACTCAAACAGGTTGTGTGCATTTCATTGATTTACTTATGAATTTGTTTTTATATATTTTTGGTAATGGTAGGGGCAAGGGATAGTGTCCGAAGAAGAGTGGGATTCATTTATGGAAGTGCTTCGAAAACCATTGCCTGCTGCTTTCAGAATCAATTCGAGGTAATGTTCATTTGGTGCTTTTTGATGCTCTTGTTCTACTATTTAATGGTCTTTGAAATGGATTTTTATTGCATATATAGAGATGGGAGTTGCCGTGTACGTTTGGTTTTGCTCTTATATGCATTTTTTATAGTTGAAAGAATTGAAATGTAGAAAAGGGTGTTTGCCAAGTACTTCAAACTACTAACTAGGAGGGGGGTAGAATGTAAGCAATCAACATTCGTTTAAACCTTTCAATGTGGGAGTTAAATTTTAGGTGAAAAGATGTGGGACTCTCATTTTGCTCCTTGCATGAGCATAAGCTGCTTAGCCCGTCAGGGGTGACTGGGTTCTGGCGGGTTGGGTCATTTGCGCATAGGTTTTATTGGCTAGAAGTGAGTCCATAGGACTTTTTTTTAGAAAGGTTCCCTACGTTATAAAAAGAAGAAGAAGAGAAGGATATGGCCCTCCCATTTAAAAGAAATACAAAAAAAAAAAAGGTTGTTCATAGTGTACAAGACCTTACGTGTTTCAAGGCTTGGAAGATGTGGTTGGTAGGCAGCATTACTCAGACCTCAAACCCCTGACATGTCACTAGGGCAGAGGTCTCTTGCCATCACACCATGAATAGCTTATGGATTGTTGAGCATTCCTTTTATTGTTTAGTGTAGAAGATAAAGATTAAAGAATCAATAAAAAAAAAAAAAAATTTAAACTAGAATAGCTTTCTGATTTGATATTCATTGCAAATGGTTTGATAATATTTTTCCCCTTTTCCATGCATCAAAAGAGCTATTTTTTATCATCATCGATTTCTGAAGATTCCATTGACATTAATTTGACTGAGTTGTACTCTTTGTTTTTGCAGTAGCCAGTTCTGTGATGACATCCGATCACAGTTAGAGAATGAGTTTATGAAATCTCTTCAATCTGAGGTTAAGTCATGTAATTAATTTTTTATCTGTAATACAGTAATGATATTGCCACTACTGTTGGCTGTTATTGTGACACTGTTTTCTTTCTCTTGCCTTTTATTCTTTTAAGGTCACTAATGGCGAAGAAGATGCTATTAGACCATTGCCTTGGTACCCTGAGAATCTTGCTTGGCACTCAAATTTTTCCCGCATGCAGCTGAGGAAGAACCAAACTCTTGAGAAGTTAGTTATGCTCTGTGTGATGACAATTTTTAGTATATGTGGGTGAATTGCATGTGTAGATTGATGGCCATTATCAGTTGATTTACATAGGAGATACTAAACGAAATTAGATTTGATTCCAAATATTTTATTTTTCTTTTGTGTGTCTTTGTATTATCAACATCTATGTGTATAAAGTATAAACAAAGAAAATGTGTGCATCTATTTAACCTAAAAAAATAAAGAATGCAATTCTTCATGGACACATTTGCTCCTCCATGTATGTGCTTTGATTGTTTTTACATCTATAGAAATTGTTCAGTATTACATACCACATGTGAAAATTAGAATAAAATTCTGCTATATTTTATAATCTTGTGGTAATTTACGTATGGAAACAAAGAACTACATTAAGGAAAACTATCATCCCCAACTGCAAGGGCAGAAACTGAAAAAGACAGTTATAATTGTGCCTCCTTTATTCACATAATTTTGGATACATTACTTAGAGTGATTTAATTCAAGCTGTAGGAGTGAAAAGGTGTTGAGGGAGTTGTAGTGAAAAACAATATGATAAACAGGAGGGTGACAGAGAGTATTAGCTTTAGATAGGCCGCAATGGTGGAAATAAATACAAGTGCTCAACCGCAGTTAGTTGATAATTACACTTTTCTCAAAAACAAATTTGAAGGCGCTCTTCCATTTTTGGAGAGTTTAGCATAGCATAGCATAGCATAGCAGCAGCAGCATGCAGAGTCCGAAAATGGGAGGAGGCGGTGGAGGGAGAGGAAGGTCTTGTGCTCAGAGAAAGCATTTCAAGCGGAGCAGAGAGAACATTTGGAAGTGCCATTTCTATTCAGGGCCCTCAATCATTGTCATAACCCATAGTGGTGGTGGTGGTGGTAGTGTCAAGAAAGGGAACAAGGTGGTAGGCTCAACGAGGTTTGAGTTTGAGGTCCAGTTGGTGGGGGTACTGAGAATGATATTATCAACATTGGTATATGAATAAGTATATGCCACTCCCTCTAGGGCATTATCATCCATTAAACTTGTTGTTGGTGTATAGTCAAATGCATTTGTCTATGGGTAAGACTAGTCGGTATGGTGGTGGATTGAAAGTGAAAGTGAAAGTGGTGGTGGGTCTTCTTTGTTGTATATATTACAACCTAGTTCGGTGGGAATACCCTCTGGGTTTGGTAGTAACTAGTAAGAGATGCAATGGTTCAAATAGCGGATTTTGAAACAGCGCATTTGGGTTTTGGAACTGTGGAGAGAAATTTTAATTTTTTGTGACTAAAATTTTCAATTTGGGGGGTTTTTGGTTTTTCAATTGGTGCTCTTCCATTTTCGGACAGTTTAGCATAGCAGAGTCTGAAAATGGTATGCAGCGGCGGAGGGAGAGGAAGCTCTCGTACTCAGTGAAAGCATTTCAAGCAGAGCCCCAAGTCCGATTTTTGGACTCTGCGCGCCGCTGCCGCCGCTATGCTAAACTGTCTGAAAATGGAAGAGCGCCTTCAAATTCATTTTTGAGAAAAGTGTAATTATTCTGCTTTAGATACATTACTTAGAATGACTTAATTCAAGCTGTAGGAGTGAAAAGGTGTTGAGGGAGTTGTTGTGAAAAACAATATGATAAACGGGAGGGTGACAGAGAGTATTAGCTTTACATAGGCCGCAATGGTGGAAATAAATACAAGTGCTCAACTGCAGTTAGTTGATAAGGATCCATGGAAAACACCACAATTTTATTGGAACAAATTGAAATTATAACTAAGTTGGGCTTGGAGAAACTGTTCACAGAGAGTTTTACGCGATTAAGTTTTTGGATGTAAATTTTCAATCCTGCAATATGTTGGTTTGACTAGATTTATGGCCATTGTATATTGATAAGGTAGTCTGATGGGCTTCGTTGTTGTTATTGCTGCTGCGGTTGTTGTTCTTCTCTTCTCGTCTTATTATTTGAGCAAGCTGATAGAGGGCCAGTGTAGAATATGTACAATATGGGCAAGCTGTCCATGATGCTATGGACTATTTTGAATCACTTAAAATAATTATCCATTATTTCTCAGATTTTTTATATGCTGTCATCATTCTGATGTATGAATTTCCCAGGTTCCACGAGTTCTTAAAGTTAGAAAATGAAATTGGAAACATCACAAGACAGGAGGCTGTCAGCATGGTACGTCAATGTTACACACTGTCCGTCACTCTTAAATTTTATGTACCGACATTGCTTTGTAGTAAATCTGTGAAGTGTTGGGCATCTTGGTGCAGTTTTAGTTCAAAATACCAGTCAAGAATGTACTTGCAATAATACTTATAATAAAAAAATGATGTACTTGCAATAAATGATTACTTGTGTCGCAGGTACCTCCTCTCTTCCTGGATGTATGTCCGGATCATTTTGTACTTGACAGTAAGCAACTTACAGTGCATTAAAAATTCCTTTTTTTTTTTAACCTTTCTTTTTCTGGTACAACTGCATTTTTTAGTACTCTCTCTCTCTCTCTCTCTCCTTTTTTTTTAAAGTATTTTCAATACTCTTTTTAATCAAATGATGTTGTCACTACTGCCTTTTCTTCGTCTTTGTCAAATGGTTTTTGAATTTTCAGTTGAAAAAGACGTTGAAAACCCATTTGAAATATAAGAGAATTGGACGTATTTAAAAGTGTTATATGACTTTTTCCTTGTTTTTGCAGTGTGTGCTGCACCAGGGTCAAAAACATTCCAGCTGCTTGAGATTATACACCGATCAACCAAAGCAGGATCACTGCCTAAAGGAATGGTTTGTGTCCTTACTATATCCTTATTTTACACTCTTTACTTCTGATTTTATTGTTGTCTGCTCTGTCCTCTTTTCATTTTCTGTTATGGCGTGGGAATTGGTAGTGCTCATTATCCCATTTAGTTTGCGTGGGTAACTTTTTCTTTATTTGGTATTGCTAAGTTGCACACACCTCATGGCTACTGAATCCATGACCTCACCCTCCACCTTGCTCTTATAAGGTGAGGATGTGCCATTCGATGTAGAGCCCATTGGCTGCCTGGGAACCTTGTTGTGATATGATTTGGATGAGTTTATTTTTGTGAAATTGATTCCTACATTTCTTTATTAAATTTAGGTTGTAGCAAATGATCTTGATGTCCAAAGATGTAATCTTCTCATCCACCAAACAAAAAGAATGTGCACTGCCAATCTGATAGTCACAAATCATGAAGCTCAACATTTCCCTGGCTGCCGTTTGAACAGAAATTGCTCTAGTTCTTCTGAAGGAGGAATGGGATTTCAGCAAAGTCTTAGTCAACTTATCTTTGATCGTGTCTTATGTGATGTTCCCTGCAGTGGAGATGGTACCCTCCGCAAGGCTCCAGATATCTGGAGGAAATGGTACTGCTTTTCCTTTCCATCTCTTTCCTCTTTTAATTCTATTTCTATTTTACCTTTCTTTCAAGACGGTAAAATTTATTTTCTTCCTATACAGGAATTCAGGAATGGGCAATGGGGTCCATTGCCTACAAGTTCAGATAGCCATGCGAGGTACATTTGATGGAAAATCTTTAATGGAAACTGTATTTGATTGTGTACCCCTGCTTGTTAGGATTGTAAGACTTTTTTGGATAATTCAATTGTTTTGTCTTTTTGAGATTAAGATTGGTACAAACTGACTATGCGTATTAAGTATTATCAGTTGATTGGTGATGAAATTAAAACATTAAAGCCAATTCCCAAAGACTGATCTGTTATTGACCAATCAGCTTGTGTCACAAAACCTTATGGTTGTCTGGGCCTATAAAACTCTTAATGCTTTTGAAATTAGCAAGTGACATTTTATAATCTTTGTGAGCTTACAGGAACAAAGTTGACTAAGTGCAATCATGTTTCTTATGGTTCCAATCCATTGTTTTAAACAGAGACCAGACTGGCCAGTTCAACCGGTTGAAATGTGAACCAATTCTCCTTTCTAGTGTGGTTCTCCCTTGAATGTTTTGTCAGTTGAACTGGAATAAACCAGATTGAACTAAACTAATGTTTTTATCTCTCAAAAAAAAACAAAAAACAAAAAAAACAGATTGAACTGTCTGGTGAAGTGGTTCAATTTTATCAATTTGGTCAGATTTTTAAATTATAAAAATTCACATCCCCCCCTCCCAAAATACTTAATAAATCTTCTATTTTTATATACAAACATGGAGTGGTTGATTCAAGTTAGTACCTAGTGCATAAAGTTCCCACTTTTTGTGGGGTTTGGGTGGTAAAAGCATCAAGCGCACTTACACGCATAGGCCTGTTGGAGCCCAGGCTCAAAGCACATGTATTTCAAATATAATATATAATAACCTATACTAGAAATATTTGTAACAATATATAAAAAAATATAAAAACTCAAAATTTGTATATATTACCTATTAGGTAACTGCAATTGTATAATGTTTGTAAGTTCAAATTTTACTTAAGTTATTTCAATTCTTAAAACTTTTATATAGTTGGTTGAATGCAATTATCAATGGACAAATCAAAATAATCTTGTTGTAGAAAGTTTAAACATAAATTTTAATATAATTATCTTGTGCTTTATTAAAGTATATAACCATGATAGTTATGACTGAATGATGTATATGGTCCGATCAACATACTTCTAAAAATCAGAGACCAAAATTCATAAGAACTGTAAATTAATTTTGTTTGTATCTTTTGAGATGTTTGTGTAATACAACACCTTAGTGGTTGTATAGTAAATCATTGATCCATGTAATTTATTTCAAGATCAAGCAATTGATTTTGATGATTTATATCTTTTTTAACTATAAAATAAAAAAGCGCTCCTAGGAGTACTTTGTGCTTCTTCAAAAAGCGCCAAAAAAACATGCCTAAAGCGTGCTTCAGTAAATGAGCATTTTTTTGGCTATGTGAAGCTCTCAAACCTTGGGGCTTTGAGCTTTATGCTTTAAGCATGTTTTTAACAACATTGGGTTTGGGAGAGGGTCATAGTAGGCAGCCTTACACCCAATTTGTTTTGGAGAGATTGATTCTTGGACTTGAACCCACGACTTATTGCTTTTGCTGGAAGGCACTTGCCATCTTACCAGGGTCTGACCTCTATTTAATACAACTGTACAAGTTAGTAAGTATATAAATTATAGGGGTAATTGTAGTTAACCTACCTGTGGTTTGGCCTATTTTAATAGTGTCTACCCGTGGTTTGAAAAGTGTTACTTAACCCGCTTGAGATGGCCTTCGTTAAACAGTCGTTACCCACCTCTCCTCTTGCCATTAGAAAAACACCTTTAGTATATAAGACACAACAGAAACCTGATCTAAGCATTATTAAAACGGTGAGTTTTAATAGTTTGATAGAGGGTCGAACATCATGTGAGTTTGTTGGTCTGGCTGTGGATGTTGCAGCGGGTTAGGCAATGAACCAACATCGTGGTGGGTTCAAGAAGGCTGAGATCGATTTGATTCCTTGCTCTTTGATTTTTTATTTTATTCAAGAAAAATTTTTATTTATAAAAATAATTAGATATAAGAGTTTCGACCTTGTCAACTAATAGTGAGAAAATGAAATTTGGATAAAGACCAATACCTATTACAGGTAAAAAGATAGAGATAGAAATAAATAACTCTTGCAGTCCATAATAAAAAAAATGGTTTGTAAATCATACTCTTAATCACCACCACTTGAGGATTGCATACTACCACTATTACCAAAATCCATGACACAAGAGGAAAAGACACAACAAAGAGATGGTGCCAAAAAAAGAAGGAAAAAGACTTGTTGAGAGACGGAGATAAAAAGAGCTAGAGCTGCAAAGAGATTTACTTACATACACAGACCCATTTAAGAGGAAGCTACAAAACAAAGTATGAGGTAATAATATCATAAAGACCCAGAGAGAGAGAGCTTTCAAATTGTACCCATGTCTTAAAGGCTCTGATCTGGAACTCAAACAGTGGCTTTGGGTGCTTTTGCTTTGTCTGTGGGCACAAGAAGAACTTGAAGAAGAAGAATAAGATGGGCTATGGGGTTTGTGAAATTTTGATCTTGGGATTTTAGGATAAATTGGATTTTTTTTTTTTTGGAAGTTCTGGATCCAAAGGAGGAGAGAGACATAAAAGATTATTGAACCCCTATTTTTTAATGGTGAAAGGGAGGGGTGGGTTATGGCTGTCTAACGGAGGTCACCTCAAGTGCGTTAAGTGACACTTTTCAAATCACAGGCGGGCACTATTAAAACGGGTCTAACCATAGGTAGGTTAACTGCAATTACCCTAAATTATATAATACTATTATATTTATAATTTTTGTAATTTTTTAAACTTAACTTTAATAAAATTATTTATGATCAAGCTGGTTGAACCTTTTATGTGGTCTTATTTACCCTGATCTGATTTTTAAACAAGGGTTCAATCTTTGTCTGAAATTTCAACTAAGGCCTAAGGGTGCATTTGGGAAGTGCGTTTTGCGCTTCCCATGTCTGCGTCTGGCTGATTTTTTTTTTAAGTCCAGCGCCTCTTGCGTTTTGCATATGCACAGTACTTTCAAGCATGAACAGTAATTATTATTATTATTTTTTATTGTTTTCAGTTTTCAGTAAAACAAGCAGTATCCAAACGTACACTAAAAAAAAAAAAAACTCAGATATTGTCCCATAATCGTGGGTTTGTATCTAAGGGAGATATGGAAATAAAGAGTTCTCTTATGTGTTTTGTTTTAGATAAGATCTCAATGCTGATTAAAGATAAATTATTTCAAGAGCCTACCACCTTGTATCAAATTCATTACATTACAATGCTTGTTTCTGCTTAAACTTTAGAAGTTTTTTGATCATTGATTGCTGGTGTTTCACTGATCTGTTTCTTGTGTTAGATGGAATGCCAAAATCGTTCAGACTTTGGTTTTAAGTTTATATATTGGTAGATCATACACATCCATGAGTGCAACTATGTTTGTGTTCAATTGAGTAAGTTATATGAAACTTACAGCAGTTATGTTGATTATGCAGGTATATCTTTGCTTAAAGTTGGTGGGAGAATTGTGTACTCAACTTGCTCAATGAATCCAGTAGAGAATGAAGCTGTGGTTGCTGAGGTAACTTACCAGTCATTTTTCTACACCAATGAATTCAGTAGAGAAAGAGGCTATGGTTTACTCAACGGGCTCAATGATTTACATATCAAGTAACATTTGAAATGCTCTCTTTTTCCAGCCTACAAGAAATTCTTAGCTTTATTTTTAGTTTTCACTATCTCATCTCAATCAAAAAGAAAGGGTAGAGAAGTAGCCTGACAAGCTGAAAGAGTATAGTTTCTGACTTTGGACAAGTAAAAATAAATGGAAACCACAGCCTTCTTCAAAATTTCTTACTAATGGGTCTTTACTTCATTTTAAGGAGTCAACCAAAAGTAGGTGTAATTAAGTAGAGAGGACAACAGATTGTATAATTTGATATGAAGCTGACATAGGACATATTGGGGAATTTGTTGATATGTGAGGACTTGTGGATCTAGGGTTTAGAGGTGTAAAGAAAGGGTTAAGGCTCGAAATTGGCTAGGGTTTGATGAGTTTTTTTTTTTTTTTTTTTTTTTGGGGGTATTTTGATGGAGAAAATACTGTCTTGGAATCATGGCTGCATCAGAAGTTAGCTCTGAAATATTTCGGAGATGTCTACTTCAATCAATATCTCAATCTTATGATCAATCAATATCTTAATACTATGCTATGTTTGGTTGGGGATGAGAAGGGAGAGGATTGAAAATGGGGGAAGGAAAAGGGAGAGGAAATTGTTATCTTTCATTGTTTAGTTAGAGTGAAAAGGGAGTGGAAAGAAAGTGGGGTGGATGGAGCTTTCCACCCAGTCCACCATTTTTTTTTTTCCCTTACACATTGGAGCCTTAGCTCTGAAAGGAAAGAGGAGAGAAACTATAAAAGTACAAAGTTCCCCCAAATTTTCCATTGTTCTACTTTTAATAATAAGGGTATAATAGCAATTTAACATGCATGGTGGAAAACACAAACATTCTCTATCCTCCCGCTTTTCATTTTCCCAACCAAACAAAGCCTTAGTTTGTATGATTGGTTTTTTTATTGGTAAGCTACACATGTACCTAGTGGGTCTTGAATCCACAACTTCACCCTCCAACCAATTATTATGGGAAAAGGAAGTGCCAGTTGAGTTGTAGCAAATTTGCAGGAAAAATATCGATCCATTCTAAGATTAGCAGAACCTAATGATCTTGAGAGAATTAAGTTTGGTCTTTTATCACAATATAATTGTTCATCTGTTTTTGAATTTCCAGCTTCACTTAGACCTGTCTAATAATTTTTTGTATTTTCTTTTGTTCCTTTATGTTCATCGTGAACTCAAAAGTTTATTTATTTTTTCTCTGATTAATAAAATTGCTCTACATATCTATCTAAAAAAAATAAAAAAACAGAAAGAAAAAAAAGACAGAAAAAAGTATATAATGATATAGCTAGAAAAGAGAGGTAGTACTTTAGTCAGAGTCGTCAATTTTACCATCTTTTGGTTTACGCATTTTTTGGATAAGTATCTTTTAGTTTATGCCTGTGAGCTTGTCTACCTCTTAGCTCTTCTTTATTGTAAAGATGTTGAAACAGCAAGGGATAGCACAATCGTATGGTGATGACCTCTCATGAAATGGAGGTCTCTAGTTTGAATATCTCATTCCCCTCCCCTCAGGGCCAAAACTAACTTAAAAAAAAAAATGTTGGTTTTGCATCTAAATTACATTAATGGCTTTGGTACCCAAGTACCTTGACCTCTTATAAACTGGACAGGATTCACTTCTCAGTAATCGCTGAGAAGTTCTATTTTTCTCCCCCTAAACTTATGTTGGTGTACCACATATGAAATATTTTGTACATGAATTGTACTCTTGTAACTCTTTTATATACATTCTATGCTTTTACTTTCACAGAAGTTGCAAAGTTGTGTCAATTTAGCTTTTTGTGTTGGTTTTTAATGTTATGAATTGTTGTCCTCTATAGTTTTCTTTAGATGATGCTCATATTTTTGAAAAGAGTGGATACCATTTCTTCTCTTGATTATGCACTTACAGTTGCAGCAATTTGTCTTTCACATTACTCAACCTGAAGGTTTATTCTTGTCTGATCACTTAATCTTTTTGGACACCATGGCTCATTTTTTGCAGATTTTGCGGAAGTGTGGAGGGTCTCTTGAACTTGTTGATGTCTCCGGTGAGCTTCCTCAACTTGTTCGTAGGCCAGGAATTAAAAAATGGAAGGTAAGTTCTTGGGTTCTGGTTTTGCATTTTTTTTACTTTAACAACTGGTGTACCTTTGAGCCATACGAGTGATATAATCCCTATGGCTGCATGCAATCACCTGCAGACCATGTGTATTGTCTCAGCCCATGCAACTTAGCCTAATGTTCTTTACTTACTGGATTTGCATTCTTTTGGTTCACACAATTGCTATATTGCTTTTATAATATACTGAAAGTTAATCTTCATTGCCCAGACATATACGACATTACCTGCTCTTCCTTTGCGTTATGTGAATGAAACTTATAACATATAAAGAAAATATTGTTCTTTATTTCAAGATGTAATTTGAAACAATGTTGGATATTTGGCATGTTTTCTTTGCATATTAGAATATTAATCTCACACAGTGATGTATGTTACTCATAAACTCTGGATTTAAATTTAATATTTGGGCTTGGTACAACTATTTTGTCCGAGCATATGAAATCAAATTATGACCTTATAGATGAGAGTAGTGGTGCAATTTACTACAATGCAAGAAGGAAGCTTGCCTTTCTAATACTGCTTTTTCCTCCTCTGTTTTGGTCAAAAGGTGGTTTCTCTTCTTAATTAATGGTGGATAGTAGCTTTTGAGTTCTGAACTTTACTTGGTGATGTGGGAGACACAAATAGTTATTTTTTTTAATTTAGTTTTATTTTATTTTGCAAGTCAATTGTATTTTCATTGGTGTTTTATTTTAGGCCCCAGTATTTAAGTACATTTATGAATATTTTTTATTCAAAGTCAGGGTTATTTTTGTAATAAAGCAATTACAGTTTCCCACACCTATTAGAACTAGGGTTTAGTTTGCTTATATAAACAAACTATGTACTCTTATCAAGGGGACTTTGATGAAATGAAATTTTGAATTGGAAGAATTCCAATTGCTGGGTGCTGATTCTTAGTAATTTAGGTGCTGATTCCTAATTTTCCTTTGACTGGTGCTGATGCTTAGGGTTTATCATTTTCCCTTTGTTCAATTTCTAGTTTATCCCCATTTGATATTGTCCAGCATAACTTGGCCACTTGGTTTGTCCGTTCTTTAGAATTGTATATTCACTTATTCAGTGGGAATAAGGTGCAATGCTAGCATATAGTCCCACCTGCACCTTTGCTTTTTGTAGTCTGAATTGCAAAAGAATTTTTGGCATCACAACTTTAGCTACTTGCATGCAGCTTTAAAATGTATGCTTTTTCATTCATTTACTTGGACATGCAGGTACGTGACAAGGGCACCTGGTTTGTTTCCTACAAAGATGTCCCCAAGTACCGCAGGAGTGTGATAGTTCCCAGCATGTTTCCTTCTGGCAGATGCTATGTTGAGTCAACCGAGAATAACCAAGATGTAGAATTGGGAGAAAAGCATGAGAATGGTGCTGATGGAAATCCTGAAGAGGGGATTCAGCAGTCGGAGGATCCTGTAGCTCTAGCTGACGAATTGGATGAGGAGGTTTCTAATTTTCCCCTTGAACGTTGCATGAGGATAATGCCTCATGATCAAAACAGTGGGGCCTTTTTCATTGCGGTCTTCCACAAACTTTCTCCTCTTCCAGGTAACACTGGATATTATCTTAAGTCATTATATTTTTCTTATGAATCCAAGACCATATATTGATTTTGGTAAACCAAAGCTAGTAGGATTCCTGTGCTAAACATCCATTGAATAAATCCCTTGCTTTGATGAATGGTTTGATACCCTTTTGCAATTGCTATTTGTTTATGATACTATATCTGCTAAGAAGTTTTAAATTTATGCTTTTTCTTCATTAGATGATTACAATGTGACTTTTGATCCCTGCAGCCATGCAGGAGAAACCCAATAGTCTGCAACTAGATGATAAGCCATGTGTAAACTTATCGAATCAGATTGTTGAAGATACAAATGGATTGGAGGTTATTTCAGCAGATGGTACAGATGAGAAACTTTCAGGCGCAGCTTCAGAGGCTGATTTAATAGATAATGAGACAGAGGGGGCTGCTGTTGAACCTGATACTTGCATTACGTGTGAAGAGCATAATTCAGAGGAAGCTGAAGCACCTGGTCATAGGGAAACTGATCCTAAGAAAGCTGGAGGTAAAAGAAAGTTGCAGACTCAAGGCAAGTGGAAAGGGGTTGACCCTGTCGTTTTCTTCAAAGATGAAGCTATTGTAACTAGCATAATGACATTCTACGGTATTAATGATTCCTTTCCATTAAAGGGGCATCTTGTCACAAGAAACAACGATACAAATCATGTGAAGAGAATTTACTATATCTCAAAGTCAGTTAAGGATGTTCTTGAATTGAATTTCTCAGTCGGGCAGCAACTTAAGATAACGTCCATTGGCCTGAAGATGTTTGTAAGTGTTTCCATACGTCATCATTAATTGTTATTAGGTATTATGCCCTATTGTAGGTTGAGTAGGTTCCCAATTCCGAGGTACATGTTTATGGTTGGTTTTCCACTGGTTTTCTCTTCCCTTATCTTTGGTATGGTAGCACCAACCCTGTGTTTGAACAACTGCCTTATAAGTTCATGATAGAGAAGGCCTTCTAAAGCCATTACCTTCATAAATTAAGGCAATGAATAAAGAGTAAGTGCCATAACCTAATAATTTAAAGAGGCTGCTTAGCCCAGTTGTTGAGGGAGGCTGGGGCCATGGCCCTTCCAAAAGTTTCAGAATTTCTGCATTATATTGTCACATAACACATCAGTTATTTAATGTTTATCGTAAATGAATATAACCTCTTCCCCATCCCCACTTCTTTAATGCTAAGATATAACTACTGTCAAGCAGGTTCCCAGTTCAGCACAGCTTTAGTCTTGAAGCCTATGATGTCTAGTCAATGATCATTTATGATATCATTAACATGCAAATGGACAGGTTTTTATTTATTTATTTATTTATTTTATTTAAAGCATAGTATTTTAGTACCAAAAGACAAATCAAGGAGGATGCTTGCCACTCTGCTGGCTAGGAGTTGAACTATGATCTAATCTGAGTTAGGGGTTTATAGGTAGAGGACCAGAACCAATATATTTAAAGGAATGTGTCTGCTAAATATTGAGTCATTTTCTTTTTCAATTACATGTTATTAAATTTATCATATTCCATGCAATGAGCCTTGCTCAACTGATGACTAATTGGGAATTCTTATGTGTTATGAGAATAAAACTCCTTTTATCACCTACCTTTTTTTTTTTTGTTTTGTGAGTAATTGGAGGTTATCTATCCTCTTATTTTTCTCCTCTGCTGAAAAATAGGAACGACAAACATCCAGAGAAGGTAACTCCGCACCATGTTCATTCCGGATATCCTCTGAAGGATTACCAGTACTTCTCCCCTACATCACCAAACAAATCCTATATGCATCCCCAGTGGACTTCAAGCATCTTCTGCAATATAAAACTATTAAATTTGCAGATTTTGTTGATGCTGAATTCAGTCATAAGGCATCAAACCTAATGCCTGGTTGCTGTGTGATAGTTTTGAGCAGAGGTATATAGTACCAAGTTGTCAAAATGACTGGTGCTAAATTACATGATTTGCTAATGTAATCCTTTTACTGCAGGTAGCAATGCCTCGATGGATCAAACCCAAGTAGATGAGTCAATAGCAATTGGGTGCTGGAAGGGTAGAGCA
This sequence comes from Quercus lobata, assembly GCF_001633185.2. Lineage (NCBI taxonomy): Eukaryota > Viridiplantae > Streptophyta > Magnoliopsida > Fagales > Fagaceae > Quercus > Quercus lobata. Next base: position 48,303,921 of record NC_044909.1, read on the forward strand.
AGTTTATCTGTAATGGTCACTGCAACTGATTGCCAAGAACTGCAGGAGAGGCTTTTAACGCGCATGGGGCCTGAAAACGGCTCTTTGGTGCAGGACGAGAAACCCTCTAATGGTGAAGCTGATGAAGTACTGGAGATGACTGACAGAAAAGAATGAGAACTCGGAAAGTATCAAGCTTGCAACTGAGGGAAATTAATTTGAAGAATCGAGTGCCTGGACGTTCTATGTTGTACTATAATTGGGTAATCTAGTGTTGGATTTTATCACGATGAGTATGTATGGCAGTCTTTTGCCTTGCCATATTCCATTTTAAAGGAATCAATTTATTGCAACTAGTCACTCAGATGTCAGAATTTCCTTATCCATATCATGCTAATGCAACTCTTGAGAACAAGAGATTATAGATTTTTTGTTACTGAATTTTTAAATCGTTTTGACTTGTTTCTTCAGTGAGAATAGTAGTTGAAGATACTAGAAACTTTGTTTTTTTGGCTTACAATCAGTTTGGGAGGGTGGATTTGAATCTAAGATCCACTCATTGAGGCTTATTTGGACACAGTAATATTTTGGTATTAAGAAAAAAGTCACCAAATGATAGAATGTTTATTAAATAGTGTATATTATTTGGATTTTTAAAATCCGTTTTGTACGGTTTTATTATTATTATTATTTATTATTTATTATGGTGGTGCCAAGTTATCACCTACAATTCACATTGGGGATTTTTTTTATATGGATAAATTTTTTCTCTAATCTATTATGTGACAATTCATAAAACTATCAAAGTGTATTATTTAAATAGGTTACAAGATCTATTAAAAGGATAATGTAACTAAAAGTACATGTGAATAGTCACTTTAACTATCACCTAATGGGTTGGAGGAATTTTCCTCCAAATTGGTTAGAGGTTTCTGTTGTTTTAAATATCTTAAATAGTTTTATATACACATGAAATATTCATTATTTTTAGTTGAAAGATTTGCTAAGAACTTAGATGCAAGCTTTTCCCTCAAAAAATGAAAAAGAAAAAAAGAGAACTTAAATGGCAAGCTTTAAAATTCTAGTTGTTAGATCGAACTCTAGGGTTTTTGATAATAAGTAATAACTAGTTAGTCACCCGTGCAATTCACGAGAATATTTAACAAAATATGATTTTTTTTCTAAACATTAAATTAAATAATTAAGGTAATTATTAATAGATGTTTTTCATGATTCTATTTATATAGGAACTATATATTATACTGTTGGTAAACTCTGTCATCTTATAATATTCCAAATTGTTCTATGTGCATGTGAATTTTCATTATTTTTAGTTGAATGATTTATTAAGAACTTAGATTGCAAGCTTCAAAATTATAATGATTGGATTGAACTTTAGGGTTTTAAGTAATAATACCACACTTTATTTCCGTGTTCTTTCAATACAATGCTTGTGTACGTATATAAAAGGAATGTTAATTGGGTGGGGGCAGAGTCTGATCATGGGAGCCTCATCCTTACTCCATATCTTCTTTAAAAAGGGAAAAACCTATGCCAATATTTGAGTATGTTAGGTTATGGGTAGATTGAAAATGTTTTATTAATTCTAATGAGATGGCTACAACATTGATGAGATAAATATAAAACATAAAGGAAAAGAGTGACCATGAGAGTACTAGGAGAGAAGTAGAGACAAGCGTTTTGAATATAGGAATAAAATATGTATAGAAATACATATTATAAGTAAGATCTGCATAGAATAAACTACATTATATGTATAAATAAATTATATATATACACTCGGGGTGGGGTAGGGTAAAACGGGGCAAGGTAAGCAAACTTGTCCCCGTCCTATCACCTCTTCAAGGTGGGTCATTTCTGTCATCCTAATAAAAGTATATGCTAAATTTTTGCATTGTAATCACTTTGGACTGCGTGACGTTAGTGTTGATAAAGCCACTTAAAATGTTAAAAAAAAAAAGCCACTTAAAGAGTTTTGCCAGCAAGTCTTTGGCGGCAGAAGGCTTACGGAGATGACTAGAAATGTGAAAATTGTTTTAAAAAATCACAAGACAACTTTACAAGAATGTCAGTTCATAAAACAAGATGTGATGTTGATGAAGTAGTATGAATAAATAGAATGATAAATTAGTGATTACACGGTTGATTTGATAACCAATACCTGATAATGGAGTACTTTCAATTTTGATATGAGTTAGTCTCTACGTATTCAAATTAAGTTCGTATGAGTTTTGATTATTGTGATAATCTATTTTAAGATAATGAATAATTTGAATAATTTATTTAAATAAAAATTATATATATATATATATATATTTTTTTTTTTGCTTAAATATATAATCAACCTGCAGTTCATTTTTAAAAGTAACTAGTTGCTAATCTATGTTATGCACAGGAACCTACCTATTTGTGAGGTAAACTAAATTTTATAAATTTTTTAAGAAATTACACCATTACATGATTTGCTCTTGTATGACTTTAATTTCTGTTACAATTTGATGAAGAAGCTATTGCTTGAATGTGCAATAGCATACAAAAAATTTGTCAGACAGTTTCAGATACTGCAAAAAAATAACTCAAAAATTCAGATATTAAAACTTCTGAAAAATAAAAAAATATTAAAGAATCAAATGGTTCACTACTTAGAGATTATTGAAACAAAACAAGATATATATGACTAAACAATAGACAAATATAAGAGAAAGATGAGTTACATTCAAAAGAATAATTTCAATTATTGCAAGCTTTTTTATCTTGTAAAAAGTGGCTAAAGAGAGTTTGGTGATTCGTGTACAAAAATTACTTTTTAAAAAATACATGAAAAACTATAAAATAAATGTTTTTATTTTTTATTTATTTTTAACAAAGTAGAGGAGAAGAAAATAACATAAGAAGAGCTCATACTTCTACTTGGCTTTAAAAAAAAATATTGGGGTTTGCTTTACTTTTATAGTGTTCATGATTAACCTCGCAAATTTGGAGGATAAATTATTAATGTTTGAGTTTGAGTTTAAGTTAGACTTGTTAGAGAAATAGAGTTTCACTTCTTGTTAAGTTTGGACTAAAAAAAAAAAAAAATTATTTAAATAAAATGAACAATCCATGATCAATTAGTCCACAAAAGAATAAGACCTAAAATAAAATAAATCTCAATTAATATAGATGTCAAAAAACCTATGAATAATATAAAAACTAAAAAAGAAACTTGTTGAAACTAATTGCTTTACTTGAATACCGCAATATTATAACTTCGTAAAGATAGTGGAAAAGAAGAGCATCCCTAGGCACATCCCCATGTGCACCCATGGCTCATGTACTGTAACTCTTGTTGGCTATGGCAATAAGTAGTAAGACTTTGCAAAATCTATTTTATCGTTCAAAACCTAAATTAAAAAAAAAAAAAAAATTAAACCAACAATTCATTAAAAAAATGATAAACTTACAAAAGGGGGATGCAGAGGAGAGAGAAAGGGAAGCAAATTCAGTGAAGAGGGCAATCAAAGCAATCTATATATAAATAATTCCAAGAAATATTAAACAAATAATTTCTAAAATTTAAACACCAAGAGAAAAAAAAAGGGAGAGTGGAAAAACAACTTTCACCTAGGAGAGAGAAGAGAGAGAGGCAAAGATACTAATGAGTTTTAATACATGTGTTGGTGGCTTGGTGTCGTATAGTGAGGTTTTTGTGACTTTGTGTGAAAGAAAGAAAACCTAAAAGGCTTTATGTTTGTGTTGCTGCCGTACAAAACAAACATGCATTATATAGTTTAAAAGAAAATGATAATAATGAGTTTGAGTTTAAGTTGGACTTGTTAGAGAGATGAAATTTTACTCCTTGTTAAATTTAGACTAAACAAAAATAATTTTATTTAAATATTGTGCTGACGTGGAAAATTGTGAGAGATTCAAAGGTTTTGGTTTATATATATATATATATATATATATATAAACCCTAGTTAAGGAAGCCAGCACATCCAAACCTAGGATTCAAGAACCCAAAGTTGATTTGGAGAAAATCTACAATAGGTTTACCAAATCCAAGAAGGAAATTACTGTCCAAGATCTCTAGAAAGAGATCAAGGATACCAAGTCAGAAGTGAGAACCCTTAAGCAAGAGTTAACCATCCTTAGGGTAGATCACAACCTCCTTGACAAGAGAGTTAAACAGATAGAAAACACTTCTCATCAGGGCAATGAGGAAGGAACCTCATTTCAGAACCCTTCTGAGGAAGAAGATGATGAAACAGTTAACCCTACAGCTGATATGGTACAAAAACCCTCCAGTGAGACGTTCTTACAAACCATCAGTAGGATTAACTTCCAGAAATGACATTTCAAAGTCAGGATTGTCATTAGTAAAGATTTTGAATTTGAGGTCGTAGCCTTAATAGATTTAGGTGCTGATCTCAACTGCATTCAAGAAGGAATTATTCCCTCCAAATACTTCAAGAAAAACAAAGAAAGCTTAACTTCTGCGAGTGGAGGAAAAATGCAGATTGAATTCAAAATTCCAAAAGCCCATGTTTGCCAAGACAATACGTGTTTCAAAACCACATTTGTCCTTGTCAAAAACATGACGGATAGGGTCATCTTAGGAAACTCTTTCATGTGTTTGTTGTACCCTTTCATCACGGATAGTGAAGGAATCACTACTCGTCCCTTTGGCCAACCAGTTAAATTTAAGTTTCTAAGGAGCCCAGAACCTAGAGAGATTAGCAGTCTCCAAAAAGTTTCTATCTCTAAAACCCTTAACCTTATCAATGCCAAAACCCAACACCTTAAGTACCTTGGCAATGAACTAAGTTACAAGAGAGTTGAAGAGCAGTTAGCTTGCAAAAGCTACCAATCTGAGATCAGAAAGTTTGAAGAAAAACTTAAGCAAGAGGTCTGCTCTGATCTTCCTATAGCCTTTTGCATCGGAAGAGACACGAGCTCGACCTATCCAAATGAGTCAGGAACTTATGGATACCTATAAAGCTAAAATACACGATCTTCTTCAGAAATGGATCATCAGAAACTCTAGGTCACCATGGTCCTGTCCAGCCTTTTATGTCCAAAAAAATGTTGAGATTGAGAGAGGTGTCTCTAGACTTGTCATCAACTACAAGCCCCTTAACAAAGTCTTAGAATGGATAAGATATCCAATTCCCAACAAAAGAGACTTAGTCATTAGGCTTAGCAAAGCAGTGGTCTTCAGCAAGTTTGACATGAAGAGTGGTTTTTGGCAGATACAAATCAGAGAGTCTGATAGGTATAAGACAGCCTTTACCACACCCTTTGGCCATTATGAATGGAATGTAATGCCCTTTGGTCTAAAAAATGCACCTTCTGAATTCCAAAATATCATAAATGAGATTTTTAATCCATTCTCCACTCATGCTATTGTTTACATTGATGATGTACTCATTTTTTCAGAATCCTTACATCAACATTGGAAACATCTTCGAGCATTCCTTCATACCATCAAGCTCAATGGTCTTGTTGTTTCAGCCCCAAAGATCAAACTTTTCCAAACTAATGTCCGGTTCTTAGGTTTTGATATAAGACATGGTGTCATCAGACCCATAGACAGAGCCATCCAGTTTGCAGATAAGTTTCCAGATGAAATCCTAGATAAAACCCAACTCCAAAGATTTCTAGGATCTCTCAACTACATTTTTGATTTTTATCAAAATCTCAAGCAGAAATGCAAATCTCTTTTTGATAGACTTAGGACCAATCCTCCTCCTTGGACCCCAACTCATACCACAGTTGTCCAAGACATTAAAAAATATGTCAAAACACTTCCTTGCCTAGGAATTCCCTTAGAAAATTCCTTCAAGATTGTTCAGACTGATGCCTCTAACATTGGTTATGGTGGCATTCTCCTCCAACATGTCAGTCCCACTTCCCCTGAACAGATTGTCTGTTTCCATTCAAGAATTTGGACCCCCACTCAGATTAATTATAGTACTATTAAGAAAGAAATCTTATCTATAGTACTATGCATTTCAAAATTTCAAAGTGATCTTTTGAATCAAAAGTTTTTAATAAGGATTGATTGTAAATCTGCAAAACATGTTTTAGAAAAAGATATTCAAGACATTGCATCTAAACAAATGTTTGCCCGATGGCAAGCCATCCTTTCAGTTTTTGATTTTGACATTGAATTCATAAAAGGAACTCAAAACAGTATTCTTGACTTCCTAACCCGTGAATTTTTGCAGAATCAAAACCAGGATGTCCAGGAAAAGACCCGTACAATCCCAACCCCCAAAGTTGCCTAAACAGCAAACCACTGGTAGTACTAGTCAGGCAAAGAACCCTGGCCTTTTAGTACCTATCTCTCCCAATCCACCAAAGACCTTACCTGTGTCACCTTCCATTGTTGCCAATCGCTATTTACAGCTCTGCCTTAGCCGCACCACCTCCTAAGACAATCACCCCATACACAGTCGAAGAACCTTTTGGCCTAATAGTACCCCAAAAGCCTTCTTCCCATCCCCCCAGAAAAGGAAGGTCTCCCTATGTTAGGAAACCCTTTATCCAGCACATCTCTTATATTGAGCCACATCTGGTTCATATAATAGATCCTTTAGCTCTAGCTATGGAAGTTTTGCCCCTAGAATGGCATTACCTCCCAAGACACCCAGGGAAAAACATCAAGTTCTATAAGAGCATTCTCACCCAAGAAAAGTTTGCTTGAATAGAAAATGTCATGAACAAGACAAACCCCTCAGAAGTTCTCTACCACAAATTCATCATTATAGGATTTGTAAGTTGCAAGGATTGGGGACACCCCTCCTCACTCAAGACCCTTACAAACCTCAAGTCTCTCACAGGCTCAGAACTCTAGTACAGTTATTATGACTACATGGACGCCTTTGAGAAGGTTTTATTTTACCAGAATAAGAACTTTGATCATTCATGGTTCTTAATGTTTGATAAGAAATTCTCCAATCCGATACCTTCATGGTTCCTAAAGTGGTGGGAGATGTTTGGATCGATTCCTCAGATTTTTCCAGAACCCCTTCAGGATGCCCTCAGGTACTTTGGATCTAGATTTCAAGCTTCCAGTCATGGTTCCCAGTTTCCACCAATTCTGCATATGACGATCATGTACAGAATCCATTGGATCAGCATGTGGAATTATTCAATTAATAATAATCTCTTAGACAGGGAGTTTTCAGTAAAGTGGTGGGATAGTTTCAGGTTTGATCAAATCATCAGCCAGATTCACAGGGACTTTCCCCCTCCAATTCAGAGAGCCATTGCTCATAATACAAGATCTCAGTCAAGTCTAGACTCCGTCCAGATCGCCGGAAAATCTAGCAAGGAACTGAAAGATCTTGCTCAGCAGTTGCTCCTCCAATCAGAGAAGTTAGAGTAAGAAGAAAAGAACTCTCCTGCCTCTTCAGAAGCTTCAGTGAATCGCAATCCAATCGATCCCTTGTAGGATTCTCAAGATCCTTATGATGGTTACAACTTGGATAGCGATTAAGATGTTTTGTCACTATTTGGAATAGTTCCTCAGTCCGGTTACTATTCAGTTATAGTACCCGCACTCAGCAAAAGTTCCAAACATATCACTATTCATCCACAGCACCAGTCACTGTGCATGAACAGTATCTAGAAAAGTAAGGGGACAAGTCACTATCCATGAACAGTAACAGTTACTGTTCATCAAACAGTACCCGACAGAATCATTCAGAGTACTATTTGCTTTTGGTGGAAAAGAAATTCACCCTCAGTAAAAGCAATTTACTCTCCGGATTTTCAGCAATCTCTTGAAGAATCCAAGGCTTCCTCCAGCTATATAAGGAACCCTCAGGCTCATTCTTTAGCAGGTCTCATTTTAGGTCTAGTTTGGACAACTACTTCAGAGCCTCCCTTCTCTTTACAACCCCTAATCTAGTAAATAGAATGGCAACCCCAGTTTACACTAATCTTATAAACAGAATGGCAACCCCAGTTTACACTTGTAACACCATAGTTATGGTCTTCACACTTGTAACCTGTAATTTACATTTCCGCAATCAGATGGCCTCGTCGACCTCCCTCTTTGTCTGTAACTTACCCCCTAGATTTTGTCCAGCAACTAGCCGATGGTACGGTTAGGCTTAGCTTTGACCAATCTAGGTTTAGGACACCCTTAGAGTATGATGAACCCAAGTCTAGATCCCCAATAGATCTACACCAACCTTTCAGGCAGCCAGCTATCCTTCTTAGAGATAGACCTGCATCCCAGTGTAGCTCATCCAGAAACCTAGCACCCTTTCCCAGATCTAGGAGAGACCTAGGACTAGAGCTCCAAGGAGTAAAAACCCAATCCTAGGTTAGTACCCCTTGTTACACAGCCAAGCAAGAATCAGTTGTTGACCAAGAAGAAGACAACACTAGTAAAAAACAGCCATCACCATCAGGATTTGATATGGAAGATCATTTTCAGCAGGAAACTGAAAAGGAGATAGAACATCTAGAAGACCAATTTTGAGGTTTACAGGTCAATAGGCTTTACCAACCCAAGGTTAACCCAACCAGCCTAACCAAGAATTGGTATCCCAGACCTACACCTCCTGACCTCCAGTTCGAGGAACAGAATAGTTAGTTTACAGTATCCACTGGTAAACTCTATGAATGGAACATAGATGGTTTATTAGAACAAGAAATCCTAAACAAGATTTAGCATATGACCATGGTAGCCAATAACTACCTAAATGATGGACATCAACACACAGAGGTCATAGAGCTCATGATTTTAGGATTCACAGGAAAACTTCTACAATGGTGGAATAACTGCCTCACAGAAGAGTCTAAAGAAGACATTAAGAATGCTGTCCAAAAAGATGAGAATGAGAACCCCATCTTTGACAAACGCATAGGACGAGGTGTTCCCGACGAAGTTAATACCCTGATCTATACGATCATGAAACACTTCGTAGGAAAACCTAGCAACATCACATCTAGGATTTACGACCAGTTGAGTAACCTTAGATGTAAAACTCTTGGAGAATATAGGTGGTATGAAGATGTGTTCACCACCAGAGTCATGCATAGAAGCGATTGTAACTCTCCATTTTGGAAGGAGAAGTTTATCAATGGCTTACCCACATTGTTCGGTGAAAAGGTGAAAGAAACCCTTTGTAGCCCCTTAGGTGTCATAGATTATGATAACCTAACCTATGGAGACATCTCTAGCACGATCTGGAGTGAAAGAATGAAGATGTGCAGAGACTTGAAAATCCAAAGCTAAGCCAGTAAGAGTAAAGCCAAGTATGAAGTAAGAAACTTCTGTACACAGTATGGCTTACCTTCAGTCATTCCCAAAAAAAAATCCAAGTATAGAGGAAAAGAACCCTCTGAGAAGTTCCATAAGAAAAGGACATCATCCAAGTATTATAGAAAACAGAAGTTTAAAACAGATGATTTATATAAGAAAGGAAAGTCCAAATCCACAGGAAAGTTCATACCCAAAGCATCAGGAAAATGCTTTAAGTGTGGAAAAAGAGGTCATTTCCAGAAAGAGTGTAAAGCTAAGGCCAAATCCCTTATCAACACCCTTGTTAGTGACCAAGCCAGTAAGGAAGAAATCTTCAAACTCTTAGAACTTGATCGCTTCGATAGTGAGTCTCCTAACAGTTCTAGTGAGCAAGAGAAGCACCAGTTATATAGGTCATCCTCTGAACCCTCTAGAGTTTCCTCTAGCTCCTCTAGTGGCCCAGATGAACCTATAGCATGCAAAGATAGTTGTTATAGGAACAAGACTATCATTGTTCTTTCTAAGCAAGAAGTGCTCCTTTTAGATCTCATAGAACAGATCGAAGACCCAGTCATCAAAGCTCAAAGGCTTAGTGATTATATATATATATATATATATATATAGATGACATTATAACAGATGAATAACTGTCCTAAAAACGTAGTAACAATAATTGTTATGTTTAAGATTTTAGATATCACGAGTTTGAGATTTATATATATTTTTAATAAATTTGGATTTAGAATTGTGCTTTCAACCCAAACATGTTTTTGCCCATCATGTAAGTCAGTAAGTGCACAAAAATAAATCGAAGTGGACCAAAATGGACCAAATAGACGGAATTGGACCAAAGTGAACGGAAGGGACAGAATAAGACCGAATGGGAACAAGGTAGACCGAATAAGACAAAAATGGACCGAATAAGACTGAGGGAGACCAAATAGGAGCAAAGTAGACCAAATAAAAACTAATGGACAGATTAGAACCAAAGTAGACAGAATGGACCGAACGGGACCAAATTGGATCGAATAAGACCGAAGTTGACCGGTTAAGACCAATTTAGACTGAATAGGACCTAAGTAGACGAAACGGACCGAATAGAACCAAAGTGGACAAAATGGACTGATTAGGACTAAATTGGACCGAATAGTCTGAATAGGACTGAAGTGGACCAAAATGGATAGCATGGACCGAATAGGTCCAAATAGAACGAAAGTAGACAGAATGGACCGAATAAGACCAAAGTGGACCGAATATGACCAAAGTTAATGGAATAGATTGAATAGGACCAATGTAGACAGAATAGAATTGAAATGGACAGAATAGGATCAATGTGGATCGAATAGAGCCAATGTGGACCGAACTGGACTAAATAAGGCTGAATGGACCGAAGTGGAGCGAATAGAACTTTAGTGGACATAATGAACTAAATTGGACCGAAGATGATAGAATGGACCGAATAAAACAATGTGGACTGAATCAGACTTTTGAATATTTATCATTTTTATTGCATTTTTAGGGCTCATATTTCTAATTGTTAGGGAGAACAAATTATCTTCAACAAATTTTAGAGAAAAAATTATACATTATATTACAATACAAAATAATTATTTATTCCTACACATTGCGTGAGTCTGACTAGTTTCAATAAAACACAATACATTCGAAAATGAGAATATGATCTATTAAATAAATCCGTGTGGCAAAACATGTATTGACTATTGTGTAGACCAAAAAAAGTTGGACATCAAATTGTAACGCTAAATCATCAAGCATGATGCGTGTATCAAATTGCCAATATAGATTTGGAGTCCGACTGAATGGTTCTGCTTGGATAGGAGGATTTAAAAACAATGAATTTGAAGAACAATTTTAAGTATTAAATTGTAATATACGGAGTAATTCAATTTACAAATGATGATTCGAGTTTTGAAATTTTGCTCAAACAAACGCCCCTGATACTATGGATTTGAAATTTTGCTCAAACAAAAGCCCCTGAAATTATGGATTTGAAGGATTTGAAATTACTTCTACTTCTGATCATTTGAAATCCATATATAAATAAATTTCAAATCCACTCATAAATTTCATAACAACAGCCAAATCTAAAAGCAAAAATAAGAATATATATATATATATATATTTAAAAGATTATTTTACAAATGACCTTTAAATGTCTTTTTCAAATGACACTTAAGTCAAGTGATATTTTCTAGTGTTTTCAACAAAGACATCTAAGATTTGAAACCCCATACTATTACTTAAAATGTATATAGAAATAATGCTACATATTTATTAATCTATTCAACTCCTTTAAACAAAGAGTTGAAATCCTCTCAATAGAGGAATTAGATAAACAAGCCAACAGAAAACACCTATCCAAACAAACCATCCATATAGACACACACCTTAACGGCAATAGGATAGGTAGCTGTGCTCGTGTTTGCATTTAACCCTAAGCATGGCCTTTATCAAGAGTGCAAGACACTAGCAATTTTCTCAAAGGCATTCATAAATTTTACAATAATTGTGAATTGTGAAATTGATTGAAAGAGAGTGTTAACTTAAGTTTTGAGACATCAAATACGTAACAAGCAATCTGCAACTTAACTTCATCTTTAGTTCTTTCTCCCATTTCAAAACATGAATATAATTGGCTTCCTCCTGCAAACTAAACTTAAGCACTGAAAGATATACAAAGGAAACACATCACACACCTAAAAGAATTGCTATGAGTAACACAGAACCAAGATTCCCCTCTTTTTAAACCTCAATTCAATCAAATCACGATGATCTACAGCACATGTTGCTCTTAGCTGGGATCACTTGTGCAGGACCAGGGATAAGGATCTTCTTGCCAGCCAGAGATGCAGGGTTCCCGTTACCTTGATTTTCATCAGCAACTAGGTTCTTCTTGTTCACAATGTTGAAGATCTCTGTCAACACAGTCAAAAAGGCGGTTTCAACGTTCGTTGCTTCCAGTGCCGAGGTCTCCAAGAAAAACAGTCCTTCCTTCTGAGCAAATTCTTTGGCATCCTCTGTGGGAACTGCACGCTGATTCTCAAGATCAGTTTTGTTCCCTATCAGAATGATGACAATGTTCTTGTCCGCATGGTTACGCAGCTCTTCCAGCCAACGAGGTATGTGATCAAAAGTCTGGCGTTTGGTTATGTCGTAAACCAGCATTGCCCCAACAGCACCCCTGTAATATGCACTTGTAACTGCTCTGTATCTGCTCAATCCACCAAAAAACTTGATCAGATGATTATTACTTGCACTAAATCAACATTTCTTTAAAATAACTTCATGGATAATACAATGTGATTCAGGCAACACTTAGATGAGACTTAAAAATTGGCAAAAAGGTTTGCACAGGCTCTCTCTCATCAAGTAGAATACAAAGCTATATCTAGTCCAGTAACATTTCAACATTTTCCTACAATTCACTCTTAGAATACAAAGCTATATGCCTATATCCATTCATTTTGAAATTAGTGGATTGAATTTTGACACGTCATTAATAATTGAGTAATCATTTATACTGGTAAGACAAAGAACTTGTCTGCAAATAAAATATCAATCTTCATAAACATTCAACATGTCAGTCATGTGATGCTGGGTCCATTTCCAAATATCTATAGGAGCCTAATACAATTGATAAGTGTAATCATACAATTGATCTATAAAATCAACCCACACCTACATGGCTACATAACCAAACAATGACAAGAAATTTCAACAACTCCAAACTTCCTATTACCTTTCGTCTTTTTTTTTTTTTTTGGATTAAGACCCTGTAGAGTTCTTAGTGTAACTCTACCATGGATTTCTTAAAATCCTTTCCATCCATTTTGAAATTGGATTTTATCATATAATCAAAATTTAAATAGATATCAAAATGCCGATGGTCAATGTCGATTTAACTACTCATGATGTGGTGAAATTCAATCCATTCATTTCAAAATGGATGGATAAGATTTTAGAAACTCTACGAGTAACCATAAAAAGTCTAAACGATCCTAATCCATTCTTTTATTTTGAAAATATATAATGATTTGCAAATTATAATCAATATCTACAATTATACTTAATTACTAAAATTGAAATAAACCTCATGATAGTATACACATTCAAAAGCGTTAAGAAACTCTAATACGGACTAGATTGGAAATAATATTCAAATTATTCTCTTCGTCCTTCATATTAAATCCAAATTTTAGTCCCATTTGTTTTGTTCTTCCAAAAATTATAATATCGGCAACAAATAAAAATAAAATAAAATCATAACCATGGAATATATATATCAGTAATAAAAATAAAAATCAGTTAAAGAGATAAATTTGGACTTGGGTTTGAACTTCGAAAACTCCGCATGAAAATAGATACGACGATAACAAAATCAGTAAACCTCAACAAACAAACAAAAACAAGCGATTCAACCAAAGCTAAACTAAACTAAACAAATCCATTAACATTATTTTTATCAAATGCAAGATCGATCTAACTCTAAAGTGAACTAAAAAAAAAGAAAATCAAAACTCTACGAATCAAGCAAAAGCAGTATAAGTTTCTAGACTAGAAGGTACCGTTCTTGACCAGCAGTGTCCCAGATCTGAGCCTTGACGCTCTTGTGCTCAATGACAAGAGTGCGAGTCTGGAACTCTACGCCGATGGTGGCTTTGGAGTCCAAACTGAACTCGTTGCGTGCGAACCGAGCCAGTATCTGAGACTTCCCGACCGCCGAGTCACCTATCAGCACCACCTTGAACACATAGTCTATCTTCTGGTTCGAATCTCCATATCCTGCTCCTCCACCTCCACCGCTAGCCATTTTCAGAGAGAGCTATGAATCTCCGAGCGCTTTTTGGTTTCTCTGTACTTTATGGTAGTTCAGAGATCGGTGAGGAAAGGCTTTAAGTTTTTTGGTTTGTGTGTGAGAACTGTGAGAGGTAAAGTGCGATTGATTTTGATTAAAATGAACAAGCGACACGATTTTGCTGATTTTTTTGTGTATTTAAATATTTGGCTTTGTTTATACTTTATATTATAGTACATTTCAGTTTAGGGTACTACGATAAGTTAACCAATGGATACTTGCCACGTTTGTGAAAAGTTATTTTTGTTGGGTTATGTGGCATGAAGGGATTGGTTAGGATGGTGCGGAGATGTGATGGGATCAACACTGGAAAGAAAGGGAGATATATGTGAGGAACACAGATTTCACAATGATCGCTCTCGCAGTGTCAGGTAGTGGTGGCGTATGTCTCGGTGAGCTGTCTGATTAATGTTGTTGAGTTTGACCACTCGCACTTTATTATATGTCATTTCATAACTAAATAAATGTTCGTACAGTGTGAAGGGCGGTATTCAAATTTTAGGGTAAACAAGTTTTTAAAAAAAATTTCATATACCCGTACTTTATTAGAGTAGTAGGTTAGAATAAAATTTCATAAAGTAAAACTTAACGTTCTGTTTGTTTTAGCATTAACATTTTTTGAAAAATTGCTCATTTTTCAAAGAGCATTTTCTAGAAAATTGTCTCATTTTCCAGTATTTGGTAATGACCTTGAAAATGAGCTTGAGAATGTTTTCTAGTGTTTGGTATGTAATTTTTAAAAAAATATTTCTTTTATAATTTAAAACATGTTTATTATATAAACTAACTAATGTAATCATTATAAATAAAAAACCAAAATTGAATTTGGTTTTCATACTAAAATTTTGACAATAGATACAATCAAAATTAATTAGTTGTCAAATTTTCATGATCTCTACCACTCATCTTGCTCATATATATAGACAGTAACGTACGTACACGCACATATATCAACCATTTGTCTATATATATATATATATATATAAATTTGACAGGTGACTACATTTTCAATAAGTATAAATAACAATAACTTTTAATTGTCTACTCTTTTTGTTGGTATACTAATTGTCTACTTTGGTCAACCACAAGTCTCCAATATTATTCTAAATTATGTATTTACATAATGTACTGTATAATATATCATCACTATATAGTATCTGCCAACAAAAAAAGTATTTGTCAACAAATTCTCCTAAACAATTATCATTCATTATATAACAATATTATTAGTCCACGGTAAAGATTGTCCCATGTAAAAGCAATTTAGAGCAATATAGATACTATGTTTAAAATTTTCATCTTTTACTTCATTCATTCTTTCTTCTTCTTTTCATTTTATTTTTTATTTTTTTGCATTTTATGTACGAAAAAGAAGTAACTTTTGCCCGAAACCCATCAAACTGAAAATTTCTTAGAGAAAAAAGAAAATCGAGTTTGAAATTCAAAGCAAAGAATTGGGATTTTGGTAGAGAGGAATGAAATAATTACCATTGCAAATTTGTTCTCCTTTGCAAGTCAGAGCTATTGACCGATCAGTGAAGGAAAAAAAAAATCTAATCAAAGAATTGCGTTATAGAGGGGAAGAGAAACATGGAGAAAAGAGAGAAGAGAGAGAGAGAGAGAGATCTATGGGAAGAGGAGAGACTAGAGTTAGTGACAGTGAGGGTGTGAGGAGAGAAAAAGTAAAGGGAAGAGAGAAAAAGTGAGAAAACTTACCATGAGAGAGAGAATGCGCCAAAAAATTATGTTTTCCACGGCTATAGACGAAGATAATATTTATAGGAGATGCAACACGTGAGAGAGAGATTGTTTTCCAAAAAATTTTTTTGGAAAACAACCTATAGAAAATAAGCCTTATTTTTATTAGAGTTTTCTGTTGACTAAAGATAGTTTTCCATTGACCAGGTTTTTTTTGTATTACCAAACACTGGAAAATGTGGAAAACTATCTTTACAGAAAGTTTTCCAGCGAAACAAACAGAGCGTAAAAGAATGTTGTTTTTATTGTTTAAGTCATAAACTTTCTGATCCCATCAAAAAAAAAAAAAAAAAAAAGTTATAAACTTTCTGATATTTTGGTGGGTTCATTTGGGCTTGATATGTCCATTTATTTGGGCTGATGTTAAGAATTATACAGTCCAAGTCCAGCAAAGGCTTAAAGAATGTCGTTTTTAGTGTTTAAACTTTAAACTTTCTGATATTTTGGTGGGTTCATTTGGGCTTGATTTATTCACTGATTTTGGGCTGATGTTGGCTTGAGGGAGGCCATTGTGCAGTTTATCAACAAAAAGAAAAGTTTATAAAAAAGAGGAAGGCCATTGTAAGGAATAATTGCTATACATGGCAAAACGGGCAGGTCAGGTCGGGTCAATCGGGTCACTGGTCAAAACAAGTCATTTTAAGCGGATTAAAAACAGGTTCGGGTGAATTGAGTTGCGGGTCAGGTCTGGTTGACCCGTATTTTTCACTTGAAATTTTTTTTTTAAAAGAAAATAATATGTATTTGCCATTTGGAAAGTTATGCAACATATTAGTGAATGTAAAAATGCTTTATTTTGAATTCACAACTTATATCAAGAATGAACTAAATTAAACTTATTAATACTTATTCAATAATTTTAAAATTATACAAATCCTAACATTGGTATCTAAAACAAAATAACACAAAGATAAGTAAAACAAATAGACAAGTTTTATTTTTACACAATATCAGCATTCCAAAATAAAATAAAATAAAAATTACAAATAACTTATTGGATAACTCTTTTGATAAAGAATAAAAACATATAAGAAAGTTACAATTTTGAAAATTAATTTTATAATCTATTATCAATTGTGGTTGACACTCTATTTCAATTTGAGATATACATTAAAGTTTGATTGCTTACTTATTTATACATGATCTCTTTTATGAAGATCATATCATTGTTAAGCAGCACATACTCTAGAAAATATCATAATTTATTTTGAAAAGCCGTTTATTTTGAACATAAATTGTTAATAAATAGGTCTAAGCATTCATAATTTATACTAATTTGATACTTTGGCTTTACTATTTTCACACTTGTGAATGTGTCTCACATATGTCTACAATTTTAAATCTGTTTTTAACTTTACTGTAACCAGATTATCTTGGCATGTACTTTACTATTTGATATTTAAATTTTTTTACTAATTACAGAATGCTCAACCATTTATCTTTCAATTAATTTGCATGCAGTTATGTAAATGTATCAATTGTTTCCTTAAGGCTCACAATAAACAATTAAACAAATATTGTCTTAATTTCACTATTTTCTTTTTACCAAAAAAAAAAAATTCTAAAAAAATAGTTCGGGTCCGGGTCGAGTCAGGTTGACCTGCAAAAAACACGGATCGAGTCACGGGTTAACCCGTTTTTGCTTTGGGTCAAAAAAATCGGGTTCGGGTCAGGTATTTTTTAAGTCGGTTCAGAAAATTCTGACCCGTTTTGCCATGTCTAATAATTGCAATGAAATGCTTACACTAAAGTCAATCAAATATACTAAATAATTGACAAATACACTAACCGAAGTGTTAATATTTAATTTAAGTTGAGTTACAGCTAACTCAACTGGTAAAGTTTATTATTTTTGAATAGGAGAGCTAGGTTTTAAACCTTGCCTATATAAAAAACCAATTAGTGTTATGACTTGATGATAAAGAATGATCATAATAGAGCGACATCATAAGTTAAAATTCTATCATATCTAAAAAATAAAGTTAAAATTCTATCGTATTCGCTCTAGGAGTCTTTCTCCTGGAGGCGGGCTGAAAGGCTCTGGTTCTTGGCCACAGCCCTTTTTTTTGGTGCATTAACCTTCACATTATATAACCCTTCCTGGTTGATCTTAGCCCTCCACTTGTTGATCAGGCAGGTGCCTACTTCTGTGCCCGTCCCATCAGCTGTCACTCTTTGCTTTCTGTTAGTTGCGATGATCGAAGTCACACTGTCCAGGCGTCTTTTCTCATTAACATGGTCAGGACGCTGGCGGGTGCATTTAATGCGGAGGGGACGTATTTACCCTAAACCAGTTTCGCACCGTACCTCCACGTGGGTCCCATTCTACTCGCATATCCTTCAGGGAGCTTTTTGGGGGCAGCCATCATCGAGACGTTGCTCTTCCCCTTGAAGTCCTGGAGTGCCGAGGACAGGCTCACCCTCGGCTGTTCCACTCGACACTTCGGCCTTTCTCCATTCGTCCTCGACAGATACCCTCTTTGGCACAGACCCCGGGCCTTAATAGAGCGTGGGCCGGATCATAAATCCCCCGGCCCCACAAAAGATAATTCAAAATTCTACAACTTCGCCAAAATTGTGCTTGAGCTAATTTCGATATGTTGTTTGTCCAAAATGACCTGCAATGTGAACCTGAAACTTATTGTGATTCTGAACGTTTGTAATGAATATTTATAAAATAATTTATTTTAACTAAACACTTATTTTAGAAAATGAGATCATCATAATCCCATGTGCAATAGAACAACCTTCTCCTAAGCCTAAACCAATATTATTATGACACCTCATTAATTAATTATCATCCTTTAAAAGACCAATCACAATTAGCTAACCATAATCATAAGTTTCTAGTTCAAATGGTAGGGATGTCTATCAACTGTAAAAACTTGATTTGGCCGCAAATTTTGATCCAGTCATATCGTTTTGATTGTTAAGATTTCAAAATATATTTTACAAAGATAATTTAGAAGTCCAACAATTAAAATTATGATTTTACCCTTGAGATGTTAAAGGATCATTTAAGATTTAACCCCATATGAAGCTAAATGTATGTTGTAAAATGGGGTGTCAACACATATTAGATTCTTTAATGCTAAAATAATGATACTTAAGGTCAAGGTTGTTAAAATTGAGATCCTATGTAGAATTGTGGGAGGTAGATGGGATTATGGATCATAGGATCAGATCGTGGATCGTAAGATCTTACATTTAAAAAAAAAAAAATACACATTGCTAATAACTTTGTATGTTAGATAATCACAAAAATTATACATTCATCTTTATATATATATATATATTGTGCGCACCAAAAGTGAGGTTGATGGACCAACCCTCACTTGGGCTCACAATCTATTTGTGATATGGGTTTTGGATTTCCTACTTTGGGTAGTTCCTTATACAGAGATCCAATGGAATTGCCTTCCCCTCTAAATTATCTTACCCGTTCTCTTCCTATTATTATTGTGCTAGCCTAGTACACTCTCGCTCTTTCTACCCTCAGTTTCTTTGCGAACCTTTCAACCACCATTTCCCTCTTTAGCTTCTCATATTTATAGCCTAATAATTAGTGGGGAGTTATGGTTACACGGTGGTGATGTGGGTATGATTTGGTGGTGATGTGAGTCTGATTTGGTGGGTCTCGGTGCTAGTGGGTCTTGGTTGTTCTGTATCGGTGGTGCCTTGACGACAGTTTTGATGGGTCTCGGTAGTGTTGTTGATGGGTCTAGTGGCACGGTGGGTTGTTGATGGGTTTTGATGTGTCTTGGTTGCTAGGTTGCTGGGTTGCTCGACGGGTCTCGGTGGTGTTTTTTAGCGGAAGTGGGTGGCTTAGCTCATGGGTCTTGCAGTGGGTTTGGCTTTTTTTTTTTTTTTTTTTCCAGGTTGTTGGTGGTGATGAGGTTGTGGGTTTGGGTTTGTGATTTTGGTGGGTTGTTTTTCCTTTTTTGCTTAATGGTGGTGATGAGGTTGTGGGTTTGGGTTTTGTGATTTTGGTGGTTGGGGATTGTGGTGGCTGCCAGCTTGTGGTTTTTTTTTTTTTTTGGTGGTGGTGGCTGGCAGTGGCTAGCCATGGCTGTGGCTATGATTGTGGATTGCTTGGATTGAGAAGAAAGTGGTAGGTTTCTTAAGGGAAAGAGAGAGACACAGATAAGAATAGAGAGAGAAAGAAATATAGTGAGAGAATAAAATTAATAATATTTAAATGAAATTGTAAAAAAAATAGAACCTTTGATGTTTGGTATACTATAAAATGAGATGTTAAAATTGTTAAAAGTAGTGTTTTGAGATGTTAAATGCTAAAAATTTTGGCTCCGTTTGCTACACCCACTCAAACACATGTTTTCACAGAAACTACATATATTTTTACACATATTTTTAAATGCATTAAGTAAATATACCAAACATCCCCTTTACCCTCTTGAAATGGTCTCAGCCGAAAAAGTAGCTTATCTAAGAATAAAAGCATTTCCAATTCTGCAGTACAAAATTGACACGCCAGTACTCACTGGAGCTACCTAAAGTCATTGACTCCACCCGTCAGCATATACGTGGTCACTGCCTGAAGATTGAGAGAACGCATGGAAATAATTAAGACAAGACTAGATCCTTTGTTTTATAATTTACATTAATCAAGATTTCAACTTTCACATTATCGACCCAAAAAATTAAAAAAGCCATTTTCCTTGGAGTTGATTTATCCGCTTTGGAATAAAACTATGCTAAACTGATTCTCAAAAAAAAAAAAAAAAAATATATATATATATATATATAAAGCTTTTGAAGCTAAGCACCAAATATGCTTGTTAATGTATATTATATTATATTATGGGCTTTAGGCCCAATTACATTTCTTGTATAGCACACTTGTACTTGTACTACATTTTACTTGTACCGCACACTTACGCCTCCTATATAAGGCTCTGATGTATATTCTCTTATTATGAAATATAATACAATCTTCCAGTATTTCTAACATGGTATCAGAGCCACTGCTCTGACATTTTCTTAGCAGTCTTTTCTGTATTGGTGTTACTCCACTCTCAACATCGCTTCCGCTATCACAACAGTCGCCGCAGCCTCTCGCCGTTGAAACTTCGACGTCTTCAGCCGTCGTCCTTGGGTTCCGGACCTGCAGCCGCTGTCGTTGAGTAGTCCAACACTGCACAGAACACTGCACGTGTCATCGCCGCCACGAATATTGCTCCGATCAAATTTTTGGAGATATCACTGTGTTCGTCTTGAACCGATCTACCCGGCGGTGAAAGCCTTGCAGTCATTAGGTACTACACGTGCCATCACGCGCGGCCTGATTTTTCTGCGTCAGATACCCACACGCCACACGCGCCACACGCGCCGTCATCAGTTCCAACTGACGTCACCTGTGACGTTATCAGTGCCACATCAGCCCTAGTTGCGTCAGCATCCACTCATCCTGTGACGTCATCGCCACGTCATCCTGTGACGTCATCTGCTGACAGTTGACCGTTGACCGTTGACTTTGACTGGCCGTTGACTTTGACCGTTGACTTTTCTCTAGGGGTTGACTTTTGCAGTCCAGGTTCTCCTTACCCAGTTTTTCGCGTAGATTTCATTTTTGCATTCTGTTTTTGCATATTGTGTCTCTAAATGGATAAAAAGGACGTTTTTTTTCCTCGCCCCATCAATACTGTATTGGAGGGGAACAAGAATTACTTATCTTGGTCTCAAGCTATGCGCAGCTTTCTTAAGGGTCGTATGCTCTGGCATTACTGTACTGGTGCAGTCGCTATTCCTGTGAAAGGAGCAAGTGAAGAAGATACTGTCTTTCTTGGTCGTATGATTGAATGGGATAGTCACAACCACATGGATTCGGAACACTTCCATTCCCTCCATTTCCAACTTGTTGGGCAGCTATGATGATGCCAAGTCAACGTGGGATATGTTGGCCAAAAGGTACTCCACTACTCATGGCTCCATGAAATATCAGTTAGTGGTTGAATTGCATCAACTCAGACAAGAACCAGGGCAATCCATCAATGACTACTATGATCAGCTTCGCTTCATTTGGGACCAAATTGACATTTCTGATCCAACTTGGGCATGCTCAAAGGATGCTCAACAATATGCTTCCATCAGAGATGAATTTCACCTCTATGAATTCCTGATGTCCCTTCACAAGGACTTTGAGCCCATTCGAGGCCAGCTGCTAAATCGCAGTCCTGCTCCCTCTCTTGATACTGCTGTGAATGAGTTGGTTAGAGAAGAAGCTCGTCTTGCAACCATTCAAGCTCAGAATAAGCTCAATGTTTTGGCTATTACACCTTCTGCTCCACCCATAGAGCAACCTCAACAATCAGGTGATTCCTCTGGCTCTAGCAATCGTCGCAAGCAGACCAACAAAAAGTTCTGCAACTATTGCAAGCGTCCTGGCCACACCATTGAGACTTGTTATCGTCGCAACAAATCTACTGCTGCTGTTGCTAATACTGAGCCTACTCCGCCGATGGCTTCCATTTCAGCTGAGTCCCAGTCTTCTGGATCCACTATCAACCTCTCTCCCACTGAACTACAGGAGATCATAGCTCAAGCTGTTCGTATGGCTGGTAATGCATCTCTTTCCACTGCTCTCTCAGTTCTGCCCGGTAAGTCTCAAACTTGGCTCTTTGACTCTGCCTGTTGCAATCACATGACACCTCACTCCTCCTTATTCTCAAAACTTGACCCTGCACCACACCCTTTAAATATTCATATAGCTGATGGTTCCACCATGCATGGGAATAGTCTAGGTTTTGTTTCGACCTCCAACCTTTCTGTTCCTGGAGTCTTCCATGTACCTGACCTATCCTATAATTTGTGCTCTATGGGAAAATTAGCTGAACTAGGTTATCGCCTTATTTTTTACTATTCTGAGTGTATTGTTGAGGATCTAAGGGCGGGACAAGAGCTTGGGACAGACCCTAGAGTTGGGCGTATGTTTCCCGTGGACAATCTTCATCTTCCACCTGTTGCTCCTGTTTCTGTTGCTGCTGCAATTTCTTCCTTACCATCTCTTGCACTTTGGCATTCTCGTCTTGGTCATGCATCATCTTCTCGGGTACAACAGTTAGCTTCTAGGGGTCTGTTGGGTTCTGTGTCCAAAGACAATTTTGATTGTACTTCATGTCAGTTAGGAAAACAACCAGCTTTGTCTTTTAATAACAGTGAATCCATTTCTAATAGTATTTTTGAGTTAATTCATTCTGATGTTTGGGGACCTTCTCCTGTTGCTAGTATTGGTGGATCTCGATATTTTGTTGTCTTTATTGATGATTATTCTCGTTATAGTTGGATATTTCCTATAAAATCTCGTTCTGAAATTTTACCAATATACAGCAACTTTGCCAAAATGGTTGAAACCCAATTCTTCAAACGTATCAAAACTTTTCGTTCTGATAATGCTCTTGAATATACTCAATATGCGTTTCAAGCTTTGTTACATTCCTATGGCACTGTGCATCATCTAACTTGTCCAGGTACCTCTTAGCAAAATGGTCGAGCCGAAAGAAAACTTCGTCATATTCTTGACACTGTTCGTGCTCTTTTTCTTTCTGCCAAAGTTCCTGCTCCATTTTGGGGTGAAGCTGCTCTTAATGCTGTTCATGCGATTAATCGCATTCCAAGTGCTGTCATCCATAATCAGACTCCATATGAGCGTCTCTTTGGGTCACCTCCTGAGTATCATCACCTTCGATCCTTTGGATCTGCTTGTTTCGTTCTTCTTCAGCCTCATGAACACAACAAACTTGAGCCTCGATCTAGACTTTGTTGTTTCCTTGGTTATGGCGAAACTCAAAAAGGGTATAGGTGTTATGATCCTGTCTCTCATCGTCTTCGTGTTTCTCGGAATGTTGTCTTTTGGGAACATTGATTGTTTGTTGAACTCTCTCACTTTCGTTCTTCCCTAACTACCTCCTTTGTTTTAGAAATTTTTCCAGATGAGTCTCTTGTTCCTTCTACAAATACTTTAGACCCTTCTCCAGATATTTTTGATACTCCTCTTAGACAGGTTGAAGATGAACAGGTTGATGACGAGCTACCCCACCTAGAGCCTGGGTCCCCTGCTCCTGCTCCTGCTCCGCCTGAAGATCCTCCACAAGACATTCCACATCGCCACTCAACCCGGGTAAGATCCATTCCTACACATTTACTTGACTATCATTGTTACACTGCCCTTGCTACACTTCACGAGTCTCAAACCTATCGTAAGGCCTCCACTGACCCTTTATGGCAGATTGCAATGAAAGAGGAACTTGATGCATTAACCAAAAACCATACCTGGGATCTGGTCACTCTCCCTCCTAGACAGTCTGTGGTTGGTTGTAAGTGGATCTATAAGATCAAGACTCGCTCTGATGGGTCCATTGAGCGCTACAAGGCTCGTCTTGTTGCAAAAGGTTTTACACAGGAGTATGGGATTGATTATGAAGAGACCTTTGCTCCAATTGCTCGTATCTCATCTGTTCATGCCCTCTTAGCTGTTGCTAGTAAATGAGATCTTTTTCAGATGGATGTTAAAAATGCTTTCCTTAATGGGGATTTGAGTGAAGCAGTCTATATGCAACCTCCTCCTGGTCTCTCTGTTGACTCAAACAAGGTTTGTCATCTTCGACGTGCACTTTATGGTCTTAAACAAGCTCCACGAGCTTGGTTTGCCAAGTTTAGCTCCACTATCTTTCGCTTGGGTTACACTGCCAATCCGTATGATTCTGCCTTATTTCTTCGTCGTACTGATAAATGCACCATTTTGCTTCTTCTATATGTGGATGATATGATCATAACTGGTGATGACCTCAGTGGCATTCAAGAACTCAAGGATTTTCTCAGTCAGCAATTTGAAATGAAAGATCTTGGACATCTCAGTTATTTCTTGGGTCTTGAAATTACTCATTCCACAGATGGTCTTTATATTACTCAAGACAAGTATGCTTCTGACCTTTTATCTCGAGCTGGACTCACTGACAGCAAGACTGTTGACACTCCGGTTGAACTTAATGCGCATTTGACACCCTCGGGGGGGAAACCATTGTCTAATCCTTCTCTTTACAGAAGATTGGTTGGCAGCCTAGTTTATCTCACAGTTACTCGTCCAGACATCTCCTATGCTGTTCATCAGGTGAGCCAGTATCTGTCTACTCCACGATCTACTCACTATGCTGCTGTTCTGCGCATTCTTCGATACCTGAAGGGCACTCTCTTCCATGGCCTTTTCTATTCAGCTCAGTCTCCTCTTGTACTTCGTGCATTTTCTGATGCTGATTGGGCAGGAGATCCCACTGATCGCAGGTCCACTACAGGTTATTGCTTTCTCCTTGGTTCTTCTTTAATTTCTTGGCGAAGTAAGAAACAAACCTTTGTGGCCCGCTCCAGTACTGAAGCAGAATATCGTGCCCTTACTGATACCACATCTGAGCTCCTTTGGCTATGATGGCTTCTTAAGGATTTAGGTGTGTCCACATCCTCTGCTACTCCCTTTTATTGTGACAACCAGAGTGCCATTCATATTGCTCACAATGATGTCTTTCATGAACGGACTAAACACATCGAGATTGATTGTCATTTTATCCGTTATCATCTTGTTTATGGTGCTCTCAAGCTCTTCTCCGTCTCCTCCAAAGATCAACTTGCAGATATCTTCACCAAGTCACTTCCTAAGGGACGCACTCGTGATTTGGTTGACAACCTCAAGCTGGTCTCACATCCACCTTGAGTTTGAGGGGGGCTGTTAATGTATATTATATTATATTATGGGCTTTAGGCCTAATTACCTTTCTTGTATAGCACACTTGTACTTGTACTACATTTTACTTGTACCGCACACTTACGCCTCCTATATAAGGCTCTGATGTATATTCTCTTATTATGAAATATAATACAATCTTCCAGTATTTCTAACAATGCTAAAGCCTCTGACTATTAGGATGGTGCATCCAATCCACCAATTCAATAAAACCGATATAATATAACCGAATCCAATGCCTCAAGTTGGCTTTTCATTGGTTAATGTGTTGGATTGGTTTTGTTTCTTTTTATTTTTTTTAACTCATGGTGGGTCAAATTCTATTTGATAGTTTTTTCCAACCCAACTCCTCACACACATTGTGTGTATTTGTGTGTCAGTGATGTAGAATATATAGCATGAGCCTTCTTGGAGTAGCAAGGGTGCCGGAAGTCATGACGCAAGATTAAAGGGGTGCCAGTAGAGGCCATTAGGATGATGATGTTAGAATTGCATGAAATTTGACAGGTTGAAGGATAACGGTATTCTGATCCAGACTCGAGTCAGCTCGAGGGTTGCCTAAATTTAGGTGAATTCCTTCATTAAGACTTTGAAAATAGTGTTTTTGCAATTTTTAGTAATATTTGTTTTTCTTTAATAACTTTTAGTTTAAAAATCAGAGTCAGGTCCCAATTGTTTTGAGACGTCTTTTAGAGACATAATTTTCAATCTCCGCAATTATATAAATTTTGCTATTTTGGAAAAAATCACTATTTTGCCACCTTATTACGTGATTAGTGTGAATTAGGATTTCTGGGCGTTTTCCTAGCTGCCATAGGATTTATTTTTTTACTATTTAAACATA
Organism: Quercus lobata; assembly: GCF_001633185.2. Taxonomy (NCBI): domain Eukaryota; kingdom Viridiplantae; phylum Streptophyta; class Magnoliopsida; order Fagales; family Fagaceae; genus Quercus; species Quercus lobata. Next base: position 48,330,391 of record NC_044909.1, read on the forward strand.
TTGTAACCTCCAAGATAGTTTAGTTTTTCAGATTTATAAAAAAATACAAACTTTGTTAATTTTTCTCTGATGGATTCCAAAACCCTATCACCTTGTGGATTTGAGAAACCCCCCAATGGATTTGAGGTTTTCATTTAGAAGTTAATGTATATCTTTTTCCATTTAGAAAGCAACGTGTTTGTTTTCTTGTAGCTTCTGTGACATTAATTAGTTATAATTATTTAAATTTTGTTGTTTTATTTATATTAGTATTTCAAAAATTAGTATAATTTAAGAACATACGTGAAGTGTAATGATTTACTGAAAAAAAAAATGGTGTAAGTAGCAGATGAAAAATCAATTTTTACAAGATATGAAAATTTATGTCTAACCCACCATAGATCGGGTTGGATTGACTTCTACATATGTAATGTATTGGATTGTGCTGAAAAAAAAATCCTCCACAAGAATATTTAAACTAAAAAAGAAATGCACTCCTAATCAATGTGAAAAATCTCCAACTTGAAACAAATATCAATCACAAAACAAAACCAATTATCTAAAAATGCCAAAAGAAGGGACACAAATATTTAAACTAAAAAAAGGTAGTACACTCCTATTCAACGTAAGTTTTTTTTTTCCTAAACATCAAAAAGTTTCTTGAACACTCACCCCAACTCTCTAAAGGCATCTTAAATTTTTTATTGGTGTATAAAGTGGAGGTCGGTTTTAGATATTCAAAAGATAAGACCAAAATAGTACTCCATTTTCACAATTGTCGACATGACCTGTTATGATTTAAATAACATCACTTTCACTCAAGCTCATCATTGATATCACATTTATAATGTACCAATCACTACATGGCATGTCAGTCATTATTAAAAAAGATGCGCCTGTGAACTTATTGCTCTCTTGTAGTAATATGGATGCTGCAAACTTGCAATTCCACTCATCATATCAAAGCAAATACACTTCTAACTTACTCATACATAGATGGATCAGCTAACCTTGGGGTAGGTATTGCAACAAGAGGGGTCTTCTTTTTTAGTACAATCCCAAACTTTTCTATAAGGTCCAATTTCTCTCCCTGGGGCAATTTCCAATCAAAAGAATGCAAAAGTGTAGCAAGGGAATACATCACCATCCTCTCAGCCATTGCTGTTCCAGCACATATTCTACGACCAGACCCAAATGGAAAATAATTGAAGTCACTTCCACTATAGTCCCATTTACTCTTCAAGAACCTCTCTGGATCAAAATTTAATGGATTTTCCCAAATAGAAGGGTCCCTTTGTATTGCCCATACATTCACAAAGATCCGAGACCCTTTTGGAATGGTGTAGCCTCCCACGGTACATGTCTCACTCGGGCAATGAGGGACTAATAATGGCAACGCTGGGTGTAATCGCAGTGTTTCTTTCATCACAGCATATAAGTATGGTAATTTGTGAATATGAGACTCTTCTACAATGTTATCCTTGCCAACTACAACTTCCAATTCTTGTAGGGTTTTCCTCATCACCTCCGGTATGTTCATAATTTCGGCCATGGCAAACTCAATTGTATGGGAGGATGTGTCTGTCCCACCTACCACCATATCCTGTTTACAATGTACACTTGATTATGGCAAATCAAATCAATTTAGCTACCAAACCAAACAAATCAAATCAATTGTAATATCAATGTCATAATTTGAAAGATAATGTTGTTTTTAAGTGGGAGCCTTGGGGACTCCCTGTGACATATGGGGCTCACCACTTAGTGATATAAAATTATAAATATTTCACTGATGATAAAAAAAGTCTATAACATTATTCATATTGAAATATCATAAAAGGAAAATCAAAATCTTGTAAACAAAGAATAACAGCTATATAATATATTTCTCGTTCAGCCGCTCCAATAATTCCACTTGACATGTTCCATACACATTTTAAAAATATAGAAATTACAATGTAGTAAGCAAGCAAACAAACAATTAACAGAGTGCCAAAAAATTTGATTTTTTTTTTTTTAAATTTTTTCCTCTGCCCTAGGTGCCAAGGTTCTTGAAGTACCAAACAAATATTTCTTAAAATGCATGTAAATTTTTGTTCAATTCAAATATTATTTATTATTCGATCAATAAACTTATTTTTTATGCATAATTTTAGATTGTAAAAACTTAAAATATATACATTTGATTGATAACATAACTATTAATCTTCAATTTTCTTGAAATTACAAGTATGAAGAATATAATAAGAACATGCAATCCAGCAGTTACATCCAATAAAAAGATAGAGGATGAGTTTGAAATACTATCTACAGACAATTACTTGTCATCCTTTAATGCTAAATGGGTGGGCAAAGCAAGTTAGACCTTTTATTGTCAAAAGGTTGACTTGGTTCTCTCTCAAGTCTTAAAAGGAAAATTATATTTTATATCTCTAAACTATACCCCTTTTTACACTTATCCTTTAAACTATGAGAATGCTCGTTTACTCTCCCAAACTATTACCTATGGGGTGGGTGCAAAATGATGGTTTAATGGGGGTAAGTGTGAACTCTCTTAATTTATGGGGAAAAGAATTACACGAGTAATAGTTTAGAGAAGTAAGTGTAAAATGAAGTATAGTTTAGGAAATTAAAGTGTAATTTTCCCAAACCACTTAAATTTTACTTTTTGCATGCATTGTCAATCTAGTTACACATAGGCGTGGCTTTAGGTAGATAAGCAAGATCAAATTTCTCTACTAAAGGCCGTGACTCCGTCAATTAGTATAACTTTGATAAAGGCCGTGACTCCGTCAATTAGTACAACTTTGATATCACGTCTCCTTTAAATGATTTTCTTGCATGGATGGATTATTGCCTTGTCGGGATTTAGATCTTCTAGATTTCTTAAGAGTACTTTACCTAATAGATTTCTTTAAATCCTAAGCATTCTTTTATGATTTAAGAGTCTAAATTTTGTCATGTCAATTGTGCGTACCCAAATTCTACTTGATGGGTCAAGCATAGAATTGGGCTCACAATTCACTTGTATTAGTGGGCTTAGTGTTTTCTATTGAGGCTAGTTCCTAACCAAGTGATCCAACGGCGCCCCTTAACCCCCACAAATTCTCTTTCTTTCCTCTCTGAGTGGTTCTCCCTCCTGGTGATACTAGCTTTAACTCTCTCTTTTCCTCTCTATCTTTTCCTTCACATTGCCAACCCCCTTTCTTCACTCAATTCTGCTATTTATAACTTGAGGCTAGTGGGGGTTTCATGATTACATTCTAGTCTCACTCGTGTGGGTGGGGTCCCATGTGATTATTCCTGACATGGAATATATCCCATTGGAAACGATGGTAGTGGCATTGGAACTAATTTCCTGCCTCCAAAAGATTGCCCAATAGCGATACCTCCCAAGGCAATATCGAGCCATCGGGGAGGTACGTCGTTTTAAGCAAACGCACCTCCGAACATATCATGAATGGCCAGTCATGGGCTTGTTTATCATGCACTCAAAAACGATATGGACTATTTGGGTTCAATTTTGGTTCTTGAGAATGTTCGGGCCAAGGCCCAATGGGCCTGAGGCCATACCCCGTACATCAACATTTTACTAATAGTACTTTTAAAATAATAAAATAATATTGTAAACAAAACAATTAAGATTATTGTTAGTGAAATGCTGACATGGCAAAATCCAAACTATTAAATCATTAAAGAATGGTTAAGATTTAAAGAAATCTATTTGATAGAGTATATAGGAAATCTAGAAGATCTGAATCCTGCCTTGCCGACACTTCAGTTTATTGCCTTTTATCATAAGTCATGACTATAATCTATATGTCGACATATAGAGACGTCTCTCAACTGAAATTTGTAGAGACAACCACAAACTTCACCCAATTAATAATGACTAATCTTTTAAGAGATTAAATTCAATAAGGATGTGGTGTAAAACCTATGGTTTTGAAATCCGGACTGGACCGTACGGTCCGACTAGGAAAACCTCGAACCGCTCATTTTTGCGGTTCTTTTAGTCTCAAGAACCGCTCTACGGAAAAAAAACAGGGACCTATGCAAACTGCAGTCGAACCTCACGGTTTTGAGAATCGTGAACGGTTCTCGCGGTTCTCATAGGTCCCTTAAAAAAAAAAAATTTAAAGCCTTAAACGGCACCATACCGCAATATATATTGGATTCCGTCTGGTTAATGGATACCAGACCAGTACAAAATTACACACAAAATGCTTCTTTCCCTCCCCTCATGCCAGTCATACTTTCTACCTCCCTTCATTTCTAACTCTCTTTACGCTAATGATGAAGTCATACCATTTGGTGGAGAGCGGCGGCATCAATAAATATCCAGCAAGCTTTGAGTCCTTGAGAAAGGGTTGAAGGTCTGAAGCTTTATAGAAAGAGAGAGTCTGAGGTGAAAGATAGAGAGAGTTGTGATGGAGGTGAAAGAGTTTTGGAAAATAAAGAAATGTTTGATAGTGAAGTGATAAGTTTAATCGCGTGAAGATGAGGGCTTGTTGGAAATTGTAATGACATGTAGGTTGTACTTGTAGGTCTTAGGCGGGTGATATGGATTAGAAAAAGAAAAAGAAATTAATAGAGGTGGGAGTGGGAGGCAACTGGTAAGAGGCATCAGGCATGTGTTTGGTTTTATCACCCACCATTTTAATTTTTCTAATTATTTAATCTTTTTTTACCAAACTCCTCTCACATAATAATTAGTAATATCTCATTTCTCACCTACTTTATTATCTTTTTCTAGTCTTATACTTTTATCTCTGTTCATTTTTTTTTATAATAAACTTATAAGCTTAACAAGTTTAATTGCTTAACAAATTAACTTTTACCAAATAATTAAAGTTATAAATATGCAAATAAAATTTATTTATTTATTTTTAAAATTTATACAAATGAATTTTTTTTTAAATAACGGTAAACCCGAAACGGTACACCGGTATTGATTAGTACCGAAATATATCGTTTCGCTGACCAAACCGATACAACCTCTGTTACAAGATTGACTCTCTTGTTCTAGAGCTGTTTTTGACTTCTTCTCTCCTCCTTTAATTTCATCTGCTTTTGTTTGTTACAAAGCCTTGAGCCCCACATTATATGATGATACATCATATCATCCTCTTTTGTCCACTTGCTGGTACAAATTGATGCTTTTAACTTTCTTTTTATAAAAAAATGGTTATTATTATTATTGGATAGATATTTCATACTTGGGCTTGAGATGGATATATTAGACATAGTTAAAATATGGATTTATAGTTTTAATTGGACTATTTTAGTTAATTTCTCTATTTTTTACTAATTTAATATTTTTATATATATTTAAAATAATTATTAAATTAATTATGATATCATCACGGTTCGACCTTAAAAACCTTGAATCTCTCCCTTTTACAGTTCAATAAACGGTCCGGGTTTCAAAACCATAGTTTTGCCTCTTCAATTCCAATATGTCACATCATCTTGTCACATATTTAAGAACAAGTACAACCACACTCAATCAATTCTAATACCCATATACAAATCTAACCAATTTGGGAGTTTCTTGAGATATTATTAGGTGTGGTAAGATATATTGAATTTTAAGTAAAATACTGATGTGGCAATTTCTTATTGGATGGTGTAAAACATGGATTTTACACTCCATTCTTACCAAATTTGAACTCATCTTTTAATTAGGGTTGTAAATAAATCAGGCCATTCATAAACAGTTTCGGCTTAGCTTAGTAAAAAATTCATTTATATTTATTTTTTTCTAAACAAGTTAAGCTTGAATCTTAGTTTTAGGCTTGTATAATAAATGAATTAAACCAAAAAAAAAAAAAATGTTCATTATCAGGCTCATAAACATTAGGGCTCGATACAAAATAAGCTGAGTTTAGATTGTTTATTGGCTTGGTAATAAGCTTGATATGAGTTTGATAATTAAACTCATATCTTACTAACCTTAAGCAATTGGGAGTTGGGATTGCTCATCTAAACCAGATAGGCTTAATAATAAGCTTGATATGAGTTTGATAATGTATCTATATTGAATTTCAAGCTCAAATGCTTGATATTGGGCTCAAGCTTGACTTAACTAATTAATCAAACCAAACACAAATTTTAGGACTTTTTGACAAGCTCGAGCTCAAACATTATCTATAAGTTTAATTTAAACTCAAGTCAAGTTTGAACATTTTACAATCGTAATTAAGCCAAATTTGAAAACTCGTACTTGACAATGCTCAGCTCATTAAGGTTGTCCTATTAAATAATAGCATACTAAATGCTTATATGTATATAAGCTCTTTTAATTCAAAACAAGTATATTACCTGACTAGAAAAAAATAAAAAATAAAAACCTACCCGGCATAAACCTTTTATTTTCTAAGGTCCCCATCATAAAACATTAAAACCTTAATTGGTAAATCTCATCTACAAGTAATTTTTATCTAATATTTTATTTCTTTCTTCTTTTTTTTCTTCTTTTTTCTGCTAAGACATATTTTGTTATTTAATAAGCTTAATTCAAACTCAAGTCAAGTATGAACATTTTACAATCATAGTTAAGCCAAATTTAAATACCCGCTACTTGAATATGCTCAACTCATTTACTGCCCTACTTTCGAGGGTTGTTCTATTAAATAATAGCTTACTAAATACTTCAATGAATATAAGCTCTTATGTGTCTTTTAATTCAAAACAAGTATATGTTTCTCAAAAAAAAAAAAAAAAAAAATCCAAAACAAGTATATTATCTAACTAGAAAAATAAAAAAGAAAAACCTACCCATCATAAAACATTAAAACCTTAACCGGTAAACTCCATCTACAAGATATTTTTATCTCATATTTTATTTCTTTCTTTCTTTTTTGGCTAAGACATATTTTGTTATTTAATTTACTACTATTTTTTTCCCGATCAAATTATTTACCACTACGATTTGATTGTGAATGAAAAGAACGTACCATAAGCAAGGCCTTGAGGTGGATCATGGTCAAAGGCGTGTTGGAATCACCTTCATCCTTCAATTTCAACAAAAACTGCAAAAAGTCCTTACTATCTGACCCTCTGCTCCCGCCTTCTTTATCAATCTTCAGCCTTTGATCAATCATAACATCAAAGATCCGATCAAACCGTCGGGCCAACCCGTCCATCTTATTCCGTATGCCTTGCAAGTCAAACCGGGCCAAACCCGGATAAAAATCCGAGATGTTGGGCTTCCCCAAAAGCTCCGTCATCCCTAACACCACTTCTCTGAAATCAGCCCCTAGCCTAGCCCCCTCCTCCCCCTCCTTCACTGTCCCACCCCACAACATGTTGGTAATCAGGTTCAACATAGTTAAGAACATTTGCTCCTCAATGTTCACGGGTGACCCGACCCGACTATACAAGTACCCAGCCGTTTCTCTAACATGTTTACGACGAAGCATGTAAAAGGAGTCCAACGTGATATTACTAAGCAACTTGAGCGCACAAACTTTTCTCAACATCCGCCACTCTGGCCCGTATGAGCACCACGCTATATCGGATCCACCATAGGTAGCAGCCCGACCCGCTTCGGTTATGTCACGGTTCGCAAAGGTGACGTCTTGGTCTTTGAGCACTTGGCGAGCCATGGAAGGTGAGCTCACCACTATGCCAACCTTGTTGCCGAGCCGAAGCTTGAATATGGGCCCGTAGATATGGGCCAGGCCCGCGAAGTAAGAGTGAAGCTCCGGTTCGAGGGAGAGGAGGTTTCCGATCAACGGGATGCCACGTGGACCTGGCGGCGGCGGAGGAGTATTAGTCGTCGTCGTTTTGTTAGATTTGGAGGAGTGAATCGTGACCCATGCGTACCAAGAGAGAGTAAAGATGACAAGAAGAAGAGTGAGAAGCAGTGAGCGTGAAACTGGGTCATTTCCACTGCTAAGACTCTGGAGGAAATCTGAGTTGAGAGTCATGGTTGATTGTTGCTAGCTAGTATTGGTTTGAGGATTTGGAGATGAAGGGTGTGATCAGACTTGTGAAGGCTTAGGCTTGATCTGTGGATTGGAAAATTCTTGTGCCAAATAAAATGGCACATAAAAGTCTAACTCATTTATGTGATGAGTTATGATTAATAAAAGGATGTCTTTCTATCACCGATTACAATTTGTTATATGGTATAGTTATAACTTTTTTCTGTGTTACTTTATGTGGCACTAAGAAGATTTTTGTTGGTTTGGTTAAAGATGACGTCATTGACGTGGTGGAGTTTATCGCTTATGAGTTTGAGAGTGAAAGCTTGATGTGAACGTGTGGATGAGAAAAGGAAAAAAAAAAAAGTTTTGCATTAGGTTACGTGCTAGCCAGGTGGAATACATACACTGAGCTGCTCGTTTAAAAAATACTACTAGTTAGGGCAGCACGTGACTTGCACGTGCTAGTAAAAAAAAAAAAAAGTAGTAATTAAGATTAATTCTAAATTTTACTTGTATCATAAAATAAAAATATAAATTATTTGATTTTTAAAATACATAGAGATTTACATTAATCAAAAGAGATATTAATTTTAAGAATTTTGATAATTATGTCTTAAAAAGTTAATCTCATTCGTATAAGACCGTGACGGATCTCAGTCCAATATTTTATTATTTTATTTTGACCTATAACTTACATCTCAATAGTTGTGAATATATTGTAATAACAACAATATGTTACGACATTTTTAGTTGTGCTAGATCTCGGTATGATATTTTATTATTTTATTTTATTGTATTTTGACTCATAACGAATTGACACATGCATCACAACATTTTCACAATATCTCTATGTATACATTGTATTTAATTACAATGTAAATTTATATTATAGACATAAAAAAAATTGGCAAATTTTGTACACATTTACAAAATTTGTACAATATTTACCATTTTTTGTGCAAATGTGTATAATATTAACCACTTTTGTGTATTTACAAAGTAAACTTGCATTGTAAGTACAATGTGAACATATAAAGATCTTAAAAAAAAAAGAAAAAAACAAAAACAAAAACATAAACAAAGCTCAAACTAACTGGCATACTTGAAGGAAAAAAAAAAAAAAAAAAACAAAAAAACAAAACAAAAGGTGCACCTCACTAATTGAATAAACCAAAAAAAGACTATTCATGAACCTTTGACTCTTTTTATATATTTAATAGAAATCGATATGCCAACTTACATAAATATTTAAAAGGGAAAAAAAACACAAACTGATAACTGGAAAAAAAAAAAAATTAGGCACAGTAGAAATTAATGTTAAAATGTTGTAGACTTAGCATTTTTTTTATTTGATCTATAAAAAACTGAGATCTCAACAATTGTGAAAATATTGTGATAACAATAAGTGTTGTAACATTTTCTCAAAACATTTATTTTTAGTTGTGGTTGGTCACAATCTCATATTTTATTATTTTATTTTGACTTGTAAGAAATTGACACGTCAATAATTGTAAAAATATGGTGAAATTTGTTGTGTCAGTATAACAATATATATATATATATATACACCAGCTTACATAAATATTTAAAAAAAAAAAAAACACACTTTAGGCACTGTATCTACCGTGCCAGTTGAATAAACCAAAAATACTGCATAATAAGTGTTATAACATTTTCTCAAAACATTTATTTTTAGTTGTGGTTGGTCACAGTCTCATATTTTATTATTTTATTTCGACTTGTAAGAAATTGACACGTCAATAATTGTGAAAATATTGTGAAATTTGTTATGTTAGTATAACAATATATATACCAGCTTACATAAATATCTAAAAGAAAAAAAAATACAGTGCCAGTTGAATAAAGTAAAAGCACTGCACAATAAGTGTTGTAACATTTTTTTCAAAACATTTATTTTTAGTTGTGGTTGGTTACAGTCTTATATTTTATTATTTTATTTCGACTTGTAAGAAATTGACACGTCAATAATTGTAAAAATATTGTGAAATTTGTTGTGTCAGTATAACAATATATATACCAGGTTACATAAATATTTAAGAGAAAAAAAAAAACACAAACCGATTACTGAAAAAAAATAAAATAAAATAAAGAAGAAGAAGAAGAAGGCACTGTAGCTACAGTGCCAATTAACTAAACCAAAAGTATTGTAGATATAGTGCATACACGCATTGGCGATAAAACAAAAGCACTGCACAATAAGTGTTGTAACATTTTCTCAAAACATTTATTTTTAGTTGTGGTTCGTCACAATCTCATATTTTATTATTTTATTTCGACAACTTTTAAAAAATTGACATGTCAATAATTGTGAAAATATTGTGAAATTTATTGTGTCAGTATAACAATATATATACCAGCTTACATAAATATTTAAAAGAAAAAAAAACACACACACACACACCGATTACTGTAGCTTTTACACATTTATCTAACAAGTGTCACAACATTTTCACAAAACATTTATATTCAGTTGTGGTTGGTCACAGTTTCATATTTTATTATTTTATTTTGACTTATAAGAAATTGACACCTCAATAATTGTGAAAATATTGTGAAATTTGTTGTGTTAGTATAACAATATATATATATATATATATATATAAAAGGAAAAAAAAACAAACGGAAGACCGAAAAAAAAAAAAAAAAACTGTAACTATTCAAAACTTTAAAAAAAAAAAAAAAAAAAAGTGGCTCACCAAAACTACACTGTAGATGAACAATGCAATACGTTATGTGAACAGTGGCTAAACACTGTAGCGGCATAGCCACTTTTTATGTAGTTAATAGAAATACAAAATTAATGAATTTGTAAGAGTTTTCTTTCTTTTAAAAAACCATACACACAGTGTCACAAGTATGAAGAATTTCTGTATTGTTATTTTTGATAATTTATGTCTTAAACCGAAATTTTGATAAATACTTACCGAATATTCTACTTTTTGAAGAAATGCAAATTAAATTTTTTTTTTTATAAAAAAAAAACTGTGATTTTTAACGTAATTTTAAAAACTTGAACCAAACTCACTTTAATAGTACATCATTAAGACAATCACATGTGACCCATAATATAAGTCTCCACCACATATATCTACCCTCTCATAATATGAGAAAAATATTAGGTACTCTCGGAATATCATAAATGCTTACTCTCCCCTCTCATATGAATGGTGGGTCTCATTATGAATTTAATTAGTGGAACCCACCATTCATGTGAGAGGAAGGAGTACGCATTTATAGTATTCCGGAAGTACACAATAATTTCCCTTTCATATGGGTAACCTAGTTGTGGCTCCATCAATGTTTTTTTTAGGATGCCACGATGCCAACCTTGTTGCTGAGCTGAAGCTTGAATATGGGCTTGTAGATATGGGCCAGGCCCATGAGGTAAGAGTGAAGCTCCAGTTCGTGGGAGAGGAGGTTTTTGACCAATGGAATGCATGTGGACTTGGTGGCGGTGGAGTAGTAGTCGTTGTCGTTTTGTTAGATTTGGAGTGAATCGTGATCCATGCGTACCAAGAGAGAGTAAAAACGACAAGAAGACGAGTGAGAAGTAGTGAGCATGAAACTGGGTTTTTTCCATTGCTAAAAGTTTGGAGGAAATCAGAGTTGAGAGTCATGGTTGATTGTTGCTTGCTAGTATTGGTTTGTGAAGTAGTGGAAAATTTATCATGTTTTGGTTACGGATTGAGATCAAGTGCGATACTCTAGGGTATCGCACCCGATGCAATTGGTGTGGATGGTTGAGATTTAAAGTTACAAAAAACAATTTTAAATCTCAACCATTAAATATAAAAAAATGAATAAAAGTAAAAGTTAAAAAAAAAAAAAAAAAGTTGTGTAAGGATTGGGGTGAATTGCACGATGCAATTGCATTTAGCAATATGCAATTGCATCGGATCCCAATCCTTTGGTTACATGTACCCACCCATTTCTATTGGGTTGGTTGCTCAACCCAAAACTGTCCAACTAATATAATTGGTTCATTTGGGCTTTGCTATTGTTCATTGATTTTGGGGCTGATGTTTAGAATTATACAACCCAACACAACATATGCTCTAAACTAAAGTGGCAACAAGTATAGTTGGAGGGGTTTTGTGGAGCAAACAAAAGGTTTTTTTTTTTTTAGTCCAATTCTCGATAGAGTTTTGGACCTTTGGTTGCTCAATTGGGCTCATGGAATGAGTCTTTTTAATCACAAGTGTTTGTGGAAGCACGTGCATGGAATGTGCTTGGTTAATGATAAAAGAATTAGGCTAAATTGCAAACTATATTGATAAAGTTTGGTAAACTATACTCATAAAGTTTGGTAGTATTTGGTTTTACACTCTAAAATTTCAGAATTTGAATTTTATTCCCTGAATTTTGGGGGTGTTTGAATTTTACACTTAAAGTTTCAAAATAAAAAATTAGTTTATTGTCACATCAACATAAATTATTATTATTATTATTATTTTTTTTGGGCTATTAGCCACATTAGCAATTTACATCCAAAAGATAACGGCAAATATTAAATTAACACAATACTGAAAAGTTATGGATCAAATTGACATAATTGAAAGGTTATGGACCAAATCAAAATATGGTGTAAAGAATAAATACCAAATAAATAGTTTACCCTCAGGGCCTGTTTGGATTAAAGGGAGAGGGAGGGAGAGTAGAGTTGGCTGAAAATAGGCTAATTTTGGGCCAATTTTACTCTACTCTACTCTTCTACCCCTCCCTCCCACTCAATCCAAACGGACCATTAATCTTATTAATCCAAAAATAAGGAAAGGTGTATTGTAATGCCGTGTTTATCATTCATGATTACAATTACAATGATTATCTAATCAGGTGTATAATCGATGCATGACATTAGCTACTACTTGCAAGTGAAAGTCCAAGTTTGCTTTGTTATTTTATAAATGTTAGAGATCCATAACCATTGATTTGCTAATTGTGATTCTAAATTTAGTTTTATTTAAAAAAAATTTATACACATATTCTCTATGAAATTTTTAGATTTTTGTTGGAGTGTGATAATAACCCTTGTATATTTATTATATATCTATTTAAGCATTATCTCCTTATTAATACACTTAATTTGTATAATGAAACTATGATTTGAGTAGTCCCTATTACTTATCTTTACATAATTTTTTGAATAAACTCTATTCATTGTGAGTAATTTTAAAATTTTAAGAAATCATGTGAAAAATGAGTTTACAAGAGTGTATGAGGCAAATAAGGGAGAATAGAGATCAAACTATAATTAATGAATAAAGAAGAGCTAAAGGATCATTAATATCATGCTTAAATGTTTAAGGAGGAGTTGCTGGAGTGCTTGAGGCGTGTAATATGTTAGGAATGTTTAAATTGAGGAAAGAAATCAAAACAGTATAATCTAAAAAGGAAAAATCAAATTTGAGCAATGATCAGGTGTATCTCTCTCCTAAAAAATCCAATTGACCCAAGGTTAGATGTTTTCGAATCGTTAAAGCACTACAATTTTCTAGTTTTGAGTTTTTCCAAAAATTTACACTTTTTGAATGCCAAAATTAACCCACAAGTAGCTGTTGAAAATTTGGGCAAAAATCAAATTAAAATTGGAAGAGTTTTATTTTCTTTTATGTTAGGGTTTTAACGTGGGCTGTGTGGTATGAATTTTGGACACACAAATCTTGTATTTTATTATTTTCTCATGGTAGCTTAAACCCTTAACTAGGGTTAGGGGTTATGTTTCTTCTATATGGTATGATAATTCATTGTGATTCTTCCTAAATTTTGAGATAACAGCATATTTGATTGTTCAATGAGATTTTTGTTGATGTGTAAGTTCTTCCATGCTTTCAATAATTTCAATCATATTTTTTTTTTATTGTTTAGATGAATTTCTCACAATTTCAAATAGAAATTAGGTTTTAAAATTAATAAGTTTTTCTAAAAACTATTCTAATCGCATTGTTAATCTAGGTTACCATGCATTTTTAGATTGTCTCAGTTCAACCGAATCATAGTTTTTGCATTGTTTAAGAATAATCAATTATGGGAAAAATTTATTTTTAGATCACAAATAATTCATATCAATTTAGGAAAGCACCTCGATGCCTTGGTTTTTGCACTATTGATTTAAATCGGTCATTATTATTAGGGCTGTCCAGATTGATTTGGCAACTCGACCCACCCAAGGAATCGACCGGATCTGACCCGAATCCGGCCGACCCGACTGCTTCGGTGGGTCTTCACCACCAAAAACCGATTTCGACGGGTCAGTTTCAGTTTTCCTCCCCAAAAACCCAAAAAACCCGAACCGACCGAACGATTTCCAAATTCCGGCAAAATTTCCAGAATCCGGCAAAGAAACCTAGAATCAGGCAATATTTCCCTTAGATCCGATGAGATTTTGATCGGATCTGGCAAAATCTCATCAAATCCAGTGAGATTTTCGCCGGATTTGGTGAAATCTCACCAGATCTAAGGGAAATATCGCCGGAATCTACGTTTCTTCACCAAATTTGTGTTTTTTTCACCGTTTTATCGTCGTCTTCTCAGATCTATGACTCCGACCGACCCGCCCGCCACCCGTTGATGGTTTGAACCGCCCGACTCAATTACTCCGGTGGGTCGGCGACGGGTGCATTTTTTTCCCACCTAATTTCGACGGGTCGGTTCCGAGTTGGGCACAAACCCGACTCGGACCGACTCGTGGACAGCCCTAATTATTATTATTATTATTATTGTTAACAATTACGAAGTAAAACTACTTTTCTTCTTCACCCAAATTGTTGCTTAATTACATTATTTTTGAATTTATCTTGCTCCTTATAGTTTGACCTTCAGTATTCTAAGAATTATATTATTATGATCTCCTGCACTTGGGTGTGAACAAGCAAAATATTGCTTGATCATAATGAGATGTTGGCCACTTTTTCATTTTCTTCCTCCATAACCAATCTCAAGCACTTTTTGACCTTGGACTCTCGTGCAAGTTATATATATGTTTTTTAGATTTCATTCTAGCTTTTGATATTTGATTTTTCAAAATTAAAGTTTGTATAGAAGTTAGATTTTTGATGGGTTGCTACTTGATCAATGATCATGATGAGATCTTGGCTGCTTCATCCCCTGACCGGCCAATCTCATGCACTTTCTTTAATCTCTAATTTAAATTTTTTGTATGGTAAATTGGTAATGTTAGAGTTGTTGTGACATTTTGTTATGTCTTTAGCATTACTTACAAACATAATTTTGTCCCCCAAACATAATCTTTAATTTCTTAAACAAAAAATATATATAAAAGTTCAAATAACATCAAAAATAGCCCTAAAGCCAACAAGATTAAGCCAAAAAACAACAAATAAAACAAAATATTCAACAAAAGCTCATTCTAAAACAAAAATAAAAATAAAAACCCCTAATTATTCAGATTCGTAACTTGATCAACCCATTCCATAAAAATAATTAAATAATTTTTAATTTCATTTTCCTAATAAAAGGTACCAATAAAGAGATTGTAACTGTGAGTTCTTCTCGGTGACGCTGGGAGCTTTGCTCCTAAACAGCTTGGCTCGCAATTGCAACACGTATCATTCATTACTCACTTTATTACTCTCATTTCAGCATTGTCAATTCTCACTTAATTTCACATAAGTTCCTTTTTGCTTTTTAATTTTTTTTTGTAGAAGGAAATTGTAAAATTTCATGCATTTGCATTTTTTTTGGGTGATGTCGATATATTAAAGATTTATTTTCATTAAATTTTTAATAATGTTTCTTAGTAATCACCCTAGAAACAATTCCTACAGCCGCCACACTTAGCTTAAATGCAATGATTTTGAACTAGTTTTTCTTTGAAATTATTATATATTGATGTTCTACACTTCTACTAAATCATTTTGTAAAAGTCGGTTTTCAACCTCTCATTTTTTTTCCTTACGATTTTTTATCATCGTTGGTGAAAAATTGTCATTCAAAAATTTGGATGTTCTTCTTTCTTCATTACAATGAATATTTTATTTTAAGATTTTCAAAATTTTCTTATTAGCATTATGAAGTTCACACAAAATTAAAATCACGCAAGTTGGTACGTTTAAATAGAACAAAATATATCTACAATATTATAACTTATATAGTCATTCTAAATGTTTGATTTTTTTTTTAATTAATAATCAAACAATTTCATTACGTCAATTTCATTTTAATAAAATTGTTTTTAACCATAGAGCTCTTTGGGATGCAAAGGAGCTATGATTGCAACAAAATATCATTATTATTAATCAATATTTTTTCAAGAATAATAATAATAATAATAATATATAAGTTATAAGTTATAATTTACAAAGTACTAAAAAAATGTTGGGAAAATTATTCAATTTTTTCTTTTTATTATCGTTAATATTTCCGTGCATAAGCATGAGTTACAAACTAATTTTTATAAATTATATAGTAAAATTTAATATTATGATAGTTTGATCCAAGTAAAAGTCTATTATCTAAATTTTTTTTTTTAAAAATATTCTACTCCAACTAGAATTTTAAGAAATTTTAAATAAAATTTTATATTATGATAGTCAGTGGTAGCTCCAGGAATTTTTTTTCAGGGTGGTCATTAAAAAATTAAATTAAACAAAATTTAATAAAAATAAAACTTGAATATATTGACATAAAAAAAAAAGCTCAAATACATCAAGTTTTAAAATTTCCTTCTATGAGTTTTTCACATTTTGAAATTGTTCTATCAGTTACATCTTTTTTAATATACACAACCAAGTAATTATTAAACTACTAATCTTCCATTCAATTACTAACATCTTCCTATTAAAAAAAAAAAAAAACCAACATCTTGCCTAAATAAGTAACAATATAAACAAAATGAATCATCATTTTTTATGATATATTCTTACCGATATTTTGTATTCTTTAAACTAATCAGGATTTAATCAATGCAATGCTTCACTAATTTCTTTTTTAGTGAAATTATGGCTAAAACCTCTTTGTAAATATGCTCTTTTTATTTTTCCCTGATCATTAGGATAAAAATATGAGACCCTTTCTCGTAACCATAGCCTAGGATCTAAAAAAAGATTATTCAAATAAATACGAATTTGCTTAGAAGATGACTTTTGCTATAAAAGTGATTTCTTTATAAGAATTTTGTCCATAATGCTAACAAAAGAATAAAGGGTAAACTAAAAGTTCATTCAACATATATATTCAACTTAGGCATTATCATTACATTCATGTTCAATAAAGTATTAAGGCATTATTTGAGTGCATATGCATATGTATAAGATGTAGAACATAAATCCAATAAATTAAGCTAAAGACAAAAGCAAGCATTAACCAATTCAAGATGGAAATTGTTACTGGTTCTATTTTTTTTTTTTTTTTTTTTTTATCTACTAATAACAACTTGGCGCTTAGAATTTGTTGTAAAGGTGTTGTAGAAATATTGTGAACATAGCATTTCTTGCAAATTTTTGGTTTAATTTTCAACGGACCAAAATTTTGGAGAGGTTAAATTTATTTTTAACGGGCTTAAATTTTTATTTAAAATGTTCAAGTTTCTTTTTAGGTTGGTTAGGTTTTTTTTTTATTTTTTTATTTTTTTTTATAGGGTAGTTAACAACATACATTAATTTTTTTAAAATATTTATGGTATAAAAATTATTTTTTCCAAGTTCATGGTCCTGTGACCACCCTAAGTATAGATAGTATATATTTGTTTTGAACATCGATCATAATTTTGTGTATTGATATAGTAAAACTAACAAACTACATGCCATGCTTACGCCCGCTAGCTATTAATTAATAAGATAGTTAATTTACTCAACTGACTCAGTAATTATTATTGGAGTAAAATAAATTTGATAAATTTGTAAAATATTTTATTTTTTAAATATAATTTTTAATCAATCTATCTAGCATGAGAATTCTACTAGTGTATGATAAAAGATAATAAAAACAAATGGAATAAAAAATGTGTATATATATTGTAGGGATAAGAGGCCCAAAAGTATATATTGGGCCTTGGCTAAGGACTTTGAGTGGTCCAATGACATATAAACAGTATTAAAGATGTAAGACTCAGAGTCCCATAAGTAAGCTACAAGTGAGAGGATTGGGGAAGGTAGGCCGAGGAAGAATATCCCCTCAGCTAAACGAAGCGAAGATCAAAATGTGTGCCCTATCATCCAGGGTGACATTCCAGGAAATTCTATTGATAAGGACATGTATTATGAACGTACAGGAGGGATGGAAGCTAAGAAATATATAGGAGAAGGTTACTACCACCGCATTAAGTGTTCTGTAGCTAACTCTCTGACCTCATTAATAAGGAAATGATATATGAATAGTGTTTTTTAGTCTTGCAGCTACCTCCAAAGATTTCAGGAGGGTGTTGATGGGACAGGAATTAACACAAGCAATCTATTGTCCATGTGGAGAGTAGAAATGAGAAGGGAGAGATAGTATAAATTAGAAGGAAGGTCCTAGGAGAAAGGGATTGGAGAATTAAGAAAGAAACACTATAACAATTAGAACTATATTTGTAACCAACTTCAAATAATATATACAAGAACTGATATCCTCAGACTGTGCCGAGAATAATTTTCCTTAGATAAAACCAATCCACTTTTACTTTATTGTCATCTGAATCTATTATAATTGCTACCCAACTCATTATAACCTAATTTTCCAATCCATACTTTACAAATTTATTGTATAAGGCTCATTGGGTCTAGATCCACTTACTTTTTGGACTTAAGAGCCAAGTTGCGTCCTTACATACATACATACATATATATATATATATATATTATTAATTTCCGGACAAAAAGGAATATCATGCAAATTTTAAAGAAAAAAAAAGTAGTAAAGAAAATTACAAAATGTTTTTAATGGAATATGTGTCATTAAATGATACTCGGCGGTGCAGGCGTGCAGCAATTAATGTACCCTTTTTAATGGATGAAAATGAATCACTTAGAAGTAATTAATGCTCCTTGAGCTATCTATTAATAGAACCTGCCCCCAATGAATACCTTTTGCAGTTTCCATTTTGGTAGTTGGGACTTGGCCCACTCGGGAGTACTTTTGGGAACTTAAAATAACATATTTGAGATTTCATATAAACTTATTCAGTTCTTGCTAAAGAAGGCTAAATATTCTTAGAGCATTCACGTCAGTTGATGGAAAAAATTCTGTTTATTTTACACAAAAGATCTATTTTTTTTTATTTTACATCATCACTCTTACAAAATACCCACATCAGTTTATCTATTTTATAAGATATTTTAATAAAACATTCATTCTTCATCAATTTTTTTATTATTTTCCATAATGGTCATACTTTTTTAATTTAAACTTATATTTTAAGTAAACAACCAACACTGGTGGCTCGGCCAATGGAGCCGCTTGTGGTGGAGGTCCAATGGCCGAACCGTTGAAACAGTAGCTCTGGCGAACGCCGCCGAAATAGTGGCTCCGGCAAACGCCGCCGAAATATATATATATATATTTTTTTTTGACCCAATGGTCATAATTTTTTTTCCAGCACCACAAGACCGTAAAAGACAACATTTTGCTTCTGCACAAGAGGCGGCAAGAAAGGATGTCGAACGTGCATTTGGAGTACTTCAAGCGCGATTTGCAATTGTGCGTGGACCTGCACGTTTTTTCCACCTTGAAACGCCTAAGGACATTATGATGGCATGTATAATATTGCATAATATGATCGTTGAAGATGAGCGACATACTTACCTTGGAGCAAATGACTTTGATTATGATCAAATCGATAATAGTGGACCTGAACCGGTGTCACATAATCCAACTTGTAACCTTATGCAGTTCATTGAACGCCATAATTCCATTAGAGATAGAGGAATTCATTCTCAACTTCAAGCGGATCTCGTCGAGCATCTATGACAACTACAAGGCCAGTCGTAGGAATTTGGAATTCTAATTTTCTAAGTATTACTACTTTTATTTAATGTGAACTTTCATTGGACTTTGAAATTTACTAAGTTTAATATTAGAATAAAATTTGCAAATTGCATTCCTTTCCTGTTTTATGAGATTATTTATTTGAATTAGTAAAATGAAGGAACGCGTGATGTGTGTGTTTGCTTTCCTGTAATGCCAAGAAAGATTGGAAGTTTGTGGATTATAAATGGAGACTACTGGAGGCATTGCTTCACCCACTTATCAAGAATCAACCACCTCAACAACCCCCCCCCCCCCCCCCCACAAACCAAGGAAAAAAAAAAGAATAAACTAAAATAGATGGCATTCTCTCTCTCTCTATACACACACACACACACACACATATATATATAATAAAAAGTGGCATTCTATATGTATTGAAACAAATACAACTCAACTATTTAACATCAACTTGTAAAAGATGTTCTTAATTCTAATGGTGTGTCAATCACTTGATAAGTGGAAAACCATCTTCTCGAATCTAAACTAAAGAAAGCATTGCATTTATTTTCACCTAAATCAAATTCACTTATAGTTTTGTGAGTGTTATTACTTATCCAATTGACAAATTTGGAAAAATCCATGATGGGTGAATAAAAATAAAGTCAAAATAAAGCGTTCTAATTCTCTACCTTTTTAGCAAATTTGAAATTATTGCCTGTATACATGAGGTGCATTGCCTGTATACATGAGGTGCATTAGTAGCCTAGGAAACAATACACAGTGAATTTAGGAATGATTAAAAAATTTAGCTGAAAATGTGTTGGGGGTGATGAAAATATTGTGCAAGTAGTTGTTTTTCTACAGCCCCTACAACCATTATATCCGTATTTACATATTCAAATTTCTTGCATGAATCATATTTGATATTTCTATCTATCTATCTATGTAACTTCGCATCTGTATTTACAAAATTAGATGTCATCTTTCATCCATCAAAAATTGTAAGCAGTATTTTAATTTTGTTTGCAAAGACAACCCAAACTAGCTTATTTGAAAAAGTGCCCATTTGAGCTTCTCTAAATTTTGTCCTGCATCACAAAAAATTAATATTATATTTGAGTTCACAAGCAGATTTCCATTGTTTTCCATCATTCCTATGGTCATCATTCAAACTTAAAAAATGTGCCATCTTGTATTCTGTATTAGGAATTCCTACTAAAGTAAAACAATGAGAGTTAATGTACAATAATATTTCCAACAAACGACCTCATGAATATGCTTAGTGCGCACTCGACAACTGCAATCTGAATAATCCCACTACAAAATTCCATTACACATTTGGAGCTCAACAGAACTATATTTTTTTGGGGGGGGGGGGTGGGTGGGGAACTAGAAATCTTCATATTCAATGAAGAATATAAAAATAAATTAACAGAATAGAGCATTTGCCCTCCCTTTCTACTTATGACAACCAATTCCAACACAGCATGACAGCAATATTTTTCCACCAGCTTCAGTCATTGAGAGAAAACAGTACAGGCTTACAGAAGGAGACATCACAGCCTTGCACAAGTGAAGATTACAAAAATATATCTAACATGATTAGAGATTGAATAATCATGTTCCTTGTACAAGTAAATACTACAAAAAAAATGTCTAACATCAAACCATATATGTCAACCATATGCTAGTATCTTTGCACTATACAAAAAATTACTTAATTAGATATTGTCAATAATAATATACAAATGATGATGATGATGGAAATTTAGACTTAAACCTCTCCAAGATTTCCAAACGACGTAGGCGAATGTATTCTTTTTGCTCAAGATCCATGGTTCTTGTATCTTTCATCATAATTTCATCTTCCGCTTTCCTCTTTTCTACTTCATTCTTGTCTTCTTTGATACGAATCAACTCTCTTCGTTCTTCGGATGCAATGCGCATGAACTCTCTTCGTTCTTCTAATGCAATGCGCATACTTTCCTTTTTCTCCTCATGCATTCTCCTTTTTTCTTCCTTGATTTTGTCCAATTGGGAGGAAAGTATTGGGACCACGTCATCACAATTCTTTCTTTTCTTTAATTTCTCCTTCTCGGCCTTCTTGCCTATGGGTCTCTCCAAGGTTTCGCCAGAGTTCATCTCATTATTATCTTCATCCAAATTTATTGAGCTTGCAAAAGTATTACAAGATTGTGTGGTTGGTTGTCTAGGGCGGATCTTCAAATTATCTCTTTGAATCAACCACTTAGCTTCATTCCTCAAAATTCTCCAATAATGTTCCAATTGAAATGCATTTTTGCTATTTTCTTTATACATAGTTTTTGCATCTTCAATCTACAAAAGTAAAAAAATTTAAAATAATGAGAATCATAGAACTAAAAGTGCATTGATATACAATACATATTAGATGTTGAGTTGAAATACCTTGTCATGCTCAGTTTTATCACTTTCATTCCGGTTCTCAATTTGGGCCAAGTATCCACAAAACTTGTTGGTCTCCCTTTGAATTGTTGACCACCGACTACATAAAGAATCCTTGGAGCGGTTAAATTTCTTGTCATTGTGGAAGGTGGACCAAATTCTATCCCAAAATGTTGTGTGTTTTTGGTCCGTCGATATCATGGCATCTAAGCTAACATTAAGCCACGCCGATACTAGCTTAATGTCTTCATCTACCGTGAAGTTGTTTTCCCGTTGACTTCTCTTAGTAGTTGATTTTTTTGCAATTGGGGGTGTAGATTGTCCCATTTCAACTTTGGGTGGAGATTGATGGACATTCACGTCTAAATGCGGAGTAGACATCAAAATACTACTATCAAAAGACTCAAAACCTTGTTCCTTGTCTTGTAAAATGTCAAGGAAGAAGGGATTTTGTGAGTCCATCACCTAACAAACACCAAAGTAATTTAGATATGGGGGAACTGGAGGTGCAAGAACTTAGATGGGATGGTGAAAGAAAATGAGTTATTCCAACTATTGCATGCACTTCAGCTATACAAAGACAAGATGACTTCAAACCAGGTAGTTACCCCTCCTCCCAACCATTGACCACCCCCACCCCCACACCTGGGCACTCCCCAAAATAAGTCTTATGAGATACCATGTGAGACAGAAAATCAGGAATATGCAACAAAATAATTTAACACCATGTGGTTTGGTTTGGTTAAATGTGCCTGGAAAGCACATGAATAATGGGCAAGACGAATAGGCCCCAGACCAAACTTTCAGCTTAATAACCATAATAGGTACTTCACACAATTTGTGGTTCCTTAACAAAGTGCCAAAACCAAATACCTAGAGTTGTTACCATACCAATGCAAAGTGGACAGAATGTACAGAACCAAAAAATAATTATATAACCAATACATAAGTACAAAACACAACCAATTGAAAAAGAATAGTTTGGATCAACTTGGAAGTTCTTCAAAGACCACATTTCCTAAAAACCAATGCAAAATATTATTGTTCCCTAAAACAAAAGGTTTGACACTGAAAAATAAAGTCTTTTAATTCACAGCAAGGTCATTACCGGAAAGACAGAGGGTAGTCTTCACAAGCAAAAATATCTGCCAGTAACACGGCAATTCACAGAATGTACATAGTCTTCCTGTGCTGAAATAGATGGACTAATTTTAATAGTTAACACTACTACCTGGCAACAACATTAAGAAACAGATTACTTAGGATTGTCTGTATAGATCCTAAAATTGGCCAATAAGCTAGTGAAAGCATCGATATAAAAAATTTTCAATACAACAAAATTAAAGCTTTTAGTAAACAAATGAGCAAAGATTCCCATATATAATTGGACATACACTCATACATAATGCGTAAGTTCCAGTGACAGGCTACTGATTAAAAAAAAAAAAGTCTTGCAAATTTAATTAGCAATTTATTAATAAAACCAAAAAAAAAAAAAAAAACCAAACCTGTTGGTGATGTTCATGAAAATTGGAAGAACTAGTACGTTGCATATTAACTCTGAAAAACTGAAAACCAACAACGATCTGTCATAGAAAAAAAATTCCTCAATGCACAAACCCACCATGAAATAATGCATAAAAAAATTATATCCACTTCTAAGTTTCCTCAAGAACGTACATACTCTGTTCAAGCAGTCCGAAACAGGGGAGAAATAGGAATTCGGGTGTGTCCGAAGAATCCCTAAAAAAAAACCCAAACCAGAAAAAATTTGAAACAAGAAACCCTTAAAAAAAAAAAAATTAGTTTAGAGAAACTCCTAAGAATATTGCTTGAAACCAAAAAAAAAAAAAAAAAAAAAAAAAAACCTAAAATCTCAATGAGAAAAACTCATACCTTCTTAGAGAAAATTGCCCAAAGCCTGATAGAGATACCTTCGGATTGATTCACCCTCCTCACGGTGCTGCAAAAACTCCAAACCGATCACATAATTTCTGGTGATGATGACAATGAGCAAGAGCTGAAAAGAACCAGAGGAAGAGAGAAGATGAGAGGATTAACTCAGGAATGAAAAAGGGAGGAATAAGCTCTTGATAGAGATACCTTCGGATTGATTCACCCTCCTCACGGTGCTGCAAAAACTCCAAACCGATCACATAATTTCCGATGATGATGACAATGAGCAAGAGCTGAAAAGAACCAGAGGAAGAGAGAAGACGAGAGGATTAACTCAGGAATGAAACAGGGAGGAACAAGCTGTCGGCGTGGGGGCTGCTTAGTGAGAGGAGAGAAAAAAAGTGTGAAAAAGATGGTTTTTATACTATCCAATATAACATTAAAATAATACTTATAAAAAAAATTAAAATAATAAATAGGAGTGCTACAGTACCAGTGCATATTTGCACAGGTACTGTAGCAACTTGCATTTATACACAAGTTTGCCCAAACTGATGTGGGTCTTTTTTTTGCTCATGTTGTGTAAAATGATCACCTTTTTCCATTTTGCACAATTTTACACAATTCTCCACCAGCTGATGTGAATGCTCTTATATTTGAAAATCGATGCAAGGAATAATGATTGAATGTGATGGGTAATTGTTTAAGCTAGATTGAATTTGGAAATGAGAATTACTTTGAACAATCAATAGGTGGTTAGGCACCTTTGTAAAGAACACAAGTTTTCAAAGAAAAGTTCTCAAGGATTTTTTTTTTTTCATTCACTAACAAAAAAAAAAACCCTTCATTACATGCTTATCATGGATATTTATAGCCTAGGTTTTTTTTTTTTTTTTTTTTTTTTTTTTTTGTTGAGGGGAAAAAACTGAAACTTTATTATTGTAAAAGAGCTAAATTAGCTTGTACAATAGACTGAATGTGTGGTGGAACATCCTCTATCCACACTAAAAAATTTGGTATGCTTAGAGCATATTTTGTCAGACTATGAATAATTGGTGATGACACTAACTCATATTTATCACATGTTAGATTACAATTGTATACATATTAATTGTATGTTATATTTAATACAATAAGAGAAATGTTATATTTACAACACTTGCATGATAAATTATAAATGGTAGGTTGTTGTTGATGGGTAAAGAAGTAATTTCAGTGGTAAGTTTAAATTATAATTAGTAATAACTTATTACATATGATTTGTTCTGCAAATGTTATGAAGTAGCACTTCTCATTTAATAAAGCACATGACTTATACTTCTAATGAGTAATGACTTCTTAAAATCTAGCATTTGTATGTGCCTCTAATTAATTTTTCATCCAATTTTCAAATACTACAAATTTTGTACATGGGAATAATTGGATATAGTTACAATAACCACATGTGACATGTGAAATACAGCCCTTAGGATTGGCTAGCCTTGTGTAATGTCACTTTATTGTGCCACATCACCGTCACTTTATTGTGCCACATCACCATGTCAAGTTAACATCTTCCATATATTGTATTAGACTTATGTATCATGGAATCAATAAGTTTTTTAATTGGTAAAGTCTCTGATGGTTGAATAAGAGATATGAGGTTCAATTTCCATCTACACCAAAAATTGATTGGTGTCTTGATCTGATGATAAAGAGCTATCATCAAGAGTGGACGCCATAAATTGAAACTTTCTCCAAAAAAATAAAAGAAAAAGAAGAAGAAGAAGAAGGTGGCCACACAAGCCTAGGAGAAAGCGTAAAGGGTGTTAGTTCCTTTATCATCTCAACAAAAGTTCCTACTGCTCGAGTCTACTTTGCAAGTATTCTTGGTGAAGATTGTATTGTTCAAACTATATTGATGCAGGTATATAAGTTTTCATTATGTCAAGTGTGAATTCATTTACTTGTTATATTTTATATTTAAAGTCTCTTAAGTAAATTATGAACTAACTCAAGTAAAATTCATAAAATTTGGTAAACAAATATATATATATATATATAGATGGGTTCAAGTTACACCTGGTGTAACTTTATAAGAGTTACACAATTTTTAGACCATAGATTTTCATTAGATCTAACGGTGATAAATTACTACTTGCCATCTCATTAATGCAGAATTATTGTATGCCAAGTCAACTACTTTTACTGAATTTTCTCACATTTATTGCCCAACATCCCTCAATCACCTTCCCACTACCACGGTGCAACCCCTCTAGAAAAAGTGCCAGACTTGGCCATTCCATGGAGATCATTGAAAAATAAAAATATTACAGAGTTGTCTTTTTAAGTCTCACGAAAATATCTTTGAAACAGGTCTCCTACCATGAGAGTCTTAAGGCTTGAGAATTTCTTGACTAGACCTGTACCATCTTGCAATTCACAACAAGAATTAGAATGCTCTTAAACTTAACTCCAGGTATTTTCAAAAACTTGACAATCACTCCAAAAATCACCGTCTCTGCACCTTCCTCAAAATCATGATTTTAAAACTGTACACCTGCACCTTTTCTGCACATCTTTAGAGAATATACTCGGATTTACAATTACACCAGATATCAAAAATATCTGACTTGATGGTGATTTTGGATCACCATATCAAAAATTTAAGATATGATTTTGGATCACTAGATATCAAAGTTCTTATTCAACCATCAGAGACTTTACCAATTAAAAAACTTATTGATTCCATGATACATAAGTCTAATACAATATATGGAAGATGTTAACTTGACATGGTGATGTGGCACAATAAAGTGACGGTGATGTGGCACAATAAAGTGACATTACACAAGGCTAGCCAATCCTAAGGGCTGTATTTCACATGTCACATGTGGTTATTGTAACTATATCCAATTATTCCCATGTACAAAATTTGTAGTATTTGAAAATTGGATGAAAAATTAATTAGAGGCACATACAAATGCTAGATTTTAAGAAGTCATTACTCATTAGAAGTATAAGTCATGTGCTTTATTAAATGAGAAGTGCTACTTCATAACATTTGCAGAACAAATCATATGTAATAAGTTCTTACTAATTATAATTTAAACTTACCACTGAAATTACTTCTTTACCCATCAACAACAACCTACCATTTATAATTTATCATGCAAGTGTTGTAAATATAACATTTCTCTTATTGTATTAAATATAACATACAATTAATATGTATACAATTGTAATCTAACATGTGATAAATATGAGTTAGTGTCATCACCAATTATTCATAGTCTGACAAAATATGCTCTAAGCATACCAAATTTTTTAGTGTGGATAGAGGATGTTCCACCACACATTCAGTCTATTGTACAAGCTAATTTAGCTCTTTTACAATAATAAAGTTTCAGTTTTTTCCCCTCAAAAAAAAAAAAAAAAAAAAAAAAAAAAAAAAAGGCTATAAATATCCATGATAAGCATGTAATGAAGGGTTTTTTTTTTGTTAGTGAATGAAAAAAAAAAATCCTTGAGAACATCTGTTACATCATATTATTAGTAGAGTGATTAGACTCATAATACAATTATTTGTAGGAGCAATATTAGTGCTTTGATCAGAATATGTTCTTTCTTAAATGTCTTAATTGTTAACTTTCTAATGTGGAAGAGTTGGTTAAAATCTATAGCAGGAGATAAGTGGTCCCAGCCCCCAGGTTCAACTCCCTACAAATTCATTTGTTGATGATGAGGGAGCAATCTTTGCAGAGTTTCTTGAGTAAGCGGAGGAAGGAGATTTCGTTAATGCAAGTTTCTTCAACTTCTAAGCTATTTATTCTATTTGCGTTGGTTTTATTATAGTTATTGTGTTGTTCAATCTTTCTTTTCCAAAAGTCCTCTTAATTGAGGTAGTGCAGATTACATCCAATTCACTCGAATTTGAGTCAGAACATAAATTTTTGGTAAAAAAAGAAGTTTGTAAGATTAATATAGTAAAATTTTTAAAATCTTCAAGATCACTGATTTTTTTTTTTGATACAAGATCACTGATTACTGTACATGACTTACTCAGCTTCATTTATTACAGTAGATCTCGTTAAAACCCCTTTACACCTATGGTAGTAGTGACTTGCGAACTTAGCCAATTCTCTCACCCACATGACATGAATGGTTTTCATACAACTACATAGAAGGTGCTCTCATTTCCTTAAACTAACATCAAATCAATAAAAGTAAAACACCACCCATGTCCAGTGGGTGTTCTTGGAAGAATATGTATATTCAAGTAGCTCTCTGTTTACACTGGTGGTACCCCATGAGGTGAATCAGGCATGCTAGAGGTTTCACTATAATAAGCTTGTTCCTCCACGAATGGATGAAGATTTGCAGAGGGATTATACTGTTGAACCACCAAAACCGATGCCGTGGTGGAAAGTTCTGACGATGCTAAAAAGCTTCCCACTGGTCCCAACTCTGGACAATCGGTTTTGTTAACCAAGGGTACTGTCGGGGCCATTCTTCCCACCAAGAACAGATTGTACTCGTTCAAGGCTTTTAATGCGTCCACCACCTCAGCCTTGTTTTCGACTAACATTTCTCCGTACAAATTTGACGACTCCTTCTCCTTGTTGCTGTGTGTGCTTTTAAACTAGATACAATAGTACTTCTTGAAATTTTTATTTTGTTTTTTTCATTAATTTGCTAAACATATTATCAAGGAGAGACAAACAGAGACATAAATCTACGATGAAGTGATATTAAGGGATGATTTGTTGGAGTTCTTATAATCCCATTCTCTCTCCTCATTTGGTTGTCTGATGCCATTTGCAGCTCCTGCCATGAATATTTTTGCTTGAACATTTTGTAAAACAGATATAAGGAAAGTGATACTCAGGGAGAAAAAAACTAAGAAAGTAGAAACGTAGGAGAAATTGCAAAGAAAATGGAAATAAAGACTTAATAAGGAGAGAGAAAATGGAAAGAAAGACTTAATAAGGAGAGAGAAAAAGAGATATAAGAAATATTTAATGAGGGGAGAGATAATGAGGAGACTATTAATTAGGTAAGTATTTAATGTTGTAATGGATAATGGTGTTTTGTTTTTATCCGTTGGATCTCTCATAAATCTACAGTTTATAAAATGTATAACTCTTGTAAAGTTACACTAAGTGTAACTTGAACTTATCTCTCTCTCTCTCTCTCTCTCTCTCTCTCTCTCTTTCTATATATATATATATATATATATATAAGAAACAAACATATAATAAAAGCATTTTTGGCAACACATCTTCCCAACATAATAGTATTTTTAAAACAAGAGATACCGATTCCATTAAGTTGGGTCAGCTATCTAGTTACTAAGTGTAATTAAGAGTTCGTTTAGAAACAATTTATTTAGATAAATTTTTTTTTTTTTTTTTTTTACTGAAAGTACTGTAGATAAAGTTAAAATAGTACAGTAGGATTTATGAATAGTACTAAAAAATGCAATGAGACCTATGAATAGTAGCAAAAATAAGCTAAATAATAAAAAAATCTGACTTTTTAAGCCAATGTCAAACGTATACTAAGTTGACAAATTAAAAATAGTTATCAGAGTATCATATTGGTGGTGCCAAAAATTTAGTAATTTGGCACCATAAAAAGTTACTTTATTTATTTTACCATCCCATTTTATAAAACATCCAACATTGTTGGTTTTATTTTAGCATTCAACACAATAAAATAATATAACCAACACAATAAAATAATATATCTACTACAATAAACAATAACCACTACCACCAACACAATAAAATAATACATCTTTTAATAAATTTTTTCTTTCTTTTACCATCTTAGCTACATGCACAACTATATTTAGCTGTGCACTGTAGCTCAAAAGCCAAAAAATTTGGCTTTGCCTTCATTGATGCAGCCTATTTTGCTATATTTTAATGGTAAATTTAGCATTTTAACAAAATGCCTACACCAATACTAAGATTTTAGCATCAAACAACTAAAATGATGCATTATTCACCCTTTTAATTGTAAAAAAATTTACAACTTAGGGTTTGTTTAGAATTTGATTATTTTGCTGAAACTAAAACTTTTTTATTGAAAGTACTATAGATAAAGGTAAAAGTTAGCCGAAATAGTACAATAAGACTCATGAAATCAAATTCTAGTCGGTATTGAAATCCGGGCCGTTTCGGTCATTCCAGTCAATTTCGGTGAGTTTCGACCGGTATACCAATTCTAGCTAGTATTGAAATCAAACCCGATCAACCCATCTTGTCACGGCACTGGTCACCAGAAGAAACGCATCTCATCACAGCAGTCTTCTTTTTCTTCTTCTTCAGTTTTTCTGTGCATTTCATCCTCTGCAACTTTCTTTCTAATTATTGTTGTGGTTATTTTCTGCCCGGTTCAACTTTTTATTGTGCTTAGTTTTGTTTTTTGTAATATTATTTTTAGTTTTGTGAGCCTTCACGTGACTAGCCTGACTAGTATTTGAAAGGGAAGCTATAATTCAGCTTTTTATGTTGACTTGTTAGCCCCTTACCCTCCTCCACTCATGTTGTCATCTAGCTTAATTTTTTTATAAAAATAAATTTCAGCTTTTATTTTTTATCTTTCATTATTTATATACATTTT
The DNA here is from genome assembly GCF_001633185.2 of Quercus lobata. Lineage (NCBI taxonomy): Eukaryota > Viridiplantae > Streptophyta > Magnoliopsida > Fagales > Fagaceae > Quercus > Quercus lobata. Next base: position 48,361,158 of record NC_044909.1, read on the forward strand.
AATCTTATAATATTCTAAAAAATTGTTAATCTATATATATATAACCGAAGCCTCTACTCTCTCCACAATTTTCCACATCAGCATTTTTTAATTATATTTTTTAAATAAAAAAACTAATTAATAAACTATTACTTATCTAATAGTGAGCCGTAAATATCAAACTTCAAGTTAATCAGGACACAATATGAGACTTGAATTTTAAAATTAATAAACTAATATAAAAACCTCTCTTTCTTTTCCAAAAGCAAACCCGATAAAACTCCTAAAACAAACCTTACTAGCAGACTAAAGAATCAACGAAGAAACAACAAATCAAGCAAAATATTGTTATCAATCCTCTCTCAAACGCTGACCCAAGCACGACCATGGGTGTTCCTCTCTTAAATGCAAACCCAAGCTGGACCATGGGTGCCAACGTTTTCAATCTCTAACCCGACCGCCATATCAGATCATTCTCTCTGGGTATTTCTCAATTAATCTATGACTAATCTCTTTTCCTATTGTCTTCAATTGGGTTTTCTGTCAATTTAGGGATTTCAATTCCTAACCCTTTTTTCCTCTCTATTCTTTTTTGTTGAAGTCAGGGAAACACTAATAGAAAAATTCTACAGGTTTTGTAAGAAAATATTGTGGATATGAATGGGTTTCGTAGTGGAGATAATATTGAAGAGCCTCCCAACCCTCAAAATCTGACAACAATCCTACAGGTTTTGCTTTATCTTCAAGTTTTGCTTTGTTTGCTATTTAGGTTTTTTTAGCATATCCGATTTACCTTAGCTTAATCGTCTATTTGGTTGAATAATTATTTGGCTACCTAAAATGCCAGCCTACTGCCTCTTCATTATAGAGAAATAGGGAATTAAAAATGTGTTAATGAAATTTTTATTTCTTGCTTTATAATTTTGAATTTGGTTTGTATTCTAGAGTTGATTGTATTTTGTAGTTTTATAATTTTGAATTTGGTTGGAAATTTTTATTATTATTTGTGAATTTGAAATTTAAAGCAGCTGAGTATAAGGATATTTGTAAACCTGTAGTTTGGCTTTGCATGTGGTTCTAATATATATCAAATTCAGGAAGGGGTTACTCAGTATGTGGTTTGACCTATAAAACTTCAATGCTGCCCCATGATGGTTGAGATGGTGTGACAATCCATGAGTATACATATACTATATCCTCCTCCTCTTAGGTTCTCACATTTTCTTATTTTGTATTTTAATTCCTTTTTCTATTTGGTTGGAGATTCATACTTTTTTTTTTTAAATATTATTAGTAGCCTTGGTTGGAGTTTCTTAATTCGTATAAGATATTGTTTGAAATACAAAGTATTTTGGCTGAATTATTATGTAATCATCCAATTAAGAAGTTGTATAACTGACTGGAAACTCAGATTCAGTTTGTTATTTTCTATTTGATTATTATTGAATGCCCTATAGATTTTTTTGTTTGGGGCAGGGTTGGAGTAGACTGTGTGTATCTGTGGGAGTCTTTTTTATATCATTATTGGTTTATTAAGTTTAATCTAAACTGTATATGCAATACTGTGGCTCTATTTGGTTTTTGAAGTCTATTTTATATCAGAAGTATTTGCCATATAAAATATCAGTAGTTGATAGAGTTAGGGTATGAAATATCAGAAAACAAATACCGTTTTACTCTTTGCACATTCGTGATATCATTATAACTATGGCATGTAGCTCTAAACAAGTGCTTCCAATAATTGGGTTATTGGATTTAATTTTGTGAATTTTTATCTGGGTTCATGTATGGCTGCCAATGTCTGAATTCTTATTGTAATTTATGCACAATTGGGTGTTGGTTACTTGAGCTTTTAAGTTTATTTTAGGTTTCTAATTGTGATGGGAATGCCTTGTTTTAAACATATTGTCTTTCATTTCTATTTGATGGGAAATCTGACTAAATATCCAACACAAAATTTGTGATATTGATGGTTGACATTGAAAATGTGACATTGATAGCCATTGTTTAGATTATGTGAGACAGTTACTATTCTACTGTTATAAGTATGAATATTTAATCTAAATTCAATGGGTTTCAAATCCTGCTGCAATTGCATGAGCCCTTTGTTGCATGCCATAAATGACCTATGAAAATCTTAGAATAAAATGAGAGGTAGCTAACTTAACTTCTAGCTAGCACTTCAAGTCTTCAAGAGACAATGGATCCTCTGTAAATAAATTGAATCTATAAATATTGAAGCTAGAATGTCATATGTTCTGTGCATTGTCTATACCCTCCTTGCTTAAGAAGTATCCAACAATTACATGTGATAGGAGGGTCCACCGATGGGCCTGAAATTAACAATCTCAATTCTCCAGCTCATCTTTTCAATTTCAACGTCGACCATTACATTTTATGCATAAATGGCCTTTTTGTAATGGTATGAAAGTGTTTAATAAGGTCAATTTAATTGGCTTTGCCAGCCCTGAGATGCAGTGCGTTTACATTGGAAGAAAGAAAGGGCCACTGCATTTCAAGTTGAATGCTGAATTGTACAAAGTCATATATACATCATTGTATTCATTATTGTACCAAATAAAAGTTTATATATAGATAATTTTGTTTTTTGTTTTAATAAATCCCATGCATTGCAGGAGAGTATAACTTATCATCAACAAGTGGAACAAGAGTTTATGTTGATTTAGAAATTTCTAAGACTACTAATTTCAAAGATCAGTAAGTGAAACCTTGAATAATAATATTGTGTCCTTAACATTGCTTTATGTACTATAAACTTGCTTTTATAAAATTTAACTATAAAATTATGAATTGATTGATATTAAATTCAATTTCTAGAAAACTATCTTTACCTGTTAGGGAAAGATTATAAGCACTGAGATAGATAATTCTGGTTGGTATTTTATCTG